>NW_017731526.1:362106-487820 GCF_001890085.2 Hipposideros armiger | reverse complement strand
ATCTGCCTCGCCAGAGAAGAGCGCAATGATGGTGCCAACTTGGGCCAGTGAAGCAACATCCTCCACAACTAGATTGAAGAACAAAAACGACAGCAACTTGTCTGTTCCCCTTTCCCCAATTCCCAAGCACTGTTCCCATCCCCCCAATTCCCCAATAAAAATCTTTAAAAAAAAAAAAGAAGAGGCGGTACATATAAACAATGAAATATTACTCAGCCATAAAAAAGAATAAAATCTTGTCATCTACAACAACATGGATGAACCTACAGGGTATTATGCTAAGTGAAATGGGTCAGACAGAGAAAGACAAACGCCATGTGATTTCACTTTTATGTAGAATTAAAAAATAAAATAAATGAACAAAGCAAACAGAAAAACACTCATAGATACAGAGATCATTTTGATGGCTGCCAGATGGGAGGGGGTTTGGAGGATGTTTGAAAAGGGGAAGGCATTAAGATGTGCAAATCGCCAGTTATAAAAACAGTCACAGGGATGTAAGGTACAGCACGAGGAACATAGTTAATACTATTGTAATAACTATGTATTGTGTCTGATGGATATTAGACTTAACAGGGTGATCACTTTGTATGTTATATAAATGTCTAATCATTATGTTGTACACCTGAAACTAACATAATATTATTGTATGTCAACTGTCAATGAAAAATAAAAAATTATTAAAAAAAAACTTAGATGCAAAAATTCTAAATAAATAAGAGCAAACCAAATAAAGCAACATGCATATGTGTATGAGTACATATAAATACATGATAATTATAGAGAATTTATCCCAGGAATTTAAGAATCATTATGTAAGAATATGTTAAATGATACATGTTGTATTTAGAGATTAAATTAGAAAAACTATTGTTCTGTCAATATAAGCAAAAAAAAAAAAAAAAACCCCAAACATTATAAACATGAATAAAAGACAAACAACAGACTAAGAGAAGGTATTTTCAACACACATAATCAACAAAAAAATTCTATTCAGAATATATAACAAGCTACAAGAAATCAGTAAGAAAAAAAAATAACCATTATAATTTTTTAAACTCCTGAAAGAATACAAACAAAAAAATCAGAGAAAATAAAATTTGATTGCTCAATAAGAATATGAAGAGAAGCTCGACTTTACTTAGAAGAAGTAAAATTAAAGTAACAAATAGATGACACTTTTAGTCTTCTCTTTTATAAAAAATTTAAAAGTCTGTCTGTATTTGGCATTGGAGAACTCAGAAACATCTAGAGAGCAATTTTTCATTACGTTTTAAAGTTAAAAATGTGAATTCCCTAAACCCAGCAATTTGAATAGAAAATTTCTGTTACATGTACAGAAGTACATATTTAGAATAATATTTATTGAAACACTTCCTGTAATAGAAAAATAAAAAAAAGAGAGGGAGAAAAAGAAAGGAAAGGAAAGCAAGAGAAGAACAAAAGAACAAATGAAACAGAAGAAAAGAAAAATAAAAAAGAGGGGATGGGAGGAGAGGAAGAAGGAATGAAGGAAGAAGGGAGGGAGGGAGGGAGGAAGGGAGGGAAGGAGGAAGGAAGGAAGAAGGAAGGGAGGAAGGAAGGAAGGAAATAGAAGAGTGAAAGTGAGGGGAGTGAAGGGGAAGGGAAGAAACACAAATGTGCAATAGGAAATGGATAAATAGTGGCTCAGTCACACAATGAAGTAATACACAGCACTGTACACATATCTAAAATGCCTTGGGTCTATATGCATCAACATAGGTAACTACAAATGAACACAATGTCAAGTGAAACCAAAATATGTTGCAGAATGACTCAAAATTTCTTAGTTCACAAGAGCCCTCAGTGTCTCATTCTTCTTTTTTACAGAGCTGTTAGTGTCTTAGTAATGTTTTCACAGCAAACTTAGCCTAAAAAAAAAAGCCTAACACATCCATTTATTGAGTAGTTTAGTTCTAAACTACTAAATAAGTTGTTATGTCCTGGAAACTTAGTGATCAAATAAAAAATAAACATAAATTGAAAGGAAATATTTTAATTACATTCTTGTATAACCATTCTTAAATTACTTATTATCGGGATGTGCTGAGTACTGCACAACTTCTCAAACCTGAAAATCAGATTGGACACTGCCACTCGTATTTCCTGTTATATATTGATTTTCACACAGTACCTGCTTTCTATGACAATAACTGTCAAAAATCCAGCTTCTCAAAGACAAGACACCATCAAGAAGGAAGTACTAAAATTAAATGTTGGAATTGTGAACTATCATGAGTTAGTGGCTGACCTGGCATCTGACAGATGTTTAACATCAACCATATTTCTCTTGAAAATTTAAAATATCCCACAGCACACCTGTGAGTTCACTTTGGCACTCCAGGAGCACCCTGGTACCTAGATTGGAAACCATGGCATTTAGCTATGATTTATGATTTTTTTAAATATATAAAACTACACCAGTGTTCACACACACACACACACAATGAAAATATGAAAATATAAAAATAGTAAAAGTATGGCCTGAAAGTATATACATTAACCTCAGGAGAGTGGTTATCTTTGGGAAAATGAAGACAGAGAAATGTAAAAAAAAAGCTGACTTTAACTCTTTCTGTAAAGATTAATTTCTGTAAAATTTCTCTTAAGTAAATATGGTAAACATTAACATTCTTAGAATGAGGGATGGATATTTGCTATTTATATTAATTCTGTGCCTTAATATATTCGAAATAGTTCATAAAAGAAAATAAGAAATTACAAGCACTGTAAGTTTTCCAAAGCTTTATATAGGCTGCTACTTTTAGCATGCCATTCTAAATCCCAGGACATCTGGTTACTGTTAGACCTGCCTTTTCAATTTCCATTTAGAATCACTAAGCTATTCACTGGGAGTAGTCTACCATTCAAAGAAAAAAAGTTCAATGCAAAGACCTTTATTTCCTATGCTCCACCCTAAGTCACAAATGTTGCTTTTATTTAGTAACTTTGGAAAAACTCAACAGAAATGGGATGTAAACATTTTTTATCCTCTACCTTCCAAATATATTCATTTGCTCATTTTATTTATTGAAAATAATGTGACAATGATATAACATAACAGTATTCATTTAGTGCTATCACAAACCCCACAAAGGCCTAGCCCATTGCAAGATATATACCTATTCCCAACCTTAGTCTTCAAAAAAAATTATTTTTTGTTAAAATATAGTTGGTATACAATATGAGTTTCAGGTGTACAACATAGTGATTCAACATTTACATACTTTATAATGTAAACAGTAAGTCCAGTAACCATCTCTCATCTGTCACCATACAAATTTGTTAAAATATTATTGACTATATTGCCTGTGTTGTTACTTACATCCCTAGGGATTGTTTATTTTATACCTGGAAGTTTGTGCCTCATATCCCTTCAGCTTTTTCACTCTTCCCTCCAATCCACACCCCTCTGGCAACTATCAGTTTGTTCTCTATATCAATGGGTCTGTTTCTGTTTTGTTGTTTATTTTATTTTTTTAGACTTCACATATAAATGAAATCATATGGTATTTGTCTTTGTCTTATTTCAGTTAGTATAATACCCTCCAGTCCATCCATGTTTTCACAAATGGTAAGATTTCATTTTTTACTGCTGAGTAATATTCCAGTGTGTGTGTGTGTGTGTGTGTGTGTGTGTGTGTGTGTGTGTCTGTGTGTATTCACACACACGTGCTACATCTTCTTTATCCATTCGTCTATCGATGGGCACCTACGTTGCTTCCATATCTTGGTTATTGTAAATAATGCTACAATGACCATAGGGAGCGAGTATTTTTTCAAATTAGTATTTTCATTTTCTTTGGATAAAGATGACATACAGATGACCAGCAAACATATGCAAAGATGCTCAACATCACTAATTATCACAGAAATACAAATCCAAACCACAATGAGCTATCACCTGTCAGAATGGCCATCATCAATAAATCAACAAACAAGTGTTGGTGAGGATGTGGAGAAAAGGGAACTCGCGTACACTATTGGCGGGATTGCAAATTGGTGTAGCCACTATGGAAATCAGTATGGAGGTTCCTCAAAAAATTAAAAACAAAAGTACCATATAATCCCAACCTTAGTCTTATCTATTTATATTTTTAGCATACTAGAAAATTCAGAAGTACAACTCCAGTGAATCAACTGATGTTTTATATTTATGTTGGGTGTACACTAAGTTTGTGTTAGTCATGTGTCCAATTCCCCACATTCATCTTCCCTTTGCCCTCTTTGAGGCATTCTCTCTCTCTCTCTCTCTCTCTCTCTCTCTCTCTCTCTCTCTCTCTCTCCCCCCCCCCATATATATATAATTACTCATTAGAAGCAAGAAACTACAAATGTTGTGGGAGTGTTGGAAATGTTGACAGATTTCAGAATTTCTATGTATAATTCAAGGCCTTATGATCAATAATATCAGCTACAACAATAAAGAAGATAACAATTATGCTATGTGCACTGATCAGACCACAACCTCTGTCTTGCTCTAGACACTCCATTTTGATAAGGACTTTGACATACCAAAAAATTAGTCAGACAGAAAAAGTCGAGACCCATATGACTTCACTCAAATGTGGGATATAAAACTGAAAACAACAAAGGAACAAGACAAGCAAATGAAGAGACAAAAACTCATAGACACAGGGCTGGCCGAGTGGCTCAGCTGGTTAAGAGCTTGCTCAAGAGTGTGAGCTCTGAGCAACAGCAGTTCGATGCCCGGCCTGAGCTGAGCTGCCACTGAGCTGCCAACAGGTGGCCAGATGGCTCAGCTAAAAAAAAAACAATAACAAAAAAAACCCTCATAGACACAGACAACAGTTTAATGGTTACTAGAGGATAAGGGGGGAGGGGATTGATAAATGAGGGAAAAGGGAATCAAATATATGGTGATGGAAGGAAAACTGACTTGGGTGGTGAACACAAAATGTGATATATAGATGATGTATTACAGAATCGTACACTTGAAACCTATATAATTTTACTAAGCAATGTCACCCCAATAGATTTAACAATTTTTTTTAAAGGAAGCCTATAAAGAAGAACATGCAGCATGGTAAGAATTCCTGAAATTGTAGGGACAACTGAAGCAACAAGGGAGGGTTGGCTTGAAAAAGGAGCCAAGAGAAAAATCTTCAGCATCAATACATTCTTGATATAGCATCATGTAGACAGAGGATCAGGTAGCTCTAATAGCACTTGACTATTACAGGCTGGATCTCCAAGAATGACTGCTAGGACCACACACTGTGGAATCTTTGGGGTGATGAAAATGTTCTACAATTAGATCTTTTTGATGTTTCCACAACTTTCTGAATATATGAAAAGCCACAGAATCATATATTCTAAATGGGTGAAATTTTATGACATATAAATAGTATCTTAGTTTTTCTAAAAAGTATCCATTAGATTTTATAATAATAGTATAATCAGAATAAGAAGTGAAAAGAAGCCAAGAAACAGAAACAATAAAAACAATGGTTTCAAAAGGGAGAAGGATATAAGGTATTAGAGCTCGGCCATCAATACCAGACTAGCAGTGACATACAAGTACTTACACCTGCATATAAGAGAACTAGCATAAACTTTTGTCTTCTGTGTTCCCACCTCTTGATCATTACTAGGAAGAAATTATATCCATTTCTTCTCTAACACTGATGTCATCTTCCACAAATCCAAAAACTACAGGAGGCTATGTCCCAAAATATTACCAGTGTTGTAGGATTCTGGAAAAAAAAAATTATACTCTTCAGTATTTTACAAATTGTTAAAATGAGTACTTAAAAATTTTTTTAAATAAAGTAAAAATTCTGGCCCTCTAGTATTAAGAAAAAGTCAGAACTACTCTTTTATTTCCAACGGAATATACAAATGAAACTTCTAATGTGATTGGAAACACATCATGCCATATTTCACATACATTCTAAAATAAAGTTCGTATGAGAATAGAAATATGAGGTTGAGTCCAATGCCAGTATTATTAATTTATTATGGAGGCTGTTTTTTTTTCTAATCATATACAAAAAAGAACAATTGGGAACCATATGAAAGCAAAGAGTAATTTAATATATGTATTGGGTTTTTGGAAAAGTCATGATGTATTTTTTCTATGTTTTTTGTTGCAAAATGCATCATGACTTTTCCAACAACGCAATATTTACACTTAGTTTAGGAACTTTTTTTTAAAAAAGTGCAAGTCAGGCATTAAAAGTATACAAAATTCAATAGTTTTCTTATATACCACAAATTAACTATCAATATTTGAAATTAAAAGCACATCTTCTACATTAGCACCAAAATAGTAAATAAACTCTTTAGGTATAAATCTAACAAAATATTTACAAGAGCCATATGAGGAAAATTACAAAACCCTGGTGCAAGAACTAAATAAATGGGGAGATATTCCATGTTGATGGATAGGAAGACTCAATATTGTCAAGATGTCAGTTCTTATCAACTTGATCTATTGATTCAGTGCAATCTCAATCAAAAGCCCAGCAAGTTATTTTGTAGATATTGACAAACTGATTCTAAAGTTTATATGGAGAGACAAAAGATCCAGAACAGCCAACTCAATATTGAAGAAGAAAGTCAGAGGGCTGACACTACCTAATGTCAAGACTGACTGTAAAGCTACAATAATCAAGACAGTGTGCTACTGGTGAAACAACAAACAAACAGATCAAAGGAACAGAATAGACAGCACAGAAACAGATCCATATAAGTACAGTCAACTGACCTTTGACAAAGGAGCAAAGGCACTACAAGGGAACAATGGCAGTTTTTTTAACAAATGGTGCTGGAACAAGAGACATCCACATCCTTAATTAATTAATCAAGGACACCGACATTATCCCTTCCACAAAAATTATCTCAAAATGGATTATCAACCTAAATGTAAAATGCAAACTATAAAACTTCTAGGTGATAAAATAGGAGAAAATCTAGGTGACACTGAGTTTAGCAATGAGTTTTAGATATGACACCAAAAGCATGATCCATAAAATAAATAATTGATAAGTTGGACATCAACTGAAATTAAAAACTTCCATTCTGTGGAAGGCAAGTCATAGACTAGGAGAAAATATTTGTTAATCACATTTCTGATAAAGGAGTGGTAATAAAATATACAAAGAAATCTTAAAACTCAACAATGAGAAAAACAACTCAATTAAAAAAATGGGCAAAAGATCTGAATAAACACAACTCCAAAAAAAATATACAGATGACAAATAAGCACATGAAAAGATGCTCAACATCATATTTTATTAGAGAACTACAAATTAAAACAACAATGAGATACTACTACACACCTTTTAGAATGGCTAAAATCCAAACAATTGACAACACTGGTGAGGATGTAGAGTAACAGGAACTCTCATTCACTGCTGATGGGAATGCACAATATTACAGTCACTGTAGAAAACAGCTTGGCAATTTGTTAGAAAGCTAAACATAGTGTTATCATATGATCCACCAATCATGCTCCTTCATATTGACCCAAATTAATGGAAACATATGTTCACCTAAAAGCCTGCACATGAATGTTTATAGCAGATTTATTTATAATTCAAAACATTAGAAGAAACCAAGGTGTCCGTCCTTTAATAGGTGAATGGAAACAAACTGGGGTACATCCGTACAATGGAATATTATTAGCATTAAAAAGAAATGAGCTATCAAACTACAAAAAGATATGGAGGAATCTTAAATGCATATTACTAAATGAAAGAAGCCAGTCTGAAAAAGCTACATACTGTGTGATTTCAACTATATGACATCCTAGAAAAGGTAAAACTATAAAACAATAAAAAAAAAGTTGCCACGGGTTTGGAGGCAGGGGAGAGAGGTACAGGGAGAGAGATAGTTACAGCACAGGGAATTTTTAAGTCACACAGAAATTATTCTGTGTGATACTGTAATGGTGGACACAAGACATTCGCATTTGTCAAAACCCATAGAACTGACAACACAGACCGAAGCCTAATGTAAACTATGCACTTTCATTAATAATAATATATCAGTATTGGCTCAAGAACTGTAACAAATGTACCAAGCCAATGCATGAGGTTAAGATAATAATCAGGAAAACTGGGGAGAGGAGACAGGAGTGTTATCTGGGAACTCGGTACATTCTTCTCAGGGTTTTTTGTTTTTGTTTTGTTTTTTTGTAAACCTAAAACTGCTTTAAAAAGTAATCTGTTAATTAAAAAATAAAGTTAAACCCACTTATCTCTAAAATTAAGAACAGAAAACACAAAAGTACTAAATTTAACAGGTATACTTCAATTCCTTATTATGGGCAATCAAGACGGAAGACTATGAGAAGGGAATGGAAGAGGTAGGAAAGGCCAGAAAAAGATAAAGGGGAAAGGAAGGAGGCACAGAGCAAGAGAAAGATAGACAAAGCCACTAAGGCACACTAAGAAAACACACAAGACCACTGGGTACACACACAGAAGGACAAAAGACAGAGTGTGTGTGACTCAGCTGACTGAAATGGAGGCAAATCCTATAGTGCTGGTAAAGTTGAAAATAGCTTTGAAAATACTGTGAAGGCTGTGATCAGAAAGTAAAATGTTCATTTTTTTTTTTTTAGCTGAGCCATCCTGCTACCTGTTGGCAGCTCAGCGGCTGCTCAGCTCGGGCTGGACTCGAACTGCTGTTGCTCAGAGCTCAAACTCTTGAGCGAGCTCTTAACCAACTGAGCCACTCGGCCGGCCCTGAAATGTTCATTTTTAAAAAGATGTAAACCCTGCCATACAATTGGACAAGTTATCTCCTCTTCCTATAATGTCCTTTCTTTCCATCCCCACCTGTCAAGGTTTCAATCTATGTCCTTCTAGGTTCAATGTAACTGTCATGCCTCAGTTAAAATGAATCTCGCTGCCTCCTGTATTTATGTAGTGCTTTGCAACTCCAAGAGAACACTGAAATCTGTCTGAGGTAGTCATTGAAGGGTACTCCCCTCCCTCACTATTTGTGCATGAGTCAGGGCTGGGCTCATTATTTCTTCATCTTTTCATTTGCCTCAGTGCCTACTACAGTGTCTTGCATCATATACATGCTCAATAAATATTTACTGTACTGAATTGAAGATACATATCAGATATCCAAAAGCTAAAGATCCAATACCCTTTGTCACAGTGGAGGTCATATCTTTATTCCAATAATTCTGCTATTGTCAAAGTATTGTAAGTTACATATCTTTGGAAGCTACCTTTGAAGACTGCACAGAGACACACCAGATAAATGGTTTTATTTCCATAACGTTTTTTTTTTAAATGCCCTTGTTGATCATCCAAAAGAGACAGGCCATAGACTTAGAGTAGTTTGGATGAAGTGGACAGGGAAAGGGCATAAAATTGGAGGAAGTGTGATTTAGAGAATGGGCCAGGTTTTGCTATGGCAATCAACTTGTTTCTATTCCGTAAACATGGCTCTAAATTACTCTTAACTATTTGTAAAAATCAAATCAAATTAAAGGGTAGTTGTCAATGAAAATATTCAAAAGGGTATGTTGTTACCTCTGAAGGCAATTCCAACACAGTACAATGTTTAAAGTAATGGCTATACTACTTCAAAAAAGAAATATCTCCCAAGGTGACTACTTTGCAAGAATAATACTCATTTGGATGTATAAAAGTCCACTACATAATAGCCACTTGCACTTCTTTAAAAAAATATATGTTTTAGAATATGGAGTTGATTCTTTTTATATGTTAAATAAATGTAAATCAAATTTTGTAAAGAAATTATACTTTTAAAATATTTGCAAATCGTAATTCTTCTATGTAGTAAACCACCATTCCTTAATTTATCTCTTTTGCAAGTCCTAAGTTTTCATAAATTAGATTTTGAAGAATGGAGATCACTTGAGTTATTATGTGGACAGATTCTAATCTTTGGGACAAATGTCTCAACTTTTATTCAGAACATTTTGAATAATGTGTTTTAAAGGCCAAAATACTGCTATTATACAGAAAAAAAAGTTTCAAAAGGCAATGTATTACTGAAATCATCAGACTAACATCTAAATTGCATATTTGTTTTGAACTGAAAGTTCAGCCATTTTCAAAATGGCTCTACTCAGTTTTAAGTTTTTATTATGAAAACAGCCCTTTCCATGGAAATGTGTAAAATATTTTAACATGATATTTAGTTTGACAAAGATGCAAACATTTCCACTGTTAGAATACACCTATATGCTATATGACGGTGACTTTTTGGAGTATAGAGGAGAGTAGATTGTTTAAACTGTAAAAGCAGAACTTCTTTGATGACAGAACAAGGGCAATGGCATTATATTTTTCACAGACCTGTTTGTATAGCAGACACATGCAAGTACATTTATTTTAATAGGGATTCATGTTTGGACAGTGACTCAAGCACATTCATTACACTAAAACTTTTTTTAAAATTTTCACAATATAGGGGCCTCATTGAAAAGAACAGCTTCATTACCCAGAAACTTTGTTTAGTAATATTTTTAATGTTGCATAAATGTAGTTTTACAAACAAATTTTCTATGTGCATATGTACAAATATTGCTACATATACAAAATACTGAAAAATATATACTATCCCAATCTTTAAGGTAAGCTTGCTTTTGTCTTTGCTGCTAAACTTCATAGGTTTAGCCCTGATTTCAATGAGAAATCAGGATGATTATGTCTAAAATTCAAACATCAAGTTCTTTGTGCTCATGCAAGCTATTATCCATTAAGAGAACAGTTAGTGATTTCCCTTAAAAATATTCAATTAAAAATGGCATTCCAAGTATATGAGGGAAAAATCAAATAGCACACAATATATAAAGTTGACCTCTGTCACAGATAAAAACTGTCCATTAATGTAAAAAGTACGAACTATAGGAATGACTAAAGGATGGAAAAATCTGTAGTCTGAGTGCATCGTGCCCTTTACTCCATCTAACAGCCTGTAAAAATTTCAAATAACTAAGAGTTCAAGAACTAATAGGATATCCAACCATATAAAGTTATATACTGTAGCAATAAGGCTCTGCCTCATTCTAGTATCAAAAGAAGCTTCCATTTGACAGAAGGGAAGTCTTTCATTTGCAATAAAACTATTTAATGTAAAACCAATTCACCTAAAACAACTATTTCAATAAATGGTTTAAAAGACTTACATATGAGTATAAATGGAAGAGAATATGTATGTATGTGTGTGTCTACAGACACGCCCACATATATACAGAAAGAGTATACATATTATATATAGAACATGTTTATTTAAAGAAGATGAATAAACGTGAAGGAGCCAAAAAGATTTATGTATCAGGCAGAAGAGGAAATATGAGTATAGTATAATGAAGTCTAAAGATTTCACCTTTTCTTTATCACCCTCAAAAAAGGCAATTACATGTTTTAAAAAGAAAAAGGAAAGAAAGAAAATATTTCTTTGCTGAACTGCTTTTAAGATTCCTTTACTCAAAGTTAAAGACTGTGGCTGCCATCAACTAACTGTTGGGTCATTATTTATCCAAATCTGTCTAGACCTGACTACAGAGTTTCTCATTGTATGTCTCCAAATTCATTATCATTTGCAAAGATCTGAAACCTTTATCATTGAAACGACTTTCATGGGATTTAACAAAACATGTTAAGGATTTTTGTTTCTTTTTAATTACTGTGACTGAATTGACTCTGTTGATTGACAGTTATTGGTGTTACCTTTGGTAATCCAAAGGTGTAGTATAACCATGCTCACACACATATCTATTTTAAAATATAATTTGTCTTTTTTGTATAAGCCATGAAACACTAAAGGCAGTGTATTACATGAGACCTGGGTAGTTCAGGGGCTGAGGGAAGACATTTGGCTTTCAGCATTTTACTTCAATATATATTTGAGAAAGTGCAACTAATCCTAGTGCAGAGTTCTGTTGCTTAGGAATGTCTTACCCTTCAGCTCTTAAAGGAGAAAGCAAATACTTCATTTCCAATCGTGTTGTCTGCTTCTTGCACATTCAATTTTAAAATCCTTTCTGTCGGCTGGAATGCTCTGCATTGAAATCCCCTGAATTTTTGTTGTTCCCATTTTTGTTGAGACGTTTCATTTTTTCTCTATTTCTATCTCCTCTCTGCATTTTCTTATTTGCTCAGTTTTTCCTTTTATTTCTTCATTGCCATTGCTCTTTATTGCTTTATTACTCTCCAGAGCTCTCTGTCTGACTAGAATTCTTTTTGCAATTTGATATTACCACATTGACACATCCTGTCACTTTGAATGCCTAGGCCTTAGTAGAAAGAGACTGCACTTTGTTCCATAAATGTTCCTTAAATATCTTCCACCTGCATTCGGTATATAGATCCAGGATTTATTTCACAATCCTTCGAATTCCCTTTCCACTCTCAGTCCATTAATTTTGTAATATAACTTTTATATGAAACAAATGTTCCTAGGTCTACACTGAAGACTAAAAAAAAATGAATAAGGTATTCACATATCTTCTAATTTTTCATGGGTCTAATGTTAATATTGAGACCATTCCAATTTCTATTAAATCTGTAACTTGTTTTTATTGTATGTACAGTATCAATATTTGCTGCTTTAAAAACTGAAACACAGATAGGACATGCACTAAATGCCTCAGGGCTACCCATATTACATAATTCAGTTCAGCAAACCCCAGGCAATCCTCAGCCTTTATTTTGTTTAAAAGACAGTCATTTCTTCGATGCATTATAATTCTCTTTTTATTTCAAATACAACTCCTGAATAAGATCATTAATGATTCATCAACAAACTATTTAGGTTCAAAATTAATCCATTTCAAATTGTTTTCTCTGTCAAGAAGGACAGATTTAAACTGCTATCTAAATAGATACAGGGTATAAAAGCATTGGGAAAAAACAGAGTTTTCTGTCTTGGTGGCAGGAATTCCAAAACATTTAGTCAGAGTAGGTGAAGCATAAGTGAATGAACTGCTTAAGTCCAAACTAACTATAATTTGATCTCAAAGGATAAAATCACACAATCTGGTGGGGAGAAAAGTTAACAATGTACTAATATTGTCAAGCAACTTCTAAACTAGATCAAATGCCTTCATAATATTCTGAGAACAAAATGTTCTCTAAGAGCAGATCTGATATGAAGAGCCAAAAATTGGAAAACATTCGCTACCAATTTACTGTAGTCACCCATAAACTATTACAAGGACATTATGTATTGGGGTTTAAGCCAGAAAACTATTAAAGTGGACTGCCTTTTCATTTCACTTTAACACTACCGAAGCATTAATAAGTCCTCAGAGAATTGTAGTTGTGTTGAAAAAGTCTCATCATGCAATCAATTTTTAAAAATATTCCAAGTCTTTTAAGGTGAGCTCTGTTTCTAATCTGCTTCTTATTGATCAATGTCACTCCATCTTCACAAATGCCGTAATCATTTTTCGTTTGTCTGGTCCAAGCCCTGTTTTCATCTTGAAAATATATCCATCTAAATGGTGCTAATTGTCATAGTTAATGAGTGTCAAGGCATCTAGCACCCTTGGCCTCATTGTCACTTTATGTGTTTCTGCTTATGTAGAGATCAAAGAACAAAGGATGGAAAGAGTCATCTTCAAAACATAAGATACCACATACACACTGTTTTTGCTTTGTTTTAAACTTTGTTGAGGGCATAAATAATACTGCTGAATTTACTTTACTTTATAGTCCTTGGTTAATTTTAAGTTGTTAAAACTCTCTAACTTAATTTTTTTTTCTTGTTTAAAGGATAGCAAATGATACTCTGGCAGAACATGATTAACCCAATGATCTGATGCTTTTAACTCACTCTTCACTGTTTTCCCTTGGTGGCATAAATTCCAGGCAACTGAGGCATCTTTCAATCTATTGTACTAATGGAAAATATAGTGCATATAAACTTCCTACAAGAAGAAGTCTCAGTAACTCTCATGTATACAAATTAGCAATGATTCAATTTGTAACTGAAACTGTAAGACAAAAAGAAAAAAAAAACTTCAGGTGTAAACAGGTTTATTTGTAAAAAGTCATTGAAGTATAAACCTCAGTGAACTGGGTATTTCTTGCCAACACAAACTAATCACAATTTAGTAGCATTATCTGAAAGTAAATATATGTGTATTTGTGTGATTTAACATGTTTATGTGTGTGATTATATGTGTATATATGTATAAGTGTGTGTATATGTGTGAGTATATATACATATACATATACAAACATATATATATGCTTGAGATATATATATAAATATATATCAAATATATATATATATGTATGTATATATATATATATAATCAATTAGTCTGTAAGATACATGAACCATACTTCATTTCACTACCACTATATCTCTAAATTCCAGCACAATGCCTATAACATATTTAACTCACTACATATTTGTTGAAATTACAACTTGGTGATACTAATATGAATAAATAGTACACAATGTAAGACTTTAAAATCCTTAATATAAAGAAATCCTGGGCAAGCATTAGTGACAACACACTTCCTCAATGGGTAGTTTAATTTACATCTCTCTGTGACAGCTTATTGCCTTTTTCTTGGCTTACTGCAATAAAGACTGCTATCTTAAACTATTAATTTATACCATAAGCTTTTCTTGAAGATATTTATTGGCAATTCAGTCCAAAATAACTTTAACAACCATATCATATAGGAATGAAACATCATGTTTCTTTATTTGTGCACAAATTCTACCTTATTTTTACCTCATACTGCTTATCTTAATTAGATCTAAAATATCCTGTATTGTGTTTCTTGTATAACTCGCATGTAATTAGTCATATCCCAATCAAACTTACATTAAAATAATAAGCAATGATTTCTACCTACAATAGTGTATAGGGCATCTGAGACCCATCACACAGCAGGCAAACAAACACAGCTCTAGCTAAACTTCTTCCCACTCCTTCCCATGTTATGTTCCTCATAAAACAACTACAAGATGTGATGGCATTAAAACAGCCAATAAGGTTTTCATTGAAATTGTTTCCTCAGGCTCTTATAAAGTGACAGCAACTTTATATAGTTTATAAGTGAAGCCATACAATAAAGAGCTCTTTTGTTTTGTTTTGTTTCACCAGAATCCTTGACAAGATGCTTAAGCTAATATTTTAATAAGAAAAGTTTTGATTCTCAAATGAAAAACCAAAATTAAACAGAGACACTAAAAAACATTCTTTGATAAACTGACACTTTGAACTTCAGAACCACCTCTCAAAATAAAACACTTGACTATAAGCTCCATGAGAGCATTTTATTGGTTCACTGTAATATCTGTAGTACCTAGGAAACTGTATGATTCACAATGAAACCTCTACAAATATTTATTTAATTGAATTAATTTGCATACATACTTTAATGACAAAAATACAACAGATCAGGATGTAAATGAGGAAAGCAGTTTGAAACTACAAATGCTCTCTGTTCCTCTGCTTTTCTGGGTATTCTGATTAGATCAAGTCACAAAAAAGCCACAGATAAGTGGTGATCTAATTTAAAGAAAGCCAACGAAAAGAATGTCTCTAGAAACCTTTTTTTAGAACAAAAAGAGAACTTTAAAAACTGTATATGAAATATTGACATTTTTATGAATGAAATTTTATGACATTTTGGTTTTGTTTCAAAATAATTGAGTGTGGATGTGGTTTATTGGCCATTTATTGATAATTATTGAAGCTATGTGTTGGACACAGGGATTTATTGTATCATTCTCTCTTCTTTTTGTTTACATTTGAGATTTACCATACTACTTTAAAAAAAATAGAGAACACACACACATACATTATGTATTTTATTATTTTCAAAATAAAATAAATTTGTAAGCTTGTAACATAACTTTTCTCACCTATTCCACTCCCCCAAAAAAGTTGCTAGCAATAATTAATAAAAGGAACAAAACTTTCTTCCATAATTTTAGTAAAATGCAGCCAAGATAAGAGAGAACTGATATAACTGCTAATATGTAACATTCTCTTCCACCATAAAGTGTTTTTGTTCAATTAAATGGGCAAAATCATGAGAAAAAAAAAGGCATCTGAATTTCCTTAGCTGGACAAGGTAAACAGTCAATGCTCACCATTTTGTTTGTCTTTACTGGGAGGAAAGTGGAAAAGGGAAGACAAAATGACAAAGTCATGATAATTCCCCCAAAATAATTACCTTTAGTAAAAATAAACACTTAGAAGAATGTAAAAAAAAAGAGAAAATACATAATACACAGTTTTCTGAGGGAAGAGGAGGCTGGAGGGAAGAGCCACATTTACAGACATAAGGACAGTCTCTAATTGCTTGTTCTAGACTGTTATAGACTGAATGTCTGTGCCTCCCCCAAATATTATATGTTGAAACCCTAACCCTGAATATTATGGCATTAGAAAATGGAGCTTTTGGAAAGTAATTAAGACATCAAGGTGAAGCCCTCATGAATGGGATCAGTGCCTTTATAAAAGGAAGCCAAAGAGCTAAGTTGCTCTTCCCCTCATATGAGGATACAATGAGATGTCAGTTGCTTTCAACTGGGAAGACAGTTCTCATGAGAACCTGATGCTTTTGGCAATATGATCTCAGACTTCTAGCCTCTAGAACTACGAGAAATAAATTTTTGTTGTTGCTAAGCCACTCTATTTATGGTATTTTTCTATAGCAGTTCAAGCTGCTAACACGTAGTCTAATATTATAATAGCAAAGCCCAATGATTTTTACCTGATTTGTCCTTCCTGCCTGAAAAAGGATGAGAGAGTATGGTATGGAAACCAGGTGAATAGGAGAATGTAATCACCTGGGCTAAGTGGCTCTGATAAAGTACAATTTTAGACCCCAAACAAAAGTTCAGAAGATAAAATAAGTTTGGATTTAAGTACAGTGGGAAGAGCATTAACAAGTGCTTACTCACATAATTTTCAAGAAGATTAAGGGGTATATAGTGATTTTTACATTTCATATGAAATGAAACAACTATGTAAAAACCATAGAGAGACTATCAGCATGAAAAAATACATCTGAACAACACAGTCCAAAAGAAAACCAAACCCAAGATGCAAAAGAAAATTTAAGAATAAAAAAGTACAAATAACCCCATAAAAAAGATCATGGCAATAGCAATCAAGGCTCAAATGTAGCAGGAGGGCACACACAACCCACACAAGGGACACTCCTGGAGCACCAGGCTCAGGAGACCAAGGAGACTGTGCTACTGGGCCCCACAGGGCACGTACTACATTAAGGCCACCCAGCCAAGACTGGGAAACATAGCAATCTACCTAATACTAACAGAGAGGCAGCCAAAATGAGGAAACAGAAATACATCCCAAATGAAAGAACTGGAGAAAGCTCCAGAAACAGAACTAAACAAGGAGGTAAGTAACCTATCAGATACAGAGTTCAAAACAATGGTTAAGGATGTTCAAGGAACTTATTGAGAACTTCAACAAAGAGATAGGAAACATAAAAAAAAGACATAGAAACCATAAAAAAATAAAAATAAAAATAAAAAATAAAAAAATAAGAAACACAGTCAGAAGTAAAGACTACAATAACTGAAATGAAGAATATACTAAAAGGAATCACCAGCAGACTAGATGAAGCAGAGGATCAAATCAACAATTTGGAAGACAAGGTAGCAGAAAACATACAATTGGAATAGCATAAAGAAAAAAAGAATACAAAAAAAATGAGGATAGTTTCAGAGACCTCTGGTACAACATCAGGTGTAACAACATTCGCATCATAGGGATACCAGAAAGAGAAGAGAAAAATAAAGTAAGCTGAAAACTGAATGTATTCTATAGGATTTGACAATTTTATAATTTGTGATCTTGGTGGGAATAATTTAAATTACATTTTAACAACAGAAGTAAGTTTCCAGTGGGTTGCAGAGAGGATGAGAGGTGAAGAAGCAAAATTCTTTCCAGAAATTTTGACTAGAAATAAGAGAGAAGAAAGTTGTAACAGAGCAAACCTAAAAACAAAAAACAAACAAAAAAAACAAAAAAAAATTCTTTCTTTTTTTGTTGTTTCCGTATTTTTGTATATTTGATAGGAGATCAAATACTTGCACAACTTTATAGGCTAAGAAGAAAGAGCTGATACAGAAGAAAAGGTTGAATGTATAGTTGAGAAAAAGGGATGAGTAATACAACACATAACAAATAATGAATAAGTATTTACCTTACAGGTAATTGTGAGTTAGCAGTCTCTGGGGATGAAAGTGTGATGGCGTTCAGAACACACATAGTATACTTTATTTAAAATAATCTCTAATTTTCTTTCTTTTCTTCTCTTTTTTTTATTTCAGAAAAAGGTATCCCCACATTATTCAAAATTAGTAGGCACTATTGGTAAACTAAATGATGAAACACATATAGGAAAAATATCTCCAGAAGAAGGCGAAGTCATAAATGATATTTCACTTGATTTTGCTAATAAAACTGATGTGTTTTTCAGAGGAATCAAGAATAAAATAAATTTATTTCAGAATTCTACTTGAAACATTAAACGGATTATGCTATGAGTATAGTAATTTACTGAGAAAACAGAACAGGCACAATGAGAAATGGAAACAGCCACAAATGGAAACATTTTACATAAAATTTCCAAATACTCCTACTCTTATCATTACATTTACTAGCAATAGAAAAGACCAAACCAAGAAGAAATTTTTCTGATACTGTTGCAATAATTCAGGAAGAAAAGTTACCTGAACTGAATTTCTAAATAAAAAGAAACAACAAAGACAGGTTAAACTGAAAAGATTTCAAATGAATCTAAGGGCATAAATTGTGAAAATTCAATAGGCAGGAGGACTTGGAATGAATTAATACCTAAAAGTCTAAACATAAATATCAGGCTGTTAAAACACACTAAGAATTAGATGGGTTGCCCTGAAAAGTACTTAGTTCCTTGAGCCTGGTTGATGCCCAAGCACAATCTCCAGGACCACTTGGTGGAGGGTCTGTAGAGGAGGCTCAGGGTCAAGGTGGCTGATGGGAATAGATGGGTTTTAAGGTGCCCTTCACCCCAATGACACTGTGATTTCATGATTCTTTGAAATATTTTGCAAAACATAAAGCCACAATATATTTTGGGTTGGCCAAGCAGGGAGATGACATGTTCTGAGCAAGGGATAATATTCAAAGGAAATAAAAAAAGTGCCATCATTTCACATAAGCTAAGCTTTACAAAAAGACAACACCTGAAGTGTTAAAGAATAAAATATACATTGCCAAGTAGATAAATTTTACGAGTACATCTAATTTATAAGAAAACATATTAAAGTGAAGAAAGTATTTATTTATTTAGTCATTTAGTCATCCAGCAAATATTTACTGAGTGCCTACAGTGCTGGACACTGTATAAGAGTAACAATAAAATAGAACAGTTTTGTTTTCATAGAGATTTCAGTGTACTGTGAGGAAAAGATAGAAAAAAAAGCAAAAATAATTACAAATTAAGACAGTCCTCTGATAATGATTAACAAAGAATCAGGCAAAGGGGAGAGGGTGACTGTTTTAAGAGGTGGTATCTGATTATTTTAAGAGGTGGTATTTTAGTTGAGACTTCAAGGATAAGAAGCAATTGATGCAGAAAGCCAGGTCAGGCACTAACATGTGTGAATGCTCCAAAGAAGAAAAGCACTTGACATTGCCTAGGAAGAAAAGGGCATCAGTGTGGCTAAAGAGTTGTGAGCTAAAAGGGAAGTCGATTTAAGATGATGTGAAGAGACTGTAAGACAGATCCTACGGAATTTTACTCTAAGTGAAATGGGAAGTCACTGAAGTAAGACATAATCCAAGAATAACCCTGCTTCTCACATAGAATGGATTAGAGGCAGCAAGGCAGATACAGATACTGAGGAGACCAGTTAGGAGGCTAATCCAATGGTTCATGATGGAAATCTGGTAACCTCTACTAAGAAGGTAGGTAGCAGTGGAGTTGGAGAAAAGTGGACAGAGATTTGTAGTTAGGACCTGAATCACCTTCCTTGTTACCTACTCTGAGTCTCAATTAATTTCATCTTCTATAAACTGAGGTTAATTATAATAATGTAAAGAGATGTTTAGAATATTATGTGAGACAAAACATGATAAGTACCTGGAATAAGATGTTGTAACAAATCTCGGTTCTTTACAAACATTTATTTAAAAACAATGTTCACTCCAAGTTAGAAATAGTGATCGCAACTAAATATCCACTCAGATATGAGCTTTTTGGCTTTCAAACATGTATATCATTTCTGAGATAACAAAGGAAAATGTTTAGATTTTTGATTCATAAAGTATCTAGGGTTATACAAAGGCTATAAAGATATTTATTCAATGCCCAATTGATTACAACAAAAAGTAACCCTAAAGGGTGGACATTTCTATTTAAATTTGTTTAAGCCACATTGTATGAAACCTTTTTAAAAATGTATTAAAAGTGGAGAATTAAAAACAAATTTTTCAGAATAAAATCCCCCTCCCTAGAAATGGGCCTATTGGCTCGAACACAATGACTGCCCACTTTCCCTCCGTCTCTGCTTCTCCTTTATCAAAACACACAGGTGCAAACGCACACACACAGCTTTAACGACCCTGCTGAACATTTGGAAAGAAATAGCTGACAGGATGGAAGAGGGATCAGTAAATATGTTGCATGGGTTGTATATAATTGAACATTCTTCAAATTCCTTAAACAGAAATTTCAGTACCAAGGAAATCCTTCAAATGAAGACCAATAAACGTGACCAATTACCAATTAGAAACAAATATCTCTTGCCAAAAATTTAGAGAAATCTTCCATGAAAATGATAAGAACATAAAATCTCAGTTCGAAATTATATTATAAACATGTCCTCCAGTTCAAGAAATATTATGACTTTTAAAATAGTGCAAAAGAAAAACTGGCTATGTTCTGTGTGAGAAGAATACACAGAACCTTCGTGTCTGAACAGAGAAAGGAATGGCACCCAAGGAAGAGTGTGGCAGATCAAAGACCCTCTTGTTTTTCTGTCTTTCCTTTATTCATGTATAAAACTGGGAAAAAAAATAAAGCACAAACCTTATGGTTTATTACACTACACAGAAACTTGTTTCTGAAAGTTACTGTCAAATCTTGCCAAATAGCCCCAAATAGCTTTCTATTTCTAATGAAATCTATATACCCTGCTTCCTGAAAGAAGGAGAGCAAGTGTAAGATCACAGAAGAATACCTTCCATATAATGGAGCTGTCAATACTACAAATACATAGATTATAGGTAAGGCATGTTTTTAGTCATTTGAAACCGTGGTTACTTATGCCGGAGATATATGAATACATACATATAGATAATAGATGATAGATAGATAGATAGATAGATAGATAGATAGATAGATAGATAGATAGATGAATACATATATATATATACATATACATATATATATATGTATATGTATATATATGTATATGTATATATATTCAGTCTTTTTAGGACATAATGTATATGTTTTCAAGGTAGTTGACATATGCTGAGTTTCAGTTTTAGCTAATAGGAAAAGCTCAGAGTTCAGTTTCCTTGCTGGCCAAGTAGAGACTGAATCCATGAACATATTCAACCCCCAAGTTCTCATGACAGTAGCGATCCAAATTCTGTAGACATCCCATGTACTAGAACAGGTTGCTTGAAAACTATTGGAGATCCTTGCCTTCATCTTAATAGCAGCATTATTTTTAAAATGACCATAATCCTAGATAAAAACACAGAACCTTTACACATAACCTTAATTTTTTGGCTAGGTCAATATAACAATGAAGAAATAATACTGAAATATTTCCTACAGTTTTTTAAAAAATCTATATCGATTTTTAAATGGTTTGTTTCTACTACTGAAAGGAGACATTTAAACCAATGATTAGTTGTTCACAACAAGTTTACCAGGTATTTATCTTTAACACCATCAGACAGAACATATACAAATGGAGGAAAAAATACCTCTTACCTGATGGTAGAAAATACTTCTGACAGACTAGGGTAAACTAGGGTAAACTTTCACAATATGGCATTTTCAACAACTCTTTTCTCTTTGTACTTCTTTCCTTTTTAATTTTTCTTCTCTCTCATTTCATTTCTTTGTACATTCTCCAACTTATATACCTTTTCCCTTTCTCCCTTTTCTTCCTCTCCTTCCTGATTTTTACATTACAGAGGAGAAAAAAAAATATGCTAAAATAAAGCGAATGTTCTTTTCAATCAAAACATTACTAGAGGGCCGGCCATGTGGCGCGTTGGTTAAGAGCTGGCTTGGGATGCCAGAGGGCCCCGGTTCGGATCCCACATATGAGGGCCAGTGACACTGCCCTCTACAGCTAAGATGCTGAACAACAGCTCAACTGGGAGCTGGGATGCCATGATTCGCCAGCGATCGCGTAGGCTACAGCCCCTGTGGCAGTGGGTTGGCATGGGCTACCATGTGTAGCCAGCAGCCAGCGTGAGTGGCTGTGGCCGCAGTGAGCGGCCATCCAGAAGCCGGCGACTGATCTGCCTCGCCTGGGAAGAGCGCAATGATGGTGCCAACTTGGACCAGTGAAGCAATGTCCTCCACAACTAGACTGAAGAACAAAACGACAGCAACTTGTCTGTTCCCCTTCCCCCAATTCCTCAGCGCTGTTCCCATTCCCCAATTCCCCAATAAAAATCTTTAAAAAAAAATTACTAGAGAGTACTTCTAAGCACTGCTAGTTCAATCATGCAAGTTGTTAGGATTTTAATGATGAGTCCGAGTTATATCTCCTTTCTGAATCAAATATTCAATGACAAGTAGTTTGGAGAGGAACATATTACATTATTTTTAAACAAAACTAGTCATTCGACATCTACCTCCTATTTCCGAACTATGCTGCACAATCTAATCTATAGTACACAGAAAGTTTTCTGTAGCTCTCCATTTCCAGCAGGACTAAATCAGAGGGCTACTGTTGACAGAAGGCAAAGTTGGTCAAGGCAAAAAAACGGACCTGGTGGTTTTGTCTTCAGACTCTCTCTTTTTCTTCCTTTTAATAAACCTGACCTCCTAGATTCCCCTTTTTTTTCTTTAGTCATTCAATAAATATTTAGTAAACCCTATTTGTCTAGAATTATAGTAGGTGCTATTGATAAGATGAATCGGGCCTTCTCTGACATGGAAAAGTTTACAACCTAGGAGGAGAGGTAGGAACGTAACTGTAATATAATTTGATAAGGCCATTATTGTAAGTAAGAACAGATTGCTACCCTCATTATGCATCTGGCTACCCAAATCCTCTAATTTATTCCTTGGATTTTCCCTGTACTTGCAACCAACCTCTCTAAACTCCTCATTAAAACTTACCTGTCGGTTAAGCCCATTTTTCCTCAAGGCACACAAGACCGGTGTCTTGGGAAACAATTTCACAAATTAACTCACACTAGATATTAGAAGAGTAAAGCATGTACAGCACATCTCTTTTGCATTTGAACAAGCCACTCTATTTGAAAAGAACTGGTTGTTAATGGTGGGGTTTCAAGAACTGTATAGTAAGCTGTTAGGAGGGATATTTTAGTAAGAACTTCCTCATACACTTCAGTCACAACAGTGAGAGGTTAACTCTTCTACATAAAACTTCCATTTATATGCCTTGACATTATTATTTTTAAAACAACACAGCATGCTACATACTTATTCACTTAGGAAATATAATTTAATCTAATCTTATTCAATTTAATCAACTGCTACTATTAGTAGTAGTTAGTATTAGTATCTACTGTTATTTAAAAAGGGATTAGATTGATTTAAAATTATAAAATTTTGCCTTATTCTTTGATATTATTGTGAAGGTTTACCTCAGATATACAAAACAGCCCAGGATTATTTTCTAGTTGGAAATGCGTGATTCCCACAATAGTAGGAATAAAACAAAATCAGACAGATTTAAATATATCAAGAAAAATGATTCATGGAATCACATAAACCTATTGAGGAAAACAGATTATTTAATATAATGTCTATAAGAAGAAATAACTTAATATCTATGGATGTAGGTTTCCTCCTTATAAAACAAAAAGCTTAAATCAGAATAAACTCTATGTTTGCTTCAAAGGCTTGATATACATGTGAACAGTCTGCATAAATATTCCCCAATTCTCCTAGGACATGAAGTTTTACAGATTCTGTAATATCATAGATTGCATAAATAATAGCAATCTCTTTTATATTTGTGTCCCCAATACTAACAGAATACCTAACCTAAAGTACGTGGCTTAATAAGGTATAGCTGGATAGACTGAAGATTGGATAAATAGAAAAATACATTGATGTAAATGAATATTGCAGTCAGGGGTTGTATCTAAGTATCTGAAGTCATACAATGAGAGATGGAAGACCAAGGAATGAGTATTTTTACAGATTTCAAGGCTTTATGGATAGTTTAATAAATCATTAACATTTAGTTTTTTGGGGGGGAAGGGGAAAGCAAGAAATTTAAGAATGGAGAAAACAGAAGTTAAATAAGGACCATTCTGACTAGGATTATTTATGGCATTTCTCCTCACCCACTTTCTGCATGTTCATTGTATTGTGCTTACTGACAATCTATCCCAATTTGCTCCAGCTAGTTTGTAATCATTTCACCTACATTATATAAATGACTCACTTCAATTGTACAAATCCCAGATCCCTTCTTACCAAAGTTTTCTGGAAATTAATTGTTCTTCACCTAACATCTCTAAAACTCAATTTTCTTATCTATAAAATAATAATACCTGCATTAGAGTTGTGATAATCACATGGACTCAATGCATGTCATTGTTTCATTTATTTATCTTCCAACTGACCATCATTATCCTTCTATTTAAGGACAATCCCTCAACTTGTATACTTGTTTTCTTTTTTTTATTGAAGTTTATTGGGGTGACAATTGTTAGTCAAGTTACATAGGTTTCAGGTATACAATTCTGTAATATATCATCTTATACTTGGTTTTTAGAATCTAAAATCTCTAGGACTTTGCTGTATCAGTTATCACTCTTCTCTCCTTATCCTCAGTGTCTTCTCTACTGGCTCTTTATTTTTCAGAACATGTAAATCACCCTCATCCTAATACAAAGCTCTGTTGACCCTGTGCCTCCCTTTAGAAACAATTTCCTCTCCTCCTCTCACCTCTGTTCATTGAACAAATAAACAAAATTCAAATGATTTACTTTTTGATATGAAAAACATATGTGGGTTTTTAAAAAGGAAACTATACAGAATAAAAAGCAACAATAAACATAGCAAAACAAAACAAAACAAAACAAAACAAAAACACCTGTTGTTAAATATAGGTACTTCTTTCCAGGTATAATATATAGATAGCTACAGACAATTGAATTGAAACCATCACCTAAATTTTTAAATCCCAATACTTCCAACTAACAAATCAATGTCAATTCTCTCCAAAACAATTCCTAAATTTAATATAACACTTATCGGAAGACCAATGAAATTGAAGGCAGGGCAGGAAGTTCTTATTTTAAAGTTCTTATAGAAGATTAACTGGAAAAGAATAGTCAATAATCTTTTCAAATGAAAAAATTATAAAAGGAAACTCTCATTAACAAGTTTAAACTGTACTGTAAAAGCCAAAATATTTAAAATAGCATAATACAAGTAAAGAATAAAGAAACTGATAGAAGTAAAGAGAAAAACTAAAGGCTGGAAATCAAATAGAAAGGCATGAAACAAACCCATTTGTAAATTAAGTATTTAGCATATGATAAATAATGCATTTCAAATCAACAGGGAAAACAGAGATTTTTCAATTGATGGTGCTGGGACAACTGGTTAAATATTTAGAACAGAGTAAATTTAGAGCCTATCTCACACTGTATATCAAAATAAAATTCCAGATGGTTTAAAGAGTTTTATGTAAACAATGAAACCATAAAAGAACTAGAAGCAAATATAGGAGAATTTCTAATTCAAGTTGAAGTTCTTTCTAAACATAAAAACAAAGGCAGAAGCCATAAAGAAAAACATAATAGATTTTTTTTTAAATAGTAGACTGGAACACATAAAAACAAAATGAAATGATCTATATAACTAAAATAAAATTAAAAGACAAATACAGAAAAATTATTTGAAACATACAGAATACCATGTAGCACATTAAAATTTTTTTCTATGGAAAATAATTAAGGACCTGAGAAAAGTAATCAACATATACTGTGAAATGAGGAAAGCATTACAAAACAGTATATATTTTATAATCCTAACTTTGTAAAATATATGCATGTTTGGGTCTAATGGCTTCCACACATACCACATTGTTTCTAATTGCCCTTTTTAAAAATTATTTTTAATTTTACAATTACAGCTAACTTACAAAGTGATCATCCCGATAAATCTAGTATCTGACACCATACATAATTATTACAATATTATTGACTATATTCCTTATGCTGTAGTTTACACCCTCATGGCTATTTTGTAACTACCAATTTGCACTTCTTAATCCCTCCCCACTTTTCAGGAAGCCCTCCAACCCCTCTCCCATCTGGCAACCATCAAAATGTTCTCGGTATCTATAAGGCTATTTCTGTTTTGTTTGTTCATTTATTTTGTTTTTTACATTCCACATATAGTGAGATCATATGGAACTTGTCTTTCTCTGTCTGACTTATTTCACTTAGCATAATACCTTCTAGGTCCATTAATGCTGTTGCAGACAGCAAGATTTTGTTCTTCTTTTATGGTGAAAATATCCCACTGCATATATGTACCACTTCTTCTTTATCCATTCATCTATTGATGGACACTTAGGTGCTTCCATATCTAGGCTATTGTAAATAATGCTGCAATGAACATATGAATGCATATATCTTTTCAAATTACTGTTTTAGGTTGCTCAGATAAATACCCAAAAGTGGAATCACTAGGTCCTTCTTTGTCTCTTATTATAGCTTTTGTATTAAAGTCTAATTTGTCTGATATAACTATTGCTACCCTACCATTTTTTGTTTCTTTCCATTTTCATGGAACATCTTTTCCCATCTCTTTCAGTCTCTGTATCTTTTGATCTGAAATGAGTCTCTTGTAGGCAGGCATATGTAATGGTCTTGCTTTCTTATCCATTCAGCTACCCTATGTCTTTTGATTGGGCATTTAATCCATTCAGATTTAAATTGTTGATAGATAAGGGGTTATTGCCATCTTATTATTTATAGTTTTTTATCTCTTTTCTTTTTCTTTTTGTCTTAAAGAAGTTCCTCCAAGATTCCTTGTAATATTGGCATGGTGGTGAACTCCTATAGCTTTTTCTTGTCTGGTGTAATCTCCATGCTTTTACTAATGCAGTCAGTCCCCTCTCACAAAGAGATCTTTACTCTCCCATTGTTTAGTCATCTACTATTTGTTTTTCAAGTATTATTTCAGACATCAAGAACTTTTGCCTGAATTATTAATAACAGGCTGTAATAAACAGGTGCCCTTCCTTTGTTTGCTCATAGCACAATGTTGCACACCATAAAATCAGTGTTATATAATATTAACACACACACACAAATATATCATTCTTATTATTAAAGTTCTTCAAGAGAATAAAAACTATATTTACTTCTCTCTGCATCCCCCGTGCCTATTACTGTATCTATTATATAGGTACACATTCAAAAAATATTAGTTTGAATTATTGCTGAAATGTCTTCTAACCAGGATTACTCCAAAATGAAGCTAATGTTACAGGGAGCCAAGCTGTATAAGAACGCTGAAAGAAAGAAAAAAATAAAAGACACAGCTACTTAATGAGAATTCATTCTGTACTCCTTTCCAAGACATACCAAAAGCTTCCTTCAGGGTACAACTCAATGATTTACTCTAGAGCAGCGGTTCTCAACCTTCCTAATGCCGCGACCCCTTAATACAGTTCCTCATGTTGTGGTGACCCCCGACCATAAAATTATTTTCATTGCTACTCTATAACTGTAATTTTGCTACTGTAATGAATCGTAATGTAAATATATTTTTGTTTTCCGATGGTCTTAGGCGACCCCTGTGAAAGGGTCGTTCGACCCCCAAAGGGGTCGCGATCCACAGGTTGAGATCTGCTGCTCTAGAGTATCCCAGGTATATATTGATATTTTCAAAAATCTAAAGACCTATAACACTTGCAGACTTTGTCCCACAACTTATCACTTGAAGTTTATTGTTATTTAATTATTTCTCATTTATGAATCTTTTCTTTCTCATCAGATGTTGTGCTCTGTTATAAGTAGAGGCCATGACTTATTCTAGTTATGTATCCTATAACATGTTTGGCCAAACAGCTTAATAATTTAATAAAAATTCAATATTATGGATTTTATTTATAGATTTGAATAATTTTCTATATTTTATATACATACTTCTCTTCATAATTCTCCTAGGACAGAGAGAGACAACTCCAATTTCCTCTTTCTGTATCACCATCCAGAATGGTAGGTATATACTGAGTTTTATAGAAATGCTTTCTTAACTTTCATGAATTAGTAGATATAAAGTTGCCTCTCCTTTCTAGAAGAGTATATGAGGATATTTAAATAAGCTCATCTCTACAATTAGAATAATTTTCATTAATGAGTATTCAATAGAACTTCTTGAGCTAAAGCATGAAAGGTGGTACTAGTAAGGATTTTCTTGTCAAAACATTTTTTCTACCTACAGCTTAGTATATACAATGTTCAAAAATACAATCCTATTTACAGCTAATTTCAATTTACTACCACTTTGCTTGATATATTCTAAAGTTTTCCAATAAGCTATCTGACCTCCTATAGATTGAAAATAAAATCATTATGTGTAAATTATTTAATGCCAAGGAAAAAGTCATCTTTTTCTCCTTCTTATGTCTTTGTTTCACGAAACTGTTATCAGACATTCCATGCAAACAACTAAAAACAAAAAATTATATGGTGTAGTTAATTGAAAAAATGCTTTTGCTGCACACAGAAATTGACACTAAGTGCTGTATTAGCAGGAAATCAGTGATTTTCAATTGACATTGCACAGGAAATCGTTTAGTGTCAATTGATATTAAATGGGCAAAATTGTACTGAATTAGTAGAAAATGATTTGGTGGAAAGAAATGTGCTTCCATTAGGTGACTCGATATTAAGTGGGCTCAAATGTAATAAGTTTTAGAGGTCACTAGTCAACAAAAATTAGGGCATGCTATCCAACCCTGAGTACATCAGACTGGTTGCTTTTAACATATTTATTAAAAGACAAGTTAGTGTCATATAATCAAGAAAAAATTGTCTCCCCATGAGCTTTCAAAGAAAGTGGGAAAATTCAAATTGTTTAAATGAGCTAAATTAACCAGAGGTAAGGATCATTTACTTTTTACCATGTGATGGTCCCAATCCATAGATATATATTTACATGAAATAAAAGGTAAAACAAGCTGTTTTATACAATACAGTCCAGATTGAGTTCTCATTATAAAATGGCCTTGAAGGTAAGCACACAATAAATTACTGGTTAAATGAGTTGTATCATTGGATATTATGAAGAAATCATTTTATAAATCATTAAAGGAGCCTACACTTTTAAACCTGAGTAATGAGGAAAGGGAAGTGTGTAGATACAGGAGATATGAGGAGAAGAAAGAGGCAGGACAGGAGGAGATATGTTATACAGTCACTACAAACAAAATAAATTGCATAAAATACTTTAGATATTTGCTAGGGGTGGACATTAGGATGTTCAAGGTATAGAAAACTATAAAAATCACTTATTAGTAATACAAAAAAATGATTATGGGGTAATGGACATATATAGAAGAGTCTACTCAACCACAACAAATTATACATTTTCTCAAGTGCATATGGTATATTTTCCAGGATAGACTATATGTCAGGTCACAAGTTAAGTCTCAATATATTTAAAAAGTCAAATACCATAAAAAGTATCTTCTCTAACCATAACAGGATAAAGTCAGAAATCAATAACAGAAGGAAAATTCACAAATTTGTAGAAATTAAACAATACATTCTTAAACAACTATTGTATCAAAGAAGAAATCACAGGGAAACTAACAATTACTTAGGGATAAATAAAAATGAAAACATATCAAAAGCTAAAAGAGAATTTATAGCTACAAATGCTTACATCAAAGAAAACAGAAAAATCTCAAATTAACAACCTAACTTTACAACTTAAGGAACTAGAAATAGAAGAACAAACTAAACCTAAAGTTAGCAGAAGGAAATAATAAAGATTAGAGAGAGGTAAATGAAATACAGAATAGAGAAATAATAGAGAAAATCAACAAAAAGAAAAATTTGTTCTTCAGATCTTCAAAAAAATCAACAAAATTTACAAATCTTTAAATATATGCACTAAAAATAAAATAAAGAAGACTCAAATTACTAAAACCAGACATCAAAGTGGGGACATGACTACTGATTCCACAGAAATAAAAAGAATTATAGAACAGTACTATGAGCAACTGTATGCCAATAAATGGATAATTTAGAAATGGACAAATTTCTAGAAACATAAAACCTACCAGTACTAAAGAATGAAGAAATAGAAACATGAATAGACTGTAGTAAGGAGATTAAATTAGCAATCAAAAATCTCCAAATAAAGAAAATCCTCAGATCTGATGGCTTCACTGGTGAATTCTACCAAACATTTAAAGAACACCAACCCATCTCAAAATTTTCCAAAAGGACTGAAGACAAGGGAACACTATAACTCATTCTATGACACCAGCATTACCAATACCAAAGTCAGATAATAACACTACAAGAAAACTACAGATCAATATCTCTTATGAACATTGATACAAAAATTCTTAACAAACTACTAGCAAACGAAATTCAGCAGTATAGTAAAAGGATTATACACCATAACCAAGTGAGATACTTTCTTGGAATGCAAGGATGGTTCAACATATGAAAATCAACTGATGTAATACACCATATTAACAGAATGAAGGGGGGAAAAATACATGATCATCTCAGTTTATTTAGAAAAGGCATTTGATAAAATTCAACTCCCTTTCATGATTAAAAAGAAAATACTCAACAAATTAGGAATACAAGAAAACTACCTCCACATAATAAAAGCCATACATGAAAAACTAACAAAGAATAGCATACTCAATGGTGAAAGACTGAGAGTTTCTCCTTTAAGATTAGGAATAAGCAAGGATGCCTATTTTCAGCACTTCGGTTTAACATAGTACTGCAAGTCATCACCAGAGCAAGTAGGCAAGAAAAATAAAAATATCTAAATTGGAAAGAAAGAAGTAAAATTATCTGTCTGCAGATGATATGATCTGCTATGCAGAAAACCCTAAAGATTACACATACACACACACACACACACACACACACACACACACACAAAAAAATGTTAGAACTAATAAATGAATTCAGCGAAGTAACAAGATACAAAGTCAACCCACAAAAATTAGTTTCATTTCATGCACTAACAGAAAACAATCCAAAGAGAAATTAAGAATACAATTCCATTTACAATAATATCAAAAGGGATAAAATTCTTAGAAATTAACTTAACTAAGAAGGTAAATTACTTGTACAAAGAAAACTACAAAACATTTCAGAAAGAAATAAAGAAGACAACATTTCAGAAAGAAATAAAGAAGACATAAATAAATGGAAAGGATTCCATGTTCATGGATTGGAAGATTTAATATTGTTAAAATATCAATATTCTCCAAAGTGATTTACCTATTTAAAGCAATCCTTATCAAAATTCCAATTATGTTTTTTTGCAGAAACAGAAAAACCCATCCTAAAATTCATATGGGATCTCAAAGGACCTCAAATAGTCAAAACAGCCCAGAGGGCAAGCCAAGTGGCGCGTTAGTTAGGGAGTTGGCTTGGGACGCCAGCTCTGAGCAGCAGGGCCCAGGTTTGGATCCCACATTAGGGCCAGTGACAATGCCCTCTACAGCTAAGATGGTGAACAACAGCTCAACCTAGAGCTGGGCTGCCGAGAGTTGCTGGCGATGACGCAGGCTGCAGTGGGGCTGGCCAGCAGAGGGCATGAGCTTTCGTGAGCTGTCCATGAGCCGCAGTGAACTGCGGCCATCCAGTTGCCAGCTAGCGGCTACCTCACCCAGGAAGAGCGCAATGATAATACCAACATGGGCCAGTGAAGCGACGTCCTCCACAACTAGACTGGAGAACAAAAGGACAGCAACTTGTCTCTTCCCCTTCCCCAATTCCCAACACTGTTCCCCTCCCCCACTTCGCCAATAAAATCTTAAAAAAAAAACACAAAAAACAGCCCAGAAAAATAACAAAGCTGGAGGGCTCATACCTCCTGATTTTAAAACTTACTAAAAAAACTATAGTATTCTAATCAGTGTAGTAGTGGCATAAAGACAGGTAGATAGAACAATGAAATAGACTAGAGAATCAAGAAATAAATCCTTGCATACAGGAGCAAATGATTTCAACAAGGGTGCCAAGATCATGTAATGGGGAAAAGACAGTCTTTCCAACAAATGATTCTAGGAAAACTGGATATTCATAAACAAAAGAATAAAGTTGGACCCTTACCTAACATCATACACAAAAATTAACTCAAAATGAATCTATGCCCTAAATACAAGACCTAAAACTATAAAACTCTTAGAAGAAAACATAAGGTAAAAGCTTCATGACATTGCATTTAGCAATTATTTCTTGTATATGACACCAAAGGCAACAAAAGAAAAAGTAGACAAATTGGACTTTATGAAAATTTTAAAAATGTGTGCATCAAAGACAGTATCGGGCCGGCCGAGTGGCGCGATGGTTAAGAACTGGCTTGGGACGCCAGAGGGCCCCGGTTTGGATCCCACATATGAGGGCCAGTGACACGTCCTCCACAACTAGACTGAAGAACAAAACCACAGCAACTTGTCTGTTCCCCTTCCCCCAATTCCCCAATAAAAATCTTTAAAAAAAAGCTAGTGTGTATTCAATGTCCCCCCAAACACACACACACATCCTCAAAGCTGCTCCCCAGAGCTCTACCCCCAAACGTCTTAATTCTGTGTCCTGTGAAGGATTGGGGTCTCGCAGTGCTGGAGGATGCTCTTCACGAGGTCGGCTCTGAGGAGGGCAGCCCTTGGAGTTGTGCAGCCCCGTGCAGCACGGCACACACAACCGTCCCGACACATCCTGACCCCAACCTCCAAACTCAGCGGATCAGCCATCCCAGGAAAACAGCAGGAAATGCCAACATTTGCTGAGCATGTCTAAATGCCAACCACTGTGCTAAGGACTCACTCAGTTTACATGATTTCATTTAATNGGGCCCCGGTTTGGATCCCACATATGAGGGCCAGTGACACTGCCCTCTACAGCTAAGATGCTGAACAACAGCTCAACCTGAAGCTGGGTTGCCGTGAGTGGCCGGTGATGGCGTAGGCTGCAGCCCCTGTGGCAGTGGGTTGCCATGGGCTACCGTATGTAGCCAGCAGCCAGCGTGAGCGGCCAGCAGCTGCAGTGAGCAGCCGTCCAGAAGCCAGAGACTGATGTGCCTCGCCTGGGAAGAGCGCAATGATGGTGCCAACTTGGGCCAGTGAAGCAACATCCTCCACAACTAGACTGAAGTACAAAACATCAACTTGTCTATTCCCCTTCCCCCAATTCCCCAGCACTGTTCCCATCCCCCTAGTTCCCCAATAAAAATCTTTAAAAAAAAAAAAAGTATCAACAGAGTAAAAAAAAAAACCCATAAAATGAGAGAAAATATTTGCAAATCTGATAAGGGATTGATTGATATCTAAAACATAGAGAGCACTTAAAACTCAACAAGAAAAACAAGCAAACAAATCAAAAACCTGATTCAAAAATGGGCAAAGGGGGCCGGCCGAGTGGCTCAGTTGTTTAAGAGCTCACTCAGAAGTGTGAGCTCTCAGCAACAGAGGTTTAATGCCCGCCCAAGCTGAGCTGCCACTGATCTGCTAACAGGCGGCAGGATGGCTCAGCTAAAAAAAAAAAAAAAAAAAATGGGCAAAGGACTTAAATAGATATCTCTCAGAATATCTACAAATGGCCAATAAACACATGAAAAGATACTCAACATCACTAATCACTAGGGAAATGCAAATCAAAACTACAGTGAGATATCACCTAACACCCATTTGGGTGGCTACTATAAAAAAAATACAAGTGTTAGAAAGAATGTAGAGAAACTAGAACCCTTGTACTCTACCGATGGGAATGTAAAGTGTTATAGTAACTGTGGGAAACAGTTGGAACTGCCTCAAAAAATTAATAATAGAATTACCATATGATCCAGCAATTCTACTTCTGGGTGTTTACTTAAAAAAAATGGAAAGCCAGGTCTCAAAAAGATATTTGTACACCCATATTCGTAGCATCATTGTTCACTATAGCTAAAACACAGAAGCAACCCAAGTGTTCCTAGGATGAATGGATCAGCAAAAGGATACATACAATGCAATACTTCAGCTTTAAAACTGGACGGAAATTCTCACATAGGCTACATATTGAACTTTGAGGATATTATGCTAAATGAAATAAGTCGGTCACAAAAAGAGAAATACTGCATGGTAGTTAGGTAATTAGGATAGTCAAAATCATAGAAACAAAAAGTAAAATAGTGGTTTCCAGGAGCAGGAAAAAGGAGAATGGAAAGTTACTGCTTAATGGTTATAGAGTTTCAGTTTTTCAAGATGAATAGAGTTCTGGAGATGAATGGTCATGATGGTTGCACAACAATATGAGTGCCACTCAAGAAATGATAAATATGTTACAGGGATTTTATCACAATTTTTTTAAAATTGGAAGGAAATGGTAGTAAAGCTTTATAACTTTTTACTTGCCCTTTCGCCACCAAACATAAAAAAAAAGAAAAAGAAATTTATGGAAAACTCACATGGTAAGCATTAGGCTGAAGGAAAAGTAATGACTTTCTTTTCCTAAATTGGTTGATAAAATGAAAAAAAAAAAAAGACAAAGAAAATTCCTCTAGAAAAACTCTTAGGCCCTCAGAGAACCTTAATGAATACACAAAAAGTAAACTAAGAACATTCCCTAAAATTCACAGGAAGCAATCCAAAATAAAACTCAGCTTCATCCCTGAACAAAGTTTACAATGAAACTAGAGCTACATTGGGCAGTCTTTAAGGAAGGGGGGAATTACGGATTTAAATGGATGACACAAAGAAATTTGATTGGATAGTAATATGTAGTTATGATAATTACTGAGCTCTTACTGATGACAAGCACAATGTTCAGCATTCTTTATAAAATATCACAATTTTTTCTCATAACAACCTGATGAAGTTCACCTATTTTAGAAACAGACATCATGAGATCAAGAAAACTGACCAAAGTTACAAACACACATCTATCTGAATCCAAAATCAAGGAAGGATTTTAATAGAACTTCAGGTAAACAGGACTTTCAAAACTCAAACACAGTTGATAGTTTAAAATAAAAACCCTCTTGTAAGAATACCTCAAGCTAAAGTGTTCTAACAATTGGGGCTGAGCTGCATACAAGCTGGCAGGCTCTTAGTAGAAGTATGAATATATCGGTTGACTTAAACTGGTATGAGCAGGTGAGTTTAAGCAGTGATTGATAGGAAAATATTAGTATGAAAAACAAATAATTGTAACTAGATGTGGCTATCCCTTTAATTCTTGCTTTGAATGTTTTTTTTAAATAAATACATCCACTAGAAGACATTTATTCTTTGTTATTTTAACACAGACATTTTTTTATTTTATTTATTTTTTTTTATTTTTTATTTTTTTTAAAGTTAATTGGGGTGACAATGGCTAGTAAAATTACGTAAGTTTCAAGTGTACACTTCTGTAATACGTCATCTATATATCATATTTTGTGTTCAACACCGAGTCAGTTTTCCTATCACCATATATTTAATTTAATTTTTAAATAGCACAAATGATTCGAAAATCATAATTAATTAACTCAGTTATCCTAACTATCGAAAATGTAGGTGTATTCGAACAATGAAATTTTAACAGATGTCACTACCACCTACATAGGCATACATTACCAAGTTATGGCCAATGTATAAAAAGAAATAAGCAGCTTTTCAGGGTTAAACTTCCAATCTAAAGTTTATGATAAATGTCACAGGTTCAAAGAGCTACAAGGAAAATTTATGTAAGCTTTAAGGTGGGTTAACCAGTATATACTAATCCAAAATGCATTTATGAGCAAGGTGAGTGCTACACATCCTACATTCTGAAGGTACTCACAAACTCCGTTAACAATCTTAAATAACAAAACGTGTTCCTTGTGTGAATAATACCATAAAACACTATAAGTAAATACAACACAAGAAGAAACTGGATTTGGCTATATAGGTTTTACGATCAAAATGGAAAGTTAAACAAAATCACAAATAAATATATGGAAACACAACCAATCACATCAGTAATTATACTACACATACTGATTCAGTAAATTGCTAAGTATTCAAAGAAAGAACACATGAAAATAACATAGATTACTTGTTCAGTGGACTAACCTCATCCCAGTGAAGTTTTCCTAATATACTTTTGCTATGTAAATCATATTTTTTCTTGAATATTTATTATAAAATGAAAGGTATACGTTCCTGAAACAAGTTTATCTCTAAATATAAAAAATGCATGCAACTTTAGAGAAATCACAAATTTCATAAAAATAAATGTTTTTGATAAACTAGTCACATTATATTTGAAGAAAATGCTAAAAATATTCAAATTTAAATTACATCGTAGTTCTAAGGACTATAATACTATCAACATTTGCTTAACATGTCTGAAATATGAATAATAATATGAAAATATGAAATATGAAATATGAAAAATAATACATTTTCAACAGATTTAGCTATTGTGTCACTTTTAATTCATACAATTTTCATCATTCTGTGTGTGTGTGTGTGTGTGTGTGTGTGTGTGTATAATTTCAGATTCTCTCTCCTTACTGAAGATAAAAGTATTCTCTGACATCATTATTAGGTAATATCTCAGTGACCTGTTACTATAGCCTTGGATAAGAGATAGTATCTCCAGTAAGGCCAACATGAGTCAACTGTGTGATATGAACATTAAAAGAAATCACATGAAATCTTAAACTGTGCTAACAGAATAACAATATCTAGAATGAAGCAAAATGAAAAAGGTAAAGTCCCACTCTTGTCAGTAATGGTCAGATGACATGATCAACATTGTGATACAGAATGACCTAGAATCACTACAATATTCTAAGAGAGGGGACAAGGAAAGGTACAAGGCTAAAATCATAACAGATCAGGAAAGGTTGAAAGAATCAAGGGTATTGCATGTTACTACTTACGGGATTGGGGGAACAATTAGAGTAAGAAAGGTTGCAAATGTTTGAAAACTTCCTATTACATTTACTCTGCATGGTCTCAAGGGGTATACTAAAATAATGGGTTGAGAATACTAGATAACAGATTTCTACTCACAGTAAATAAGAACTTAACATCAGGATTGTTCACAGATGATATATCTCACCTGAGATATTAGTGAGCATAAGAAGACTGAAGGTGTTTATTCTAAAAGTGGAGAATTAAACTAGATTACCCTTCAGAGCAAATTTACCATATCAGTCTAAGATTATTCTCAAAGCTAGGAACTGAAATATTTAACCCTGCTGAGGTCTGGATGGTTTTCTGATGGTGCCTGGAATCCGCAGTTAAAAATCTACCGTTGTCTGATTTGATTAGCAAAATGTGAAAAAGTTGTTCTTTTTCTGAATTTTAATAAGTAGTTTCTGCAATGGTGATTGTTTTTCAAGGTTGTTTTTTTTTATTTCAAGTCATATGGCCTCAAAAAGTGCTAAATGACTCACTGGCTGTTTGAATCATTCAGTCATTCATTCAACACAATTTATTCCAAGCCTGATTATGTTCCAAACACGACTGACTGCAAGGTGGCAGACAAACATAGAGATCAAGATAAGGCCTGAGCTTATAATCTACTTCAGTAAGTAGACACACAAAAATCATCATTTTATAAAGTACTGGGTTTTACTCTAGAAGCATGTGCTGTGGGAGCATGCAAACATTTTAAGTTTCCCAGGAGAATCAAGAAAGACTTCACGTCAGAGGAGCAATAGATCGGGGAAAGGAGGTTAACGCTTTGGGGTGGGGTGAAATGCATAACTATTACATTGTTTTGTACAACTGAAACTAATAATAAAAAAAATGCTTACGAGGTTTTCATTACAGAGTAAGAGGGGGAGAATGGCATTTTAGGCAGAGGAAGCATCGTGTTCTCTGAGGCATGTAAGTAAGTGATGTGTTTCAGAGGGAAGGGGAAAAAAAAGGTAAGGCTGAAGTGTAAGGCATAGAGTGAGGAGAAAATGAAAAAAAGATTGATGAAGTATGTATTATAGTTTGTGATTAAATATCTGAGGACTATATAAGGATTTGGGTTTAGCTTTAGCACAAAGGGAAGATGTTTCCAAGTAGAAAGGTGACATGATCAAATTTGCATGTTTTAAAACTTATGAGCATCAGTGTGATAAACTCATTTATTTAAAAAATTAGTTTTTGCTTTGAAACATTATTTCAGGAGGAACTGAATCTTCCAACGACTGGCACCAGCATGGTAAGTTAATAGGCACCAAATAGCAGCACGGAGCACCCAATTCTTTATAGTATCAGTTATTAATTCTGAACTTGTGTTTTTTACTTAAATAATTCCTTTAGCCAAAAGTTCCATTACATGAATGAACACTATTTGGACTGATTTGTATGAAGTAAATTACTGTAAAGGGGATAACCATTTTTAAAGAATTAAAAGTTGGTGCATAAGGGGGAAAAGGCAGTTAACTCAAGAATAAAAATATCTATATGATATTAAAAGTAAAATTTGAGTTCAATGGGCTTTCAGATTTCTCTTGAAGAAATTGCCATTTATTTTAAAATAATATGTATACATTCATACCACCTAACATTTTTAAAGCCATTTCATGTTCATCATGTCTCCTCTCTGCCTTGATCCCACCATGACCATATGAACAAACGTTACTATTCCCCTTTTACCAGAAATGAAACTGAGGCTCATGTAAATTAAATTATTTAACCAGTTTATATGTTAGTTAATAAATAATAATGCCAAAACCAGCCTCTAGTTTCAGATTGTAAGTCCCGTCCTTGGTTCACTCTGTCATATTTCACAACTGAAAAACAGTTGAGAACTAGGACAAAGAGATGACAGAACCAAATGAATCTATGCAATTTGGTGGAAATTGGAGAGAAAAAGAATGCAAATGATATAAATTGGATTGCACACTTTTCTGAAAATTATTTGGGAAGAATTTGCTTGCCAAAGAAAATGATGGCCAATATTTAGTGCCATCAGGGAATTCACATTGGAGATCTTTACATTTTTTTGATTGGAGTTGATAATTTGTTGAGAGGATTAGCAGGAAACACAGAAACTATTTGTGACTTAGGACCTAAATAATTTCAAATGATATAAGCTCCTTATGAAGAAATCAGTTGTTTGACCACATCATCAGACATTTAATATTAGGCACTAAAATTGAATACTTAACAGTGAAATTGTATATTTAGTCATGTAGAAGGTCTCCCTCCCTCTATTTCCTAAGGGGAAAAGGTAAAAAAAAAAAAAAGGATAAGGCCGAAGTTGAGGTGTAAGACATAGACTGAGGAGGGAATGAAAAAAAGATTGATGAGGGCTGGCCGGGCAGCTCAGTTGGTTAAGAGAACAAGCTCTGAGCAACAGGGACACCAGCTCAATTCCCACATGGGCCAGCGAGCTGTGCCTGAGCTGAGCTGCCACTGAGCTGCCAACAGGTGGCAGGATGGCTCAACTGGTGAGAGCACGTGTTCCTAACAACAAGGTTGCGAGTTTGACTCCCATATGGGATGGTGGGCTATGCCCACCAGCAACTAAGACTGAATATGGCACCTTGAGCTGAGCTGCCCTGAGCTGCTGTCGGATGGACGGATTGCTCAGTGGTTAGAGTGTGCACTCTTAGCAACAAGGTTTCCGGTTCAACTCCCACATGGGATGGTGGGCTACACTCACCCACAACTAAGATTGAACACGGCACCTTGAGCTGAGCAGCCGGATGGCAACTGGACTTTGAGCTGAGTTACCTGCGCCCTCCACAACTAAGGTTGAGGGACAACAACTTGGTTGTTCCTCTTCTCCAATTCCCCAGCAGTTTCCCTTTATCAATTCCCCAATAAAATCTTACAAAAAAAAAAGATTGATGAAGTGTTATAGTTTGTGGTTAAATACCTGAGGAAAATATAAAGATTTGAGTTTACCTTGAGTACAAAGGGAGGATGTTTCCAGGTAGAAAGGTGACATGATCAGATTTGCATTTCATAAAATTTTTGAGAATCAGTGTGATACATTTATTTCAAAGAATACTTTTGCTTTGAAACATGATTCAACCCAGAATCAATATAATATTCTAAGAAGGGGGACAAAGCAAAAATCATAACAGATCAGGAAAGGTTGAAAGAATCAAGGGTATTGCATGTTACTACTTATGGGATTGGGGGAACAATTAGAGTAAGAAAGGTTGCAAATGTTTGAAAACTTCCTATTAGATTTACTCTGCATGGTCTCAAGGGGTATACTAAAATGATGGGTTGAGAATACTATTGGGTTGTCGGAAAAGTCATGACGTATTTTTCTATATTTTTCACTGCAAAAATGCGTCATGACTTTTCCAACAACCCAATAGATACAGATTTCGACTCACAGTAAATGAGAACTTGTTAACATCAGAATTGTTCACAAGTGATATGATATCTCACCTGAGATATTAGTGAGCATAAGACGACTGAAGGTGTTTATTCAAAACTGAAGCCATAATAACTCATCGTGGATTATGAGAATAAAGAATTTATTCTAGCAGTAAGAGGTAACATTTTTTTGCAAATTTGAAAACCTCCATGAGATCTATAGCAAGAAGCTACATCTTTTACGTGCTTTATCATTATATTCCATTTTTGCAACCAACCCAACAAAAAAGTTATGCATAAAAAGAAAGGGACCAATATATTTACTCATAACTGTTGTAATCCAAAGTCAAATCTAACTTTTTGGTTTTAACACAGAGGGAGAAAATTATTCACTAAATATATGCCACTTGAAAATTTTCCATTGACTTGTATCTGAAATTCTGGCTCTCCCAGTTTTTGCCAGCATTTTTTCTAGAAATGTACATCCTGTTTCTCGCCTTACCCTGCAAGTATCGTTTCTACTCATAAGTCTCATGTTGACAATGTTTCCAATCTTGATTTATAAGTTTTCCATGATATCAGATTGAATCAGCACATCTCATATGTGGTCAATTTAAAAACAAAGTATTTTAACCCTGAAAATACATTCTCTGAAAGAGTTTATAACTTCCTTAAACTAATTACAAAAAGGTCATTGAAACCACAAGAGTTCACAACTACATAAGAGTCGTCTTCAGATACTGTTTCTCTTTATTTCTCGCCTATTATTTCTACTTTCTTGGGTTTATAAGCCCTATTTTCAGGATTTACTCTCCAAGAAGTTTCAAATCATATAAGATTAAACATTGGCATATTGCTGCCAGCCAGCCTAGGTTTACCCTCTGTTATTCCTTAGTGAGGAAAAAAAAATCACTCAATCCATAAATCTGGTTTTTATTTATAGAGGTAAACAGTCATTTTATTCCTAGGTATCACACATACTTATCTCTAAGTTTCAGACTTTAAAGGAGAAGTTAAAGCCTAATGTGGCTCATTCTTATTACCCAGTTAATCTAAAAGGCAAAATAAAATTTTCAAAATATTTTAAATATATTTTTTAAGATTTTATTGGGGAATTGGGGGAAGGGGAACAGACAAGTTGCTGTCCTTTTGTTCTTCAGTCTAGTTGTGGAGGACGTAGCTTCACTGGCCCATGTTGGTTTTATCATTGTGCTCTTCCTGGTGAGGCAGATCCATCACCAGCCATTGGACAGCCGCTCACGGTGGCTCACGGCAGCTCACACCAGCTGCCGGCCACTCACGCTGGCTGCTGGCCACTCACGGTAGCTCAAGGCAGCCCACTGCTGCCTCACTGCAGCCTACACCGTCACCAGGAACTCACAGCAGCCCAGCTCCAGGTCGAGCTGTTGTTCACCATCTTAGCTGTAGAGGTCACAGCATCACTGGCCCCCATGTGGGATCCGAACTGGCAGCCCTGCTGCTGAGAGCTGGCATTCCCAAGCCAACTCTTAACCAATGAGCCACTCGGCCGGCCCGAGAAGAATGAATTCTTAATCCATCCTTTGGCACATTAAAAATGCAGCACCAATCCACTGACCCCAAAATTAAAGAACATATTAAATGCTTGGAAAGAGTCACATTCTCAGTGATCATGCAGCCATGTGCACTAGGGCTTGTATTGTAAAGAAATGCTGCTTTCTTATCTCAACCAAAATCATGTGGCCTTAAATTAATAAGCTAACGCCATTTAAGGACTGATATATACAACTTGCTGCTACTTGCAATTGCAGGAATACTCTTCATAGGCATTATAAGTATTATGAAGAAATATTATTTCTCTCATCCCTCCTTCCTATTTGCTAATATAGTTTATGGATTAGCTTTCAAGAGAAACCATCTTGATTCATATATATGCTTTACTATGGGCAAGACTGGTTCTCCATACTGCAACAATGACAGTTTTCCAGTCAACATCGCAGCTCAGAAAATAATTATTAAAAACCGACAAACACAACTCTCTATGGCAGGGTATGGGTTTTTAGTGATAAGCAGAAGAAAAAGTCATCAAGCACTTCTCCCTAAGATATTTTCGGCACAAATGCCAAGAGCTGAATTCTACCTTCCAGCTTAAATTTAATTACATGCTAGCACATACAGATAGATGGTATCTATTTTTTTCACAATTTATTAATGTGTTGATATAATTCAAAATCAAACAATGTGATTGAATAAGGAAATTTTATTAATAGTTTCTTGTACCTTATCTGTAAGCATATTTGTCATTGACTTTAAGGTTGATTTACCAGTTTTAAAGCCATCCCCCGCATTACTTGTTTGTCTTTGCTTTGAGGGGTACAACTCTCAATTAAGCCTTTGTCGTTTTGATCCTCTCACTCTTGGCAACAAAAGTCATCAAGTTTTATACCAGAAAGCATTAAAAATGACATAAAAAGCTTCAATGGCTTCCTTTAATTATTTGAGAAAAGACAACACTAGGCTCTAGGAGGAGAAAGGGCTGTTGGTATTCATCGCTGGGATTTTCTATTTGTGCTTTTTAAAGGGCTTGCATGAAATAGTCACACCTGCATATTCACTTTCCCTGCATATACTCAATATACATTCTAGGTCGCTCCAGAATATTCAGTTTATATTTATGATATTATTGTGAATTATTTAGTTAAAATTTCCACTAATACTTTTATAATTTCAATGGATCTATTTTAACTATACTTTTTTGTGTGAATTAGGACTAGAACAGAGAAGTAACAACAAGCAATGTAAAATTTAACAAATGGAAACCTGTAAATTATATAAAGACATATCATATACTGTATCTTATTAACTGATTTTGGTGGAGATAAACTGTCTTCACTATATATGTGAACTTTAAGCACAAAAGTTTGTGAAAATATAATTCCTTATGTTGTAAACTAAATGTGAAAAAAATGATTTCTTTGCTTCTTTTTCTCTAAAACTACCAAAATTTATGGGCCCTTAATATATTGCCAGGATTACAAATTATGGAAACACTGTTATAAAAGACAAAAAACAGAAGTCAGAGTTAGGGCAGGTGATGCACCAAAGGCAGATCTCTACCATACATAAGAAACAAGTCAAAGTTATTGAGAAACTTTCAAGAATAGCAACCCGTTCACATCATAAACAATCCTCCTTGCCTTCATCTGTGACAGAAAAACATGCTTCATCCAAATATCTTATTATGAATCATTGTGAAAGAAAACACCAGCCATAATCACATTTAATGGAGCCCTTGAGTAATAAAAGTCAGATGAACAGTCTAGTCTGTCTATAAATGGGCTTCATTGGTATGAAATGGCTTGGATGGCATCTAAAAAGGATCTTCTTTTGAGTAATAGCACAAACAAGCAAAACACAGTATCACATTGTAGATATGATTTTAAAAATTTTCTTTCCCAAAGCTCATTTTATTTCTACAGCAACCCCATGCATGTGTGTGGCACTTGATACAAATCCTTATGTAAATTTCCCCCTTCTAATGGCCATACACTTCAGTCACAGCACCACGACTTCTTTAAACATATTGCAAAATGAGAGGCTCGGAAGGTATGGCCACAGAACCTAGAGCAACGAAGATTACAGATATGCAATACAGGTCCTCAGACAATAGTTAAGTGGTTACCAGAGAGGAAGGGGGGAGGATGGTGGTAGATAAGGGTAAATGGAGTCAAAATATGGTGAATGAAGGAGAACTGACTCTGGGTGGTGAACACACAATGTGATATCCAGATGATGTATTACAGAATTGTACACTTGAAACCTATGTAATTTTATTAACCATTGTCACCCCAATAAATTTTAATTAAAAAAGGAAACAATAGGTACTTTCTTTCTCTCTTGGTATCACCTTTCCCTGATTCTTCTTTTTTTTTTCTACTGCACTACTGACATGTCTGAAATGCTAATAACTTTGTTTCTACTCATTAAAAGGACATTATAAGACATTTTGCGTTTGGTAATAATAAATATGGACTTCTATGGGCTTCTGTGTAGTGGACAAATATGACATGGAGAAGCTCCGTCCTATCTTCCTGCTGAGTTTGCTTACTCCACATATATTGCAACAAAATTTTCCTTAGGAAACACATGTACTCAAGAGTACAGTCTAACTTATTTCTCTAGTTATTAAATTCTGAGTGTTTTCTGAAATATGGTTAGAATTATTATATTTTGTAGGAAACACTTAGAAACACAAAGACTCTAGAGCAGTGTCAGGATGTCACAATCTACTTAACACAAATAAATCATGATGTAATTGGTAGTAAACAGCTTGCTCTCATACACAAATGTATCTTATGTATGGTGAATTGAATGTTTACAAGGCTGTTCCCTATGCAGCTACCTGGAACTGTGGCAATGTCCCAACCCCAGAAATAGTATGATCATGATGTTGGAATAAACAAAACATATGATTATTAGTAGCTGACAAAATCTTCTAAATCAAATACCAATTGTCTTTTTACTTGAAGTATATCTGTGCACACAAGAAAAAAAATCTATTATTTCTATCTGAATGACAATTATCCTTTTATTCCTGAATTAGTTTGGCTAAGATAGAAAAGTTCCCACACAAGCCTGTACAACGTCCCATTTCTAGACCATCTCAAGGCCTGCCTACTCAACGTGGTGTTTAAATCCTATGCCAAAGTCGGGGTCTTGGGATCATATGATTTATATTGGTAAATCATAATTATAATTATAATTAAATCCCAACAGAAGTATCTGTCATTTAAGGTAAGATAAATAATCTTGGCTGAATTAAAACAAATGTTGATAATTATTACTGTTTACATTTCAAAGCAACCATAAGCTTCACATAATGAATCAAACTCACAATTGCCACTCTCACAGAGCTTATGTATTAAGGACTGTTACGAAAGGTCATCCATCAGTCTTTTCTCACACACATGGGAAGTGAAACCAATGATCTGCCCTTTGTTTATAAAGATGTGACTATTTTTAAAATCTTATATACATTTCAAATGAGCATATCTTAAATATAATACTTCTGTCTTAAAACAGTAATTTTGGATAATCTACAAAAGCGTATGTATTAAAGATTTCTATTTAAAAAGACATTTATAATAAGTTTATGTTCTAGTTTACCCATACAACTTCATCTTCAGCGGATACACACTCTCACCTGTAAATTTCACTCCAGCCATACTGAATTATCTGCAAACCCATGAAACTGTCCCACACTTTTTTTTTTAACCTCAAGTTCTTTTGAACAAGCAATTTCCACTTTTTACAATACTCTTAACACTTCTACCTCTGACTAATCCCTGCTCACCTTTTCAGTACCATCTTAGCCATCATGTCCTACTGGAAGCTTTCCCTGGCTTCAGTGATATGTCACGCCTATATGTCTCTAACTTCTCTATAGTAACTAGTTTCAAAATCAATTATTAAATAGTATTGAAAATATCCAATGACCTGCCTGTCTCCCCCACTATACAATATGTTCTTGGAGGACAGGGACTATTTGGTGGTTACTTTTATATCTCTAGCATCTAGACAAATAGAAGATATTAATCAAAAATAGTATACTTCAGAATATAAGGCAAACTGTTCACTCAATATTATTTCTCAGGAGAGACTCATGTTTTGGGACACACTCCCAATTACTTTATTTTAAACAACAAAGTACTACTTAGGAAAGATTTATTAGTTAGAAATGACCTCAATTAGTTAGTATTGTCTTAGAAACACTAAATTTGTTTTAAATATTTTTGCCTCCATTTTAATTGTTCTATCAAAATGACCTATAAGAACACACAATATGAACATAGATGATGTATTACAGAATTATATACTTGAAACCTATGTAATTTTACTAACCATTGTCACCCCCAATAAGTTTTAATTAAAAAAATATTCTCCTAGTCTTAATGCAAATGGTATCCATGTCTTGTGATAAAATTTTAGGGACAGTACCATACCTGGATTTAAAACATGCTATAACTAAAATATTTAGATAAAATTGAAGATGTGTTTCAGAAAACTTTGAAAAGATAATGATTTTTAAAATGTATGTGAAGAATCTGAATAAAACTGGTTCATAAAATTAGGACTGAAAAACAATATTAGTAATTAAAACATTTTATGTGTTACTATTTTTAATTATACAAGTTACTAAATAGCAAGTTAAATAAGTAAACATCTACCTATTTCATCCAAAGCTCCCCCCAAAGTTTTTTTTTTTTCCCATGATAAAAATAGGGAAGCATTGACTGATAATCAGGGTTATCTTATTTGGGGGCATGTATGGAATTTTCTCAATGAGTAAATAAGTAAATGAGTGAATTAAGCTCTCTTCTGCCTTCTCTTGGAAACCAAAACTAGTATTACATTATCAAACACTTTTATGTAAAAGCAATTTGCAATACATTTTGCAAGTTAAGGTAACTTAGGAATTCGTGCACTCATATGATTGGTCCTCTGCATCTCACAAAGGTTTCTGATTTTATTTAACTTTCTATATTCCCTGCCATAAATATTCAAACACATACCATCTCATAAATATAGGTTAACTGGCATGTGAACTCAGTGAACTTTTTGATAAAACTTTTTATGTACAGCTGCCAGTTCTGATTAAAGGCTATAATCATGTCAAACTGATATGGACATATAGCTAAAATATTACTATGTGGTTTCATCTACAGAAAAGAGTAACAAAAAAGGATGACAGTGAAATGAAAACGACTATAAAACTCAATTAGAACAACAGAATGCTAAAGTCAAACTACAATTACAGGAAGACAAAATTATAGAATACTGATTTTTAAAGGTTGCTTTACTATTTTCAAGCATTTTCTTCAATTTCCAGTCCCAATTCTGTCTCAATACTGAAAAACTCCAAATTGGTGTTACTTAATTATAAATTATTTCATTAAAAGCTTATAATGGTAAATCTTTAAGCTTAAAGTACCTTGGCCAAATTTTCTGTTGGGTATATTCATTCAATAATTCATTCAGACATTTAATACTAATTCAATAAATAAGTATTGAGATTCTATATTATATTTTTGGATACTATGTTAGTTCCTAGAATGACAAGATGAAGAATAAAAATAGATACAATGCCTGTTTTCATTTAACTAATGTCTACCGGGAGTAAGACATTAATCAATAATCATACAAATGATTACATAACTATCAGTAGAGAGAAGATTTTGGAGGGAAAAATGAGATGTTATGATATAATTTGAGAAAGGAATCTGACATAACTCAAGAAGATTCCCTTGAGTGATGCTGAAGCTGAGATGTGATGGATGAGAAAGTCTGTGCTGGCAAGCTAAAGCTGGTAGAGGTCAGGATTAAGATTTAGTGGTTCTTTCTTAAATGAATGTATAGGCAAGTAAGAGATGTTAGTTAATTGTAAGAATAGAAATTAACATTAATAAAATAATTTTTTAAAGATAGTTTGTTCTCCTAAGTAGACTAGAAAATATTCTAGTAATGTTGGTCATAATCTCAATGTGCCTCACAAATCCCTTTTTCATCAGACAAATTTCAGCAGGTTCTTTTTCCAATTATCACAGTTTCAGTATTAGTGATATCTTAATGGATGAGGCTTAATCAGAATTTGATAATACCAAAGCTCTTTAAAGTTGGAAGTGCCTAGACCACAGTACTATTATATCTTGCATACTAAAGAAATCTGGAGTCAAAGAGATGGGATTAGAACTCTGTTGTATTATTAAATGGGAATTTATCATCTTTCCTCCTGCAAACTTTCTCTTTGGAAGAAGCTGCCAAGCTTTCATTCCAAACGCTGATTATCCTATATCAACAAAACAAAACAAAAATTCAATTTAAAAATTCATAAATTTAAATTTTAAGAGTATTATTACAATTTTTGAAGTATATTTAATCTTCCATTATAAAACTATACTTTTATAGGACATTTTTAAAATGTAAAAAAGTAGAAATTTCTGAAGAAAAAACTGTTCAGAATTCCACCACTGCAAACAAGCATGTAAACATTTTGATGTTTGAATTGTTTCTAGTTGTTATAACAATAAGTTTTTTTCTTTAATTGGGTTTTAACTAATTTTTAAAATCTTTATAATTAATCAATCTCACTAGTTATTTTATTTTTATTACTCTGTAGTAAATCTACAATAGAGGCCAATCTGAATGCTGAAATCTGTCCCCATCATTCTTTCATTCGTGGAGCCACCTTGGCTCTCTTTTCACATTTATCCTGGAAAAACAAATGTGTCTCTTCCGTTCCTGAGATTTTTTAAAACTAATGTATAGAATGATATGTATTATATGCTGCCATTTTTGTTTCTTTTAAGTGTCATCTCTTCAAAAATCATTTAAAAAAAAGATATACAGATGTATAAATAATGTTCTCTGATAAGAGTATTTGGGGGAATCCTCAGTATATAGTGAGATAATTAAATCATACAGCTATCTAGCTCTTTCACAACCAAGTCCTTCCTTCTCAATTTTAAGGCATATCATTTACATCAGTAGTTACATATATTTACTCAGAGGGTGTCTGGACTTAATATGAGATGGGGAAAAAAACAGAAAAAGAAATACTTTTTCCTCTTTTACTTCACAGTACACTTTGAAATGAGAAGTAGCTGCATAACAATTGGTTGTGTCTAATTAGTGCCTCAAATAGTTTGATTTATTCTGCTGGAACACTCTTTGAGCTTATCTATTCCAGAGTATGTGCTTGTATAAATTCTCTATTGTAAATAAAAATAATCTTCATATTCCAATTACTTATACATCATTTTCAAAATTATTGTAGAGTCACAGAATTAAACATTATGTCATCACCCCTCTGCCTTCTCCGATACTTCTGGTAGATGAGCTGCCATTACAACTTCATTCATCTTCAGTTAAACAAATATCTCTCTTGACTGACAATATATTTCTTTTAGTGCACCCTAGGATTGGAATCGTTTTTTAATCAACTTTATCAATATATACATTACATACAATATAATGGACACACTTTGAGTGTACAGTTCGCTGCATTTTGAAAAATTTGCAAGACCATCTAACCACCACAACAATCAAGATATAGAACATCTCAATCAATGCAAAAAATGTTCCCTTGTAGCCCTTCCCATTGAATACTTCATCCCTCCTCCTGGCCCTAGGCAAACACTGATATGCTTGCTTTTGTCACTAAAGATCATTTTGCCTTTTCTAGAATGTAATGTAAATTGAATTCATACAATAGAGGCTCTTTGGGGTCTAGCTTCTTCTCCTCAGCATAATGTTTTTAAAATCCATGGATACTCGTAAATGTAAGATCTGAAACCATAAAACTCCTAGAAGAAAACACAGGCCGTAAACTCTCTGACATTGCTCTTAGTAATATTTTTTTGAATATGTCTACTCAGGAAAGGGAAACAAAAGAAAAAATAAATAAAAGAGACTACATCAAACTGAAAAGTTTTTGCAGAGTGAAGGAAACTATCAACAAAATGAAAAGTCAGTATACTGAATGGGAGAAGATATTAGCCAATGATACATCTGATAAGGGGTTAACAAATGTGCAGAAGACCTGAATAGATATTTCTCCAAAGAGGACATGGCATATAGATGGCCAATAGACATATGAAAAGATATTCAACTCCACTAATCATCAGGGAAATGCAAATTAAAACCACAAGGGTATATCACCTCATACCTGTCAGAATGGGTATCATCAATAAATCAACAAACAAGTATTGGTGAAAATGTGGAGAAAACAGGACCCTCGTGCACTCTTGGTGGGATTGCAAATTGATACAGCCACTATGGAAAACAGTATTGAGGTTCCTCAAGAAATAAAAAGTAGAACTACTTTATGGCCTAGCAATTCTACTTCTGGGTATTTATCTGAAAAAATTCAAAACACTAATTTGAAAAGATATATGCACCCTTATGTTCATTGCAGCACTATTTACAATAGTCAAGATATGGAAGCAACACAAGTGCCTTTCATTGGACCCTTGAATAAAGATGATGTGGTACATAATACACAATGGAATATTACTCAGCCATAAAAAAATGAAATCTTGCCATTTGTGACAACATGGATGGACCTAAAGGGTATTATGCTAAGTGAAGTAAGTCAAACAGAAAAAGACAAGTTCCATATGATCTCACTTATATGTGGAATTTAAAAAACAAAACCAACAGAAACAACTCATAGATACAGAGAACAAAATGATGGTTGCCAGATGGGAGGGGGATTGAGGGGATGAATGAAAAAGATGATGGGATTAAGAATTACAAATTACCAGGTATAAAAATGGTCACTGATATGTAAAGTACAGCATAGGGAATATAATCAGTAATATTGTAATGGTGTCAGACAGTAATAGACTTACTAAGGTGATCACCTCATAAATTATATAAATGTCTAACCACTATGTTGTACACCTAAAACTAACATAATATTGTATATCAACTATAATTGAAAAATATAATATTTTTAAAAAAGAGAAAGAAAAAAAGCAAAAGCCATGTCTTTCATGTGGTACCTGATTATGTTGTTAATATTTTGAAACAAAATACAGAAATTCTATTTATTCTTATTAAAGTTCATCATTGAATATTCTTGAAATTTTATATAAATTCCTTATCTTTTCATCCAAACTACTGATCTATAAAATAACATTGACAATGACAAAGTTAAAGACATCACTACTTGATATCTTCCTCTAGGTATTCCTAAGTTCTAGACATACTGAACTGGTATCATTACCCAAATAACCTCCTCTTCACACATATTTTTTTTTTAATTTTATTTCTTCAGAGTACAAGCTATAAGGTAAACTGCTTAAGTTCAAATCCTGACTCCAACAGTTTATAGAGCAAGTTATACTTAAACTGTCTGTACCTTGGTAGTATCATTTTTAATATAGTAAGAATAATGCAGAATCTACCTCAAAATGATTCTTGTGAAGGATAAATAGAACAGAGCATATAGTCAACAAATGTGAGCTAATATTATTACTTGCAAACCTTTTCCCTATTTCTTTATACAAATCCTATCCATAATTCAAGGCCCAGTTAAAATGCCACCTCTACAGGAAATCTTTCTCCTAGATCCAAGTTGATAGTTTGTTTCCCTAAGTAGGTCATTAATAAATATTTACCAAAAACAAACAAAATCAAATATAACTATCTAAGTAAAGTTTTTCAAATAGCTTATGAATCTACCTAAATCTACTGCCATCATTTTGTCAGATTCCTTGCTTACACCATGATATATATGTTTGCAAAATGTTCTTATCTAATAACCTAGTTAACTTTATCAAAAAAGGGAAATGAGATTAGTGTGACATGACTTGCTCTTGGTGAAATAGTAATATGGCTCTTAGTAAACACCTTGGTTTCTACATGCTCACAAATAATCTATTTAATATTTCATTTCAGAATTTTGTTGGAGATAAACAAATTTAACTCGGTAGATGACAAAATTTGTCTTTATTTTATCTTTGAGAATTTACACATTTGCTTATATCCAGTATCTTCATCTTCCAACTCTACAAATGTGATTATATCTGGGAATTATGAATTTCAGTGGGAAAAGCACAGGTTTTGGAGCAAAAGTCCTTAGGTTTGGATTCCAGGTGCTTTGAAGGACAGCTGGGTGACTTGAAAAAATTATTTAATTCCAGGTGACACATCTATAAGTGGAGATAATAGCATCTTCTTGGCCATAATGAATTTTTAGAGGGCTTTTTTTTAAATTAAACTTTATTGGGTGACGATGGTTAGTAAAATTACATGGGCTTCAAGTGTACAATTCTGTAATACATTGTCTATATATCACGTTGTGTGTTCACCACCCAGAGTCAGCTCACCTTCCATCACCATATATTTGATCCCGTTTACCCTCTTATACCACCCGCCTCCTGATAATGAATATTAAAAGAGATTAAGTGTAAACGTCTGACCTAGCACCTACTATTTAAAACTCTTTAGTTGCTTGCTTTTCTCCTTCCTCACCTATAAAATGGGAATAATTATAACTCCTTACGTCTCAGGATCACCATAAGAATCCAGTAAAACTATATATTGACAATACTTTGAAAAACGCACATTATATAAATGTGCAGGTTGTTTTTTTAAATTGTGGTGATTACAGTTCTGAAATAATTGCCAAACTCTGTGAAATTTTATATTTGTCAAAATGGCTTCTTACTAACCAATTAAATCATTGATTTCCATTCCCTCCTTCCAATATGAAGGTTATTCCTCTTAGCAGGGAATAATACAAGTAAAATAAATATTGATAATCTCTTTCTTCTCTGCTTCACCTCCTAACATGTCATATTCTTCCAAGTAATGCTATTCAGTATGGGGTCATTTTTCATATCCCTTCTATAATTTATGATTCTAAAAAAATAAATTAGAGTGCTACTGGATATACAGAAGAGAGCTGAAAAAGAAACTAGAACATATTTTCACAAATAGCAGAAAATAATGAATTAGGACAACCTAATAAATCAATAATTAAGTATCATGAACAGTAAAAGTCAAATTTTTTATGATGGAAATAGTTCATTTTGGTTATATCTCACTATACACTGTTTTTTTTTTTCAGGCCATAAACATCAGTCTCTTCTACCAACCACTACATGAAAACTAAATAACATGCACTCTATGCCACCAAAAAGACAACACAAAAATATACATATTCCCATCTTTATTAATTAACCAGAAAGTTCTTTCTGACCCTAAACTTAGACTGACCATAATATAGAATCTGTCATTAAGTGTTTGGTTCACACACATACACTCTAAACTGGTCCAACGACTTCTATTATGCCAGTTACCAGCATTGCCAGCGCCTTTGCCCTTCACTGCCTGGAGAACGTCCATCAGCAACACGGAAGCAGAGCAAGCTGCCACAATGCACCATTGATGTGTGAGCAAGGCTGCCCAAGCAGCTGCAACAACAGGGCAACTCTTCAAAGTGTCAGCATTGAAACTTAGAATTCTCCCTCCCATACAACTATCAATGAAAACCTTTATAAACTCCAATCAATTACAAAATAATTCTTTGAGACAAATCATGTTCTTTTTTCATTTCTCCTCCTCTCCTTCTCCTCTCAGCACCAAATGTCCTTGGTTTAAAAAAAAAAAATTCAAGGAGAAATTCCCTCCTTTTCTACAATACCTCAGTCTCTGTCTCTTCCCCTCTTATGTTCTAAAAATTCTCTCAAGGAGGTTTAAGGATCTCTGCTAAACAGTTTTATTTACATGTTCTGGGTTTTTTGTTCGTTTGTTGTTAGATTTTTTGTTGCTGGAATTTTTATTTTAAAACTTCAAAAGCACTTGGTATTTTGAGCACACCCATACTGGATTTTTTAGCAAAGGATGTTTTTGATTATTGAAAGATAATCTAAATTTTGAACTACATTCACTGAATCATATAACCTCCATATTTTTGTAAACCACAACACAAGTGGTTTTACATTAGCTATAGATGAGTAGGTAATGAGTCAATGAACAGTTAAAAGCATTCCATGAGAATGCATAAACTACCCATGTGAAGTTTTTGATCTTAAGTATTTGGACATTACTTGGAATAAGGGAAAGCTATTCTTTGTTTAACAAGTGAACTATGCTTAATTTGTCTTATATGACTATACCTACAAAGTTAAATGAAAGTTTACTCATGTGTTTTCTATTTCTCCTTAAGCATCAGTAGTTAATGACTTTCTTTCATTTAGAACACATACTTAAGGTCTGAGAATTGTAGCAACAACTTTTAGATTACTTACCATAGCTTTTACCATGCAAACAACACATGTACCTTATAGGGATAAGAAGAAACCCCTCCAAATAACATTTATTCTCAAGAGACAGAATGTCCAAATTTCAGCAATGCCAGGGTGTAAGCCATTTAATTCCTCCAGATAAGTCAAATATGTACATTTCATCAATAGTTCTTCTTCTATCTGAAAAGTCAAAATCCAAAATACTTATATTCCTAATATGTTTGAATTTTTAAATTACCATTTCTCATTGTTTTCAAAGTAATACATCTATATAGTTGACTAAACAGTACCATAATATTTATTTTTAAAAAAAGTTTCACAGAAAGCTCCCAGGAGACAAATACTTTAGATATTGTTTTTTATGGAAAAAACATCAAATGAAGGGCACTCCAACATCACTGGAAGGGACCTTATCCAGAACCTAACCATGAATGGACATCTACCCCTGTCTCTGACACTTGCCCCTGCAAATTGCCTCTGCATATAACAGTCATTAGAGTCCTCTACGATGAGAATCTGCTCACATCATAGGGTAGACAGCTATCCAAAGACATCGACAAGGCCTGTATATTGATATTGAACTCAGAAATCAATTGTGTTTACCTGTCTGCTAATGATATTAGTCACAACAATAATAATAATGTTATATTTGATCTTTGGGTTTTTCTATATAGTCCAACTGTTTATGATTACTGAACATGTAAGATAACTATTAATACTTTTTTCATGGCTTATGTAAATGTTATACTAGATGCCAAATACAGAAAAATGAGACAGAAGGCAAAACTCGGATCATGATAGTTCACAGGATGGAAATAATCCAGAGTGGTTTTTTTCCCAATGAAGGCCATAAGATCTGACTACCTTCTTTTTACCTGCCCTTCCCTTTTGGGGAAAATTCAGCCTCAACTCAGATCCCTTGTACAGTATTGCCCCCTCCCCAATGGATCTAAATTGACGTGAATACCAAGACTTCCTAGGAATGAGCCTTCCTAGTGCTGAGACACCACACTATCTGACCAAAAGGTTGGTCATCAATGCATCCTTTGGATTGATTTATGTCCAAAAGGGGGAACTATGGATGGAAAAAAAGGGGGTTCTATGAAAAGTAACCTCACAGGGTGATCTGATCATAAATTCCTAACTGGGCAAGTCATAGTGGGTGATCACACCACAGGCATACAACTTCTTTGTTAAAAGGTTTATCGTTGCCTTAAGCAAGACCTGTCCATTGTTTCTGTGCATCTATAGATAGTTTACCACATATTTGAAATAACCACTCTCAAGAGAACACATAATCTTGTTATCTATTCTGTAATCCAATCCCTGCCTTGCTTTCTCCCACCTTTATGTAATTTCCTTACATTCCGTCCTTAATTTCAAATGCATAGAAGAAGCTGCAAAACTGTTCATCTCAAGGGCATTTGAGATCTTTCTCCCCAGCATATGTCGTCATTTTGTCGTCAAATAAACTCTTACAAAATTTAAAAAAAAAACAAAAAAACCCCAGCAGCCCATATTCCAATTTTAAGACCCCCCCTCAAAATTCTTTCTAGTGTTTACATCTTTATCTCCAAACAATATGCTTATATTCTTATTTTTATTTGTAAATTGTAGACATAATCTATTAATTTCCTATTATGGAAAATAAAGATTTAGCTCTCTTATACCACCCATTTCCCTTATTTTCATCCACCTAATATTCAGCCAACTACTATATTTTAACATATTTCCTTCCTTCATTAACAATTTTCCTTTCTAGCTCATTGTCACCCATTCCCAAGCTCTACAACAGAAATGTAAAACCTCTCTCACTATACTTCACACTCTCAACCATAAAAGCATTCTATCAATTCCAACTCTTCCTTTTGAACACATCCCTTTCTGGATTTTTCCATCCTCCTGCTCAACTAAGGACCGATTATTCTTAAGATCAATGCACAGCTGCTGTCCAGGAATTTCCCTTCACCCTTCTCATCTCATTCTCACCACTTATTTCCTTAAAACTCTGACTTCCTCTTTTTCTCCTGTTTCTCCTCATTTGGATGTAGCACATTCTCCAAAACAATTCCTGAGAAAGCAACCATGGAAGGTAAATTTAGAGGATCATACATCTAAAAGTGTCTTTTTTCTACCCTTACACCTGATTAATAGTTGGGCAACATATAGTATTACAAGTTAAAAGTAATTTCCCTCAGAATTTTGAAGCCATATCTTCTAGCTATGAATGATGCCATTAAGAGATCAGATACCTTTCTGATTCTTGAGCCAATGTATATATAATTATCTGTATATATATGTATATATATGTATATATATATATGTATATATAATATATAATTCTATAATTATCTCTATATCACTGGTATTCTAAAATATTCCAGTTATGTACTTGTTATAGACCTGTTTTAGATTTTTTATGGGCACCCAGCAGATCCTGGGTCAAACTAGAAATTCGTGTTCTTCAGTTCTGAAAATTTTTGTAATATAATTTTATTATAATCTCTCATTTTATGTTTTCTCCTCTGTTTTCCGAAACTTCTATTAATCAGAGTTTTGGCTTGTTAGACTGTCTGATTTTATCTGCTCTTTCCTATTTTCCGTTTATTTGACTTTTTGCTGTATTTTCAGGAAAATTTCAATCCTTCTATTAAAGTTATATCAGCTATCATAAGAGTGTTTATTCTCTGATTATTCCTGTTTTAGATCATTATATCATGTTTCATGGAAGTATTATCTTCTCCTATTTCTCTGAGTATATTAATTATAATTTATTTGTACTTCAGCTATTGTCTTCCACAGGACACACTGCTTCCAATTCTTGAGCCAAATCTTGAGTATAAACTGGCTTGCTTTCTCATTGGCACAACACTCTCCAAGCACTTTTATGTAACTTTCTCAGTTCTACTAATTCCTCCATCCACATTACATCTTCCAAAACTTGTATCTCTTTCATATGTTGGTTGTTCTTCCTTATGCTTATGAATTTGTTTATTTTTAAATTAAAATTTTTTTTTTAGTCTTTTACTCACACTTTTAGTTCCTATCTAGAAAGGAAAGAGGAAAAACATGTTCAATCACCAGGTTTAATTGGAAGTCTGTTGTTGAAGTTTCTAAAGATGTTAAACCTACAGGTATAATCATGTTATTCACAGGGTCATAAATCACAGGTTTTTTACTGTTAAAAAGCTTCTCAGATATCATCCAATTTAACCCTCTTATTTTAGAGGTGAGCAAATGGAAACCCAAAAAGGTTAAGTGGTTTATACAAGGTTATTTATCTAGCAATTCATACAGCTGGTACTTGAACTTGCCTTCATTACCATACTGCCTCCTCACATATTGGGCTGTCAGAAAAGTCATGACGCATTTTTGCAATGAAAAACATAGAAAAAAATACATCATGACTTTTCCGACAACCCAATAGATATCTCCTTAAAGCAGCTACTCTCCATGGACTCCCAGATACATCATAAGGTTAAAGCATGTGAGTAAGCCAGTTCAGGTTCTGGTTAACAAAATAGGGGAAAGCTGCCACTAAAGAAAATCTGGGAAACAATGACTCGAAGAATAAATATCTGATTCCAGACATTCTATTTCCACTAAAATTCCCTAATCTGCAATCTTCCATGAAACTCACTCTCCTTAGGCTGCTTCAACATGCCAGTTACCCCAATTTTTAGGCTTTCAGGTCACAGGGTCACACCATGTTTTCTCAAAGTAAAGTAAATGTATGCTTGAAATTTAAGTGAATTATTTATATCCTTCCTTATCTCCAATCCTCACACGCTCCTGGACCTCAGGCTGGCCAGCAACCTGCTTCTCCTAAAATAATCTTTTCCTCCATGAATACCACCACACAGGTACTCAAGGAAAAATCTAGAGTCACCCTAAACTTATTTCTCCTTAACAGCATCCAGGCCCCACCCCTCCATCTAGGTAGTCCCCAATTCTTATCAATTCTACCTCCTAAAAATCTCTTGAATCCATCCCTCTTGAGGTTCCTCACAGCTTTGCAGCTGTTTTCAGTTCAGCCCCACTGTATTTCATCCTGATTACCATTAATTATCTTCTAACTGGTCTCACAGACACGAGTCTCTTCTCTTTACACCCCTTTTTCCTCACTCAAGTGCTGAAGTGTTTTTTTTCCTCAACATAAGTAAGAAGTCATTTCCTTACTTACAGCCCTTTAATGGCTCCCACCCCATTTCAAGATCCTTAGCATGGCATACATAAAATACCTCACATAAGGCACTGGCACATCTATTTATCTCATCATCTATGCCTCCTAACTTGGCATTTTACTGAACTAGAAACCAGATTAAAACCAAAAGACTGTTGTTGGGTTTTCTATTCACACTAGATTTTCACTACCAAATTCCAATTGTCCTTTTCCATCTCTTCTCCCAAATAAAGAAGGAATCAGATGAAAGAAAAGAAGATGATATGATTGAAAACCGGTATTAACCCTATAAAAAGTATTTGATAAAATTTGGTTTACCATAATATTTATATTCATATTTATAATATTTTATGTTTTCTTTTAGGGATTATAATCTGTTTAAAGGTACTGGCAGTGCATTAAATATAATATCTAGAGCACTGAAGATGCAAATTACATATATGACCATAACAATAATAATTAGACCTTTTGGATGTAAAATAATTAAGTTATCAATACATTATCAAAGGCCAAATTTAAGAATGTTTTATACAATAGCCACTAGGCTACAAATTTTAGTAGGCAGGGGCCATGACTTAATCATCTTTGCATTAATTACCTTGACAAATATAATCCCCAACATAATAGGTGCCCAGTGAATGAATGAATGAATGAATGAATAAATGAATTATTGAATGAAATTATAGATAACATCAGGCCAACAATTCCAGGCAGCAATATCTTATCTGCTACTTGATAAGCCAAATAATTCAACGGACTTTATTATTACAGTTGATCAGCTTAGTCTAAATGAATACACATTTTTTTAAAGGCTTATGTATATATTTAGCAGATCTTTATATGGAACATCAGTCTGATTTTTCTTTGTGCATTTGTTAAATCATTCAATGGATAACATAGCAAAATTTTTCAACATAACAAAAAATATATGCTATTTGAAAAATAAGCAAAAGAAAGATGTTACTGTTGTTAATATTTTTATCTTTAGATTGTCCTCCATTCATTTATCCAATTCAGAGAAATGAGAACTTTCTTAGCTAGAATATGATCAAGTTATTGCCTTTCATATTGCAATGATATCCAAACTGCCCTCTAAAAAAAACCAGAAACAGCACCATTGTATTTGCACATTCACCTAATTGATCATTTCTTCTATCATATCAACCTCAGGTTCCATGATATTCTGACCACTATTATGCACTAAAGCCAACTTGCTTCCTTACCTCAATTTTATTGTCACAGCAAAACACTGCCAGTGATATACTAACCCTGAATACATCACCTGAAGTTTGGCAATGCATCCCAGGCCAGTTACAGAAATGCCTTAATCAACAATCTAAATTTTAAAATATCAAAGGGGTGGGCCCCTGGGATATGAATCAAGAACAGAGCACTCTGAACATATCCAAACTAAAACTGACTCTTTTCTCTGCCTAGAAACATGCTCAGCAAGGGATTCTGAATATTGTGTTGACTAACAGAACTTTCATATGAAGAAGAAAATTCTCTTGAACCCTACTTGTTTACAAATTTTGTATAACAAAAGGATATAATTGGTAGATCTTCACTGGGTAGAAGCCTAAATACCTAGCCTATTGTACTTCAATATAAAGACTGCTCATTTCTGGGATGCTACCTAGTTTTTATAAGTTCCACTGCTGTCTTCATGTAAAATAACTCGATGGATATGGCATAGATTAAAAAATAAATAAATAAAAAGGCTTATCAACAAATTAAGGAATAAAAGTGTAGGTTAGAAACAGGAATGCATGTTAACAAATGCTGACAAACTGAAGAGGAAATAAAAATATATGAAGACACACCTGAGGGCAAAAGCTTGAGGACAGCCACAGTTCATAGGACAGGCGATGATTAAAAGGAACGCACAGTAAAGCCAGAGTAGAGGAAAACTTTGAATAAGATTCATGGGTAAAAATATGTACGTTGTATGAGCTGAGGTAATCCCAATGCTATAATGAGCCATGCAGTAGAAATGCAATATTTCTTTATCCAAAAGCTTTATGACAGATAAGGATGGGCTATAATATGAAAAACAGATCTAAATTCCATAATAGACACAGAGAGTGACCAGTGGTGATACTTGTACTACTTAAAGACACAAAAGGGTACTTAATAACTTTAGAATAATCATTTAAAAATTATTTCAACTGTGGAAAACATCTTAAATTCCACTTTGCTACCTATTTGCTTTATTTTTACAAAAATTATGGAAATGCCATATAAATCATCTATAGAAGGTGAATGGTATCACTTGTTTAAATAATAATAATAATAAAAGTAACAGTTGATAGTGCATTCATTCTAATGCTACCGGCACTGAATCAAATATTATAGCATTCCAACCAAGGAGGAAACTATCAGCAGTGTTGGTGTTGTCTCTGACCCTGAAGTTTGAACCTCTTTCCTATAAGGTGTACATTCTTAGGTAGGAAAACATGTTGTGAAATGACATGAAAATGTGTGTAGCAGCTTTCAGAAAGAAAGCAGGTAAAAGCTTAACTCCCCTCCAAAAAAGCACTGTTTAAATATGGATTCACTAATGAAAACCTGTAACTTACAGGTCAGCAGATGCATTTAGGAATTGATGGAATACAGTGCAATGCCTACCCTTTTAATCAGTAGTCGACTACCACACAACTATTAGAGTTTAGCTACTAGGAGTTTTTGTCAAGACTATATTTTCTTTTCCTTTGTTTGTTCTCTATTTACAATTGTGACAGAACTATGTGAAGCTTAGTGTTCATTTAAGTGAGAAACACCTTGGCTAGATCTAGGCTGTGTGGACAAGTGCCATGTAAGTATTCCACACAACTCCACCAAGACACCTTACACGCTCTATATTCAAATCTTTTTTATAGTCTTCAGCTGAGACCACACCTAGCCCTTTCACTTAGGTCTCATATACATTTTCAGGTCTCAACATTTCCTGAGAACAGGTAGGTATAGTCAAATTTTCCTCTTCTCATAAATCCTGAAAATAAGAGCAGGGTGGGAGAAAGAAAGAAAGAGTTTCTCGGACTCAGGTGGAGATCAAGGTGGCGGAGTAGAGAAACACTGTGCTTGCCTCATCCCATGAATACATCAAAATTACAACTAAATTATAGAACAGTCAGCATGGAGAACCATCTGAAGTCTAGCTGAACAGAAGTTTTATAACTAAGGATATAAAAAAGCCACGTCAAGAGTGGTAGGAGGAGAGGAGACACAAAATCGGCAAGTCCCACACCCCCCCATGTGGCAATTGAAAATTGGGACAGATATCTCGGCCACAAAGGATCTCTGAGTGAGGGACAACAGCCCCACACACCAGGCTCCCCAGCCCGGAGTACTGGTGCTGGGGAATAAAAACCCCCACAACTTCTGGCTGTGAAAAACAGTGGGGATTCTGGCCACACAGATGGGACAGAAGGCTGTGGGAAACCCAGATGTCCTCTTAAAGGGCCCATGCAGGCACTCACCCTAGGCTCTGGCAAAGGGACAGTGACTGGAGGCAATGGAGCCATATGGGGAGAGACTGAGATGTGTAACTTCAGGGTGAAGATTGGAGGGACAGCCCCATTTTCCCTGAGTGGAGCCCTCCTCCTGGGCAGCCAGCAGGCAGGTGCCATCTTTCCTGTGTTGAGCCTGCCCCCATAGGCCAAATCTGAATCTGATTGGCCTGGTGAGCTCCACTGCTGCTGACTCACTGAGACCCTGCCTCACTCAACCTGTGTACCACAGGAAGCTTTATCAGCAGCTGAACCTTATGGAAGCTGGCAGGTGGTAGCAGGCCTCACAGTGTCCTGGATTTTTGCAGACCTACCCCAGACCCAGTACACGTAGAACCATCCTCTGTTTGCAGCATGGGCATGGCCTCTCCCACACACCTCCAGGTACAGCACAAGCAGCGACCAACCGTGGACTGCCCTCTAGCTCCTACCAGGTAGTCCCCAACCAATCACAGGCAGTGGATGACCAGGACCTGCATCGAAGCCCCCGCAAGAGGCCCCAGAACCAACATACTTGAAAGTTGGCTTCAGACCACAGCAGAGCACCACTCAATTAGCCCCACAATCGGTACACACAAAAGGCTGTCTCAACAGGCACCATAGCCCACTGGGTGAATCCCCTTCTGTGGGCTAAGCACCCTGCACAGTAGCCTGTAAGCTGTAGACATGGTCAAACCCCACAACATGTCAGCCTGACGGTCAGTACCACCCACTGATGTGCCAACAGAAATCAAGGCTCAAGTATAACAGGAGGGCACACACAACCCACACAAGGGACACTCCTGGAGCAGCTGGCTTGGGTGACCAGGAAGACTGTGCCACTGGACCCATGGGACTCCTACTACATAAGGCCACTAGGCAAGACTGGAAAACATAGCAGCCCTACCTAATACATAGAAACTAACACAGACAGGCAGCCAAAATGAAGAAACAAAGACATATGTCCCAAATGAAACAACAGGAGAAAACTCCAGGAGAAAACTCCAGAAACAGAACTAGACAAAATGGAGGGAAGCAACCTACCAGAGGCAAGAGTTCAAAGCAATTGTTATGAGGATGCTCAAGGAACTTAGTGAGAACTTCAACAGAGAGATAGCAAGCATAAGAAAGGACATAGAAACCATAAAAAATAACCAGTCAAAAGTGAAAAATATAATAACTGAAATGAAGAATGCATTAGAAGGAATCACCAGGAGATTAGATGAAGCAGAGGATCAAATCAACGATTTGGAAGACAAGGTAGAAGAAAATACCCAATTGAAACAGCAAAAACAAAAAAGAATCCAAAAAAATGAGGACAGTTTAACAGACCTCTGAGACAACATGAAGCTCAACAACATTCACATAATAGGGTTACCAAAGGGAGAAGAGAGAAAGCAGAAGACTGAGAATCTATTTGAAGAAATAACGACTGAAAACCTTCCTAACCTGGCGAAGAAAATAGCTACACAAGCCCAGGAAGCACAGAAAGTCCCAAACAGGCACACACCAAGACACATCATAATTAAAATGGCAAAGGTGAAAGACAAAGAGACAATCCTAAAAGCAGCAAGAGAAAAGCAGTTAGGGATCCAAAAAGTTGTATCTTTAAAATGTGTACATAAGCCTTACTGCAGATCATTTTAAATGCTGCTGCTGCTGCTGCTGCTGCTGCTGCTGAAGACGACAACGATGAAGACGATGACAACAGCTAACTTTTTTAGTACTTGTGCCAGGCACTGTTCTAGGTGTTATGCATATATTATCTCATTTAGTCCTCACACATTCAAAAAAATGTCTTTGTTAGGTAAAATTATTCTCATTTCATTTTACACAGGATACTGAGACACACAAAGAAGTTGGTTAAAGCAATTTTAACATATTTAGCTTATTTAAAGGTAAAACATAAAATTTTACACCTATTGACCAAACTTTTGATTAGGACCAAGAGCTGCCATTGACTCTTGATTTGCTAAATCATATTATTCTTCTTGCTTAAACTATACCTCAATGTATCATCTATTTATAGTCACTGACAGTTTAAAGTTTTTGGCTTATTTAAAGTCCGTGAGTGCTTAAAGGGACTTACAAAAGCAAACTGAATGCATGATCCTTCCAAATTTTTTACATTCATCCCTTACACCCACCCCCATGCCAGATAATATTTCATAGTTGTGTAGCTCATACCTATTTACACCAAAAGTTGTTTTAGTGATTCACCTTTACAAAGTCTTTACAAAGAATTCAACTTGAATTTCATTAAATCAACAACACTTTATACTTGTTACTCATATTTCATCAGTCTGAATAATTAAATTACAATTGCACATATGACTGGAATAAACAAAACTGAAGACACACACAAATGACTCTAAATAAGCATACCTTCAGGTAAACAGATAAATGGAAATGTACCATTTTTCAGAGGGTATCCTATTGGCCTGAAGCAGGGATTGGCTTCTACTATATTCATACTTCCCTATTCACAAAGAATACCATTTAATAAGTATATTATGTTTCTGGAAGAATGGATTTACAATTGAAAAATACAATTAAATTTGATAGAGGGGTTTACAATAATAACACCAAAATTCTCTACTAGAAAGGTAACACATTCCTTCTTATCTTTCTTAATTAGAAATCCTAGGAGACTCCTTCACTGATAAAAACTAAAGTCACCAAATTCTACCCCAAACTCAATTAAGTGTAAAGAAGCCCTTTCCAAAGCATGAACATACATATACACACAAACTTATAATTAATAAATAAACTTAGACTTTAAGAAAGAAACTTCCTATCAAAGGAAGCATCATTTTATGTGGGAAAAACTGAATTTAAAGTTCAGATTCAGCCACTTACTACTTGTTTGATGTGGGGTAAGTTACTTCATCTCCCTGAGCTGCAGTATCCTTATCTGAAAAAGAAGAGAAAAATACCTGTTCTCCCCATCTCACAGAACTATGGTTAGAATTATATAAAATACAGGAAAAAAAACTCTAAAACCTATCAATCATCATACACACATAAATTATTATTACTAGAAATCTTAGTTTGTGTTTTGGACACAGAACTTTAGAGTCTGGGGTGGTGATTTCACAAATGACGACGCTGAGAGCCAAAAGCCTAAATTACTTTCCTACTTACAATGGCATGGATGACAGAGCAGAAAGGGAATTCTTGATTAACCAGGAAGAGAATATCACAGTCGTGGGAGTGGGATCAATTGGAGATTCATGGAAGCCAAGGTGCCCAGAATGAATTAATACTGCAGCATAAACTGTGATCAGAAATAAAATTGTAAGCTGAACAGTATCATACAATAAGTCTTGGAAGTGACTTTGGTAAAGATATTAGAGATTAAAACATCAACCAAAATAAAGTTCAACTGCAGCAAACAGAGATTATTTCATCTTTTACAACAAAAGTTTGATGCTTTCTCAAACTAAAAAAAAAAAAAATAGAGAATTTGAGATAATTCTCACATTTATGCCATTCCTTTCTACTGGTCAGAATAATTAACCATAGGTTAGGGAGTTAAGAAAACAATAGGATGGACGTCAGTGAAGTTCAAGTACTTTAATTGGATTCCTTTGGGTATGGTTTGTTTCCCTTTTTTTCTGGTCATTAATCCAGCAGGGGAAAGTGATCTAACAGAGACCATGGCACGAAGGGACAGACCCTGAGAGCCTGTCTCTCCATGAAGACTGTTCTTGTGCATCCAGGCTGCCTATTGAAACTAACAATGCCTGCTGCTGCTGCCGAAGTGGATCATCCAAACTCTGAAAATGAAACACATCAAACAAAGGGATGAAAGAATTCTTATTCCACAGGGTTTAGCTTGCAGCTGGTCATGCATGCCAGAGAGATGTGCCATGAGGATGAGAAAGAAGCTTCCAAAGAGAATGGCTGGGGCAGCCAATGGACATTTTGAAATACTTAGCAAACTATTCTTTTGAAACTAAGGCAAATAACTAGACTTCTTTGTAGCGGAACTTTGGAGAGTCAGAGTTTGTTCATCTCTTGCAATTCACCCAGGTGTAAATATTCTTGTGACTACAAGAAACTTAGAAAATTTCTAATTGGTTATATACGTTTGGGATGCCCCATTTATAGTAAGAGATCATATTATGTAATTGATTTTTGCCCCTCTGAGCTAGAGCTCAATGTTATTTCAAAGTTTAGAACTGTATGCAGGAATAGATGCTGGTTTTCTCTGCGACTGATGCAGGTACACTGAATACTAAGCTTGTTATACAAAACAGCACACTGGTTAAGACCACAGATGTTGAGGGCAGGTCAGTAGGAAAAGATGTGACTCTCATCACATGGCATCAGGCCCAAAGGGCTCTAACAGTTTGCAACAGCTGTATCAAGTAAGTTCACTCGCAAAAGGTATACCAAATAGAGTTAAAAGTTATAAAAACCTTCCTTGCTGCCACCATTGCTCCTGGCCCCTCAACTGGTCCCAGCAAAACACAATGCAGTTTTTCAGCTGCCCTGGACATCAGTGTCCAAAGGAGTACCAAAAGCTTTGTTTGGAAACACATACCACAATGAGACATCAGCCTTATATTCTCTGATGAACTTACCTGTCAAAAACACGAACATTCGCCCTCCCTCCTTACTCCTTTCCCACTCCTGTTCCATAAAGCTCATCTTTTTCTGCTTACTGGATAAAAGGGAGAAACTCCATTCATTGCATTTAACAGTCCACACATTAGACTTAGCAATCCATTTTTACCTATAATACCACCTTTGATCCTGAATAACTCTGCCATAACTAAATGTGTAGTCTTATGGAAGTTATTTAATCTAATTTAGCCTTAGATTAAATGTAAATAATATCTGCCTTATGAGATTGTGGTGAATAATAATGAGGTAATATTTATCTCATAGTTCAGTTATCGGTACAAAGGGTGATTCAATAAGTGGTAGTCATTGTGTGTGTTATTCTCTATAACAGGAGTAACAAATAGTTCACATAAGAAACTGAAATGAGAAATGGAATATTTAAAAAAGAAAAAATCCCCCTACCAGTCAGCATGTTATTGTGCTATTGTTGATTCAAACATTGTGTCCCTTTTTTCAAGTTAGGTCACACTTTACAAGCAGCATTACTTCCTTAGAGGATTATACCAAAGTGAACAAAACTCATTGGGAGAAATACTTCCTATACACATATTCAATCCATTAGTTCTAATTAATGTCCTTCAGACCACTGTAAACAAGTTCTTGGTACAAGTGTTTTAACTTTCAAATAGCTACTATTATATTTTATGCACAAATGTTTGGCATTGGAGAATATCCATAATTGTTCTAAAGTTTCTTGTTCCCTCACTTCTACCACAACTTCTCTCTTAGTAGTTCTACTATCTTCTTTCAAAAAGAGAAGACAATTTGGATGGAAATTGATACTAGAAAATCAAAGTTAAAATTTATTTGAGAAAGTTAATTCTCACTCTAGGTCCTTCTATAGGTACTATCTCATTCAACTGCACAAAATGAATGTTTAGCCCTGAGTTCATTACTGACATCTTCTACAGGCTAAAAGAAGCAATCTTTCAGAAAAACCTAAAAACTAACAGGGGAAGAAAAATACATATAAGTATAGTATGCAAAGAGATTACAATGAGACAAAATGTACATAAAAAGAGACAATGATGTTTGTAGTACAATAGAAAATTATCACTGTATGATAAAATAAAAGCTGTAATTCATCTCATTGAAAATATTTTAAATTCAAGCTTTATTCTAGTAAAAAAAAAACACTGAGAATTTAGAGAAATTCCTAACATTATTTACTTCTTTACACTGTGAAATTTTACTCCAAAATAAATGGTCCTTCTTTATTCCTACTGTTATTGCCTAGAATCCTAAATATGTAATCTAATTATTTTCAACTACTAACCTCTGTCATCCATCTTTATGCTTCTAAAGTTATCTTCTTTAAAAAACAAACAAACAAACAACAACAACAAAAAAAAACCCAAGGCTCATGGAATTTCCCTTCCCTCCTTAAAAATCCTGAGTGGATTTTGCTGATGAAAATCCAAACTCTAGCTTAGCATTCCAAGTCTTTCACAGGATGGTACTGAAGTACAATTCACAGTGATTGAATTCAATGCAAAAGATATTGACTGCCTCCTATGTTCCAGACTCAAAACAGAGTAGTGGGTTGGGAGTGGGGATAAAGATGAACTGGACACAGGCCCCGCTCTCAAAGAGGCCAGTGTAATTAGGAGGTGGATAAGTCAACTAAAACTTGTAATGTAGTGTAGTGAATACAAAAAATAACTAACTACAGGGCCTAACTGAATTAGAAGATAAATCCTATGCTCAATGCGGAGAAAAGTAAAACTAATACTTTGGTCTTCTGCTCCCAAAAATGGTGGAGTAACAGAAACAGGACTTAGCCTACTGCCTTAAAAAACTAAAATATAGACAAAATAATGGCATACAGACACTGGACGACAGGCAGGATGTGACAAGTTCAGCCCTACCATTGGAGCTTACTGCCTAGAAGGTTACCAGGCCATGGGTCAGGGAGGGGGAAACCAAACAGGGCCTGCCCAGCCTGCCCAGGGCCACACGGCTGAACCGAGGGAGCTGGGCTTCACATACAAGTCTCTGACTACAAAGTCCCCGAAAGTTTTCATTTTCTACCACCTTTAAATCTTTGCTTAGACTATACCCTCAGCCTAGAAATCAACTCCCTCCTACTCTTGCATTCTTCTTTGTCCTATAGAAATTATGCTTCAGGTTTCAGTTTAAACATCACTTCATCCAATAAAGCTCCTCTAATTCTATTGCCCCCAGACATATAGTAAAAATTAGTATTATCATCCTCTATAATACTGTATTACTTTGTTTTTATTGTTTTATGGCATTAATTTTATTCTGCTTTATCTAATAATAACATTAACATTAATTAACATTTATTGAGTGCTCAATACATTATTGCTCTAAATGCTGTACACGTACCAAATCATTTCATCCTCAGGACAATCCTATGCACCAGGTATTATTTTCAGCTTCATTTTGTAGGTAAGGAAACTGAAAGAGTTTCAGATTAAAAACTTGCCTAAAGGGACACAACTAGTTAATTTCAAAGCAGGGATTCAAACCAAATAATCTGGCTCCAAAGTCCTTACATGTTACCTAGTGGTTTGCTGTCTGAATCATCTACTAGACTTGAGTAGAGACAGTTCATCTAACTTATCTTGCTATTTTTATATCTCACATTACCCAGAACAATGTTTTATACCTAATAGATACTCTATGTTGTTTTCCATATGAATGAATGAACAAAGGAACACTGTGAGACTGCGGAGGGGTAATTACATTAAGTGCTAAGCCAGAACACTCGGACACTAAACTATGGACAAAATGTGCTTATAATTCTCTGAGAGAAATTATTTTTCATCCTTGCAGCTCCTCAGAAATTTCATCCACAAGCAATTAAAGCTTTCACATGCTCCAGTGATAGAGTCTTACCTCACCCTTAGCTAGTTTCAATACTGGCAAATAATAGATATATAATTTTATGATTATTTTTAAATGACCACCATGAGACATATTTCATACCTTTATTGTAAGCATAGAATAATATTAGTAGTAAGAATATATACAAGTAGAAAATATGTGTGGGTGGTGGGAGTGAAGAACTAGCAAAGGTGATAATAAAATAATAGCAATAAAAACAACTATCATTTTCAAACACTTACCATGAGCCGGGCACCTGTATTGTATATCATTATTAATGGCATTATAATGTCAGTGCATTATCTCACCTAACACTCACAACAACAATCAGGAGAAGTAAGACGAGCCCTGAAATTCTGGCATTCTCATTTTTTAACAATACATTTTTTTCCAGATGAATTCAAAAAGCATATTTGCCATGTTGATATCCATTTTATTAAACTAAAGTAGAGGCTTAAAAGTCATAGAACCATTATATGGGACAACTCTTTTATCAATTACTGTTTTCCTTCAACTTTATCAAAAATGTTACATAGGTTGGCAAGCATTATTCTGCTTATATCAATACCTCATGAGTTCATATATGTTCAGTATTTACTCCGCACAAGCTCATTCACAAGTCAGTACATTGTTTACTAAGAAAATGTTTACTAAGAAAAGTTGCCAGATTCTTGCGGTAGAACATAATGGTTACAGGACTTTCAATTAGATGATCATATCCATTCAGGTAGTTAACAAGTGCTAGAATCAATACACTCTAAGAATTGCTTTGAATAATCACTCTAGGTGTCAAGAAGTTCCCTCTACTTACTTTCCAAGCTAAGGAGTATTGCATGCAATAATTATAATTAAAACAGAAGAAACGGCAATGCATGTGCACAGCTACAAAATACCCTAATCTCAGAATTACTCTTCAGTCCTAGTCTCTTACATCACAAAGGTTTATCAGGAAGCTTAAGTTCTTTTATTTCTTTAATTCACTCCATTCTTGCAGTAAAAATTCTGATTCCATAAGCCTTCAATAATTCGATAGTATATTAGTAATACTTTAAGAATTAATGATAGTAACATTATATTATGTCATATCACATTATATTACATTGTTTAATGAATAGCAGTAGTCAAGCACTTACTATGTGCTGGGCAAAATAATAGGCACTTTACTATATGATCTCATTTACTCCCCATCACTCTGGAAGTTTGGTTTTCTTATCTGCACTTTACAGATGAGGAAAATGGCTCAGAATAAACTGTCCATGATCTCACAGATACCCAGCAAGGTGCTAGAATGGGGGCTCAAACCTACCTCAGGCTACCCCAAACAATAAGAAAATTTTGCAAAGCGGGTGTTCCCAAAATTAACCTACAAAAATCAATAGCGTTACTATACAGGAACAAAAAGGCAGTGAGAAAATATATGGAAGAGCAGACTTTGTTTAGGATAGCAAATGAGTAAAAAAAGTAAGGAAGCTGGCAAATAAATATATGAGTAGAACACCAAGTAACAAACTTAGTAACAGATGTTTAAAACTTCCATAAGGAAAACTATACAACAGTTCTAAAAGACACAAAACTTATTGAACAAATGGAAAGAAAAAGCAAGTTCCTGGATAAGAAGATTCTGCCTCATAAAGATATTAATTGTCCCTATGTTAATTCATATTTTATCATAATTCCAATAAAAATACAATCAGGGTTTTTCTTAGTTAATTATAAAGTTCATTGGAAATAACAAGTAAGCAAGAAAAGCCAGGAAAACCATGAAAAAGGAGAGCATTGTTGGGAGGGGTGGGGAAGGCTTTCACTTCAGATATTAAAATATATTCCAAAGCCTCTATAAGTAAAATAATGTGATGATATATGAATAGAAAGACCAATGGCACAGAACAGAAAACACAAAACTATGTAAGACTGCATAAAAAAATTATAATAGGAAACCATGCAAGTACTGGAAGAAAACATAAATGAATTCCTTTACAAAGTGCAAGTGGAAAAAATTTTTCCTAACTATGCCTCAATGACCCAACAAGGTCAACTAAGCAATATTAAGGGCCAGTGCCTCTTTTGGTCAGACAATCATCATTCTTATGGATTCTAGGGGAAGCAAAATCCAACACACCTCTGGAATCACAGAAATTGTGGAATTATTCAGTAGATCAAACTCTACTACCTTCACCTTCTTCATCATCATTTTTAAACTCCAGCACAAAGGTTGTAGTAATATAACCAAAACCTAGGAGAACCTAAACCACACTTGCAGGATTTAGTTAGAAACAAACTATACTACCCCATATTCCAATGCACATCCAAGACTTCTTGCATTTCCGTCTACGCATACTTTTAAAAGGGATTACAATCTTTGAATACCTTAATCCACTATTTATATTAAAAAATGCCTAAGTGATTTCTTTGTGCTACAGGGCAAGGGCCCTTAATAGATATTTAGATTTATCCTATAATTAAAAAATAATAATAATGCAAATGTATGCAAAAGCTGTGTAAACAATATTTTCAAAAAATTTGTTGTGGAGAAGGACCTCTGGTGTCCAGCTGGATTCAAGCCAGCCCAGAGCGCGGCTGTTGACTGCACAGCATCTGAGTCCATGATGAGACAGCATCTCGCTTACTTTGAGGCTTTTGACTTCTCCATAAAAGATGTTAAGCCTCTAATATTTGCAAAGGTTGTGTTTAGGAAGAAAAATCTTGGTTGTTTTACATTTTTCCCAATAAACATTTCAAGAAGCGTGATATAGATTCTTTGGACACTGAATACATCATTACTGACTTGCAGGAATGTGTCTCATACACAATAGTTACAGTGTCTGATTGGTGCCTCCGGAACGTATAGATAACAATTACATTTGTAAAAATGAGTAGTATCTCCACAAGTAGCTTCTGAAAAAGCTTTTTAAGAAACAGCATAAAAACGGTACATTGGCAAAAGGCACGATCACTGCCTTGCTGTACACTGACATTGCTTTGCAAATGAAAACCTGCACTATTCCTTATGATCAGGGTTTCACCCATTTATTTGGTTAATCATTCAAATGGCTAAACAGACCTCTAATTTGAAAATAAAAACCAATTGATGCAATCACAAACAAGTTCTAAAATTGCGGTTTATAAAAATTGAAATCTTGTTCTAAGCCAAAACACACACACAGTTACCTTTTCCTAATCAGAGCATTCATTTCTCCTCATTATGATCTCACAAGCACATTAAAATCTTATTAACATTAATTACTTTTGAGCGCCTATGCATGAGCAGTGACAGTCGTGAGCGTGCGCGTGTCTGGATCATATCTACATTTATATACCTTGCTGCACTTTGCTTATAAAACATGTGAAAATATTTCTGCTAACACCAATTAGCTAATTTCACACACACACACAGATAGTAAACTGCTGTCTCACTCACTGCACAGCTTATCAGAGACCAGTAAACATATGGACAAACGGACAGAAAAGAAAGCAGAAACACCTCTTGAGTGCGAGAACTAAAACGCCTTATATTGAGCCTTAATTTTGAGGTGAAAATAAGTTGGGAGAACAAAGTAACAAAAAATAAAAAAATCATTACAAATTATAAAACCAAACATTCTATTTTCTACACAGATGGGTTCAAAGATAAAAATGATAGAAACAAAGAAAAACTGGCAAGCAAAAAGCAGCAGACACAGGAGAGAGACAGATAAACAAAGACATAAATGAAAGTGTCTTTCTTTACATGTGTATACATGCATATATACACAACACACACACACATCTGCTCCACATAATTATACTCAGATTATAATTTGAACAAAAACAATATAAACTTTACTCTGGCCATAAAGGTAAGAATAATAGCACACTGCACCTCAAAATCAAACAGGTCTATCTTTACAAGCAAATAAAATTCCTGCTCAACCCCAATGATTTATGGATTCTATTTATACCAAGAATGTTATATATAGGAGCCATTCATCCCTACAACAGAAACTCAGTGTAAATGCAGAAAAGTAGTCAGTTATAGCCACAAGTACATATAATCCTTGTATCTATTCTTCACACTATCCTTCTCTCAGCATCCAACCATTACAGCATTCACACATACACTCCATCAAATTATGTCCTTCCCACTATCATCTGTCTTTTAGTAGGAATATGCATAAATAACCATTGATCATTACATCTGCATTTTCTCGTTTGATCCACGTGTCTATCTTCTCTCCACAGCCTACAGTTTATACTAAATCCAAAGACCTATGAAATGCCATTGTATTTATAGCCATACATTCTATCCTGAGTCTTTCTGCCATCTTTAATTTCATTGTTGCTATTGACCACTATTTCAACTATCTCACTATATCATTTTCTCAAAGAAAATATTTCAGAATTCCTATGGAAAATACCAGGCATCAGCCAAAAAAAGAAAAAAAAAGTTCATATTTAGTTCCATAATGAATTTTTCTGTGGTAAAAACACTTACTTTCATTGGGTCATTGATGCCCATGTTTGTAGAAATAAGGAAATAATATAACTTAATCCTAGGAGTGTTTTAACAATTGATTATATTCATTAAATGATTTTAGAATGCTTGACTAAGAATAAAATATAGAACGAAGATGAGACAGTCAACCATCCAGCATAATTAACGCTCAAGTTGATTTAAGCAATTATAGCTCATTCTATAATTCCAAGTTTCTTCTATCAGTTGTCTAGCAGCCTCATCAACCTACAGTGTGGGGATCAATGACACAGAGCAATACAAGTGTGTACTCTCCAGGAGTGCAATGTTACAGAAGTCTAAGTGCTCTCTCTGTGGTATATAATGTATTTTAGAGAAGAAATGGGAGGGAGTAGAATTTTGAATCTTTATAAAACAGTATTTAAAATACATGACACCAGTATCAACAGAAAGTTTACATGGTAGCCAAGAATATACTGTATTTTATTTTAATGCTACTCATCATGCTCAAAACTGAACAAAATATAGCAGACATTCTCTGGAAAACCTAAAACATGCTAATCTAAACATAATTAGCAAATGAAGTGTTAAAGGTTTGTTTTGGTTTTTTTCCCAAATAGAGGGTAATAAAATAAGGCTGAATACAATAAAATGGTATTTAAAGATGAACAAATGTTATTCTAAGTAATTGCCAACTTACCATAGCAATTTAAAATCAAACTGAAATTACCTTCCTTAAGAAGTTTACATAGACTTTATATAGGTCAGTAGCAATTGTTATCATAGTGTTTATGACTGGCAAATATTCTGATTTACCAGGTTTATCAAACAGAATCAAATCTGTCCTTTATAAGAAAGCCTACAGAGCTGAGAAAAAAAATTTGTAAACCTAAAAATAGTGGTTACCTATCATAACACAATAGCACTTTGTTTTAAAAATATATTCATTTGTAATTAGTAAACACTTAAATATTTGTTTATTGATCATTAATAGCTTTAAGAGAAATTGGGAACCCAAAGTTAAAGTATTAGCAACCACTGTTAAATGGCTAAATGAAGATCATTCTGATTTTATTTTTCAATCTCTAAATTTACAGATGAGTGGAAAAATATGAGATTTCTCAAAAAAATCAATTATTATAGACATTTTCAAGAATATATTGCATCGGAGAAAGACATATGATTTCACTTATATGTGGAATCTAAAAAACTGAATGAACGAGCAAAGTAAACAGAAATAGTCTCAGAGATATAGAGGAACAACTGATGAATGCTAGTTGGGAGGGGGGTGGGGATGAGGGAGAAGGGGAAGGGATTAGACAGCATAAATAGGTAACTACAATATTGCCACAAGGATATGAAAGACAGTTCGGGGAATATAATTAATAATGTTGTAAATATTTTGTAGGGTGTCAGATGGTCACATGTCTTGTTAGGGAGACCGCATCATGGATGGGGTGGAGGCTTGATCACTGCACTGTACACCTCCTATAATTAAAAAATAATAATAATGCAAATGTATGCAAAAGCTGTGTAAACAATATTTTCAAAAAATTTGTTGTGGAGAAGGACCTCTGGTGTCCAGCTGGATTCAATATAAGGAGGGGAGGGGGAAGTGGGGTGGCGGATTGGGGGAGGGGATTGTCACTTTGAGGGGTAAAAAGTGTAACTATTGCTCTGTGCTGTACAGCTGAAACTAATTTTAAAAATGTTTATTTCACAATAAAAAAAGAATATATTGCATTAAGCTAGACGCCTAATGATCAGAGAAGTATGGAAAAAGAGGAGGCCGCAAAGAAATAATCTTGGGTAAACATCAAAAAAACCACAGTGCTATATTTTCAGTTGCAGATAGTTCCCCAACGATCTATTGACATATGACCATGACAGAACTAGCAAAAAGTGCAAAAATAGGTTAAGACTTAGAACCCACCTTCCCTCTCATAAATGCCATGTCACAAAACATAATGATTAATGGCCAAATTTCAACATTAAAGGTACACTGAACCAGATCTAAGTATCATGGTCTTTGTTTTCCAGTAAAAGCTAATAAGCTGAGGTTTACTTAACTTGCCTGTTTTTTGTTTTTGTTTTTGTTGTTGTTATTGTTGGGTTTTTTTTGGGGGGGGGGCTTCTCAAGGATTACTGAAATTGGAGACTACATATGAAAAAGATAATTCATCATTTCCAAAAAAGATATTCATCCAGATTGCCCTCCAATCCGTGAAATCTGAGATGCCTAAGGAGTCTTCTTTGTGAAAGCCTTACAAATATATCCAAAGATGGTGAGTCCCATATGGCTCTGATAAATGAAACCCGTTATTGTGAATTTCAAGCTCCTCTTTAAAACAAAACACTATTGGTTGAATTTGGTGTTCATGAAATAAAACACTAATTGCGTGGCCTAACAACACTCTGAATCCTCTCCCTAGCAGACATTTTAAGTTGTGCCAAATTGGTTTTGGGATGTGAACAAATATCCTGGAGCCAGACTCTCACATGCACGCACTGCTCCCTGGAAGTAAGTTGGACACTCTTGGAAACTGCATTAACTCTTTCAGGCCACCAGGGAACCTAGCTCTCACTAAAATAAAGTCTTCTTTTAAGATGAAAAACCAATCCTTCCATTTCAAGTTAAATCCAAGTAAAAGGTAAATAGTAAAAACTGATTTTTGGCCAGTTCAGCACTAAAGTATCCACATGTATAAGATAGCCTCTATACCCCAGTGGATGCTTATTCAAATGCATCCAGAAATTCTTAGTCCTCTTTTCCTATGTGTGCATAATTTCCAAGGCCTTAATAACAGTTGTGTGCATCCAGGAGAGGAGAATTCATTTTAAGCTTAATATGTGACATTTGCCTCGGGCAGAGTGATAAGAAACTTTTGTTTCTTTGGTAACCACTTTCACCTTATTATAAAAGGAAACTTTTTGAATTTTTGTTTCACCACATGAGATATAATTTCCACACTAGAATTTTTTCTATGGTCTTTCCAACCTGGTTCAGAAAGATGCCTACAACCCTGGAACTGCGTATTTAAGTGGCAATTAATCTAATCCCAGTTCACTCTCACTCAAATTTAGGAATTAATAAGAACAATTTTTAAAATTACCTAAATGTAAGTAAAAATTTGTAACCATCAGCCTCTTTCTTTCTTCTTCTTTCCTGGTCTTAATTTCTTCAATAGCAAAGTAATTTCTTAGGAACAAGTTGTTGCCTTTTTAGGGAATTTTAATTAAGCATTTTATTTGCAGTATGCTGAAAATAACATTTCCCCTTTTAGCTCACTGATAAATATCCTGAATTATATTTGTCCTCAAGATTACCCAAACTCCACTAACTATAATTTACACTTTTAGGTCACTGTCATATACAGCTGTGACTATCCTCTTTCATCTTAAAGGCTTATAAAGATATAGATAAAAGGAAAATTACTTTTTTGGTTAGAAAATAACTCAATGCCTATGAGAGGTTTTTTTTGTTTTTTTAACCACTTCTAGTTTAAGCCTTCTGTAATATTTTTCTTAGAGAACCATATTTAATTTCCTGCCAATTGGTGAGAATTTAAGAGTATTACCAGAAGCCTATGTTCCATTTCTATCAAAGCCTTATATTCTAACAATTAGCCTGTGTGTGCTGTTATCACGCACCCTATTACTAAGACATACAAAACAACCACCACCTCCTAAGGAAATGAGCGACTATGTGTAAGTAGATAGGACACCTTTGGTATATCAAATGTGTAGTTCCTTCTGACCTCAATCAATTCAAACTGAAATTCTTAGACTAGAAACCAAGTCTGCAATGGGTCAACATGAGGATATAACCCTGGGTTTCATTGGGATTTTGAAGCTCTGAATAAATATTTCCTAATAATAATTTAGGGGGCTCAATAGTGCACTGGAGCCTGTTCATACCATGTCTGATATGATGGCATTACTTCTAAGCTCTGCTACATATTCATTTAGCTAGTTGCTAGTAACCAAATAAAACTCATTCTAGTTGTTTGTTTGGTGTCTAGAACTATACTAATGGCATTAAGAGGCAAATGGTAATACTCATCAGGCACCTCAATACCAAAAATGTTTTACCTTATTTTTTAAAGCAAATATTTATTATGTAAGTGAGAAATTGACTCAATATACGAGTATACTCACAGCTTTGACAGAATGATACTAGGGCCAAGAAACAATTTTTCCACCAGGTCCAAAAAGGGGGCAGTTATAAACCCTTTATGGAAGACTAAGGTTCTGATTTATATTTCTGTCATGGTCCTCTTTCCACCTTAAAGCCATATAATGACATCAATTTCGAAGACAAAGTGTCAAAACATAGCATATGTTTATTTCAAAATCCTATGATCAACTGTAATTAGAACTTTAAAAAAAATAGCCTATCCTTGATTAGGGGTCCATCACATTTTTAATGAGCTCTGCTATAAGCTCAGACCCAATTTATTCAAAGCCATTTTTATTTTCTAGTTCCATGTCCATTACTTTACATAACCCCAATAAAATAAAAGCAGAAGGCTTAACATGATAGGTACTGTCCTCACAGCTCAGCTAGTTCTAAATGGTCTTAATAATCAAAACATATTTGCTCAACCAGCTTCTAAACCTGAAAATATAAGCAGAATGATTTTTTAGATGTTAAAAGACAGTAGCAAGAAAAAGAAAAGGGAGCAGGGGAGGGATATTAGAAGGGGGCATCTTGACCAAAAGTGAAACTGGGTTGTCCAACTGTCTTATTGAAACAATGAGTAACCTGGTTTCCAGGATGATTCCCAACACTGGAAACTATGGGGTAACTTTGGGCAAGTTATTCTACCTCTATTGGATTTTATTTCTTAATCTGTAAAACAGAGGTAAGTTTCAAACACCAACTGCTTTCTGCATCCCTACACTGCCTAGGATCTTTTAAATTTATGTCCTGAGCCAAAACCTCAGCTACATGCCATCAGTTATTTTCCCTCCTTTTTCCTGTCTCCTTTGCCTCTGCAGAGAAATAAAATTAGCAGTCAAAGTTAAACAAGCCCAGTGGGCAAGGCAGGCTTTGGTTTAAGGAAAGGGATGGAGCAAGTTCTGTTAAAGTGCTTATTTGGCCCCAAAAGGTTCATTGTTGGGATACTACCTCCCACAACTAGCCCCACTGGAATTTTTCTCAGGAAAATGGAGAACTGTTTTAAGATAGACATGGCCTTTAAGCTGGTCTCAAATCAAAATAAATTTAGGATATTTGAAAACACCCTACAGGATTTTCCCTGTGGAGCCTAAATAAATCACTGACCAAATTTTCCAATTTATGCTCTGCTGCTAAATGGAACTTTATTTAAGAAATCATGCTTTAATTTCTACATCTGAAAAAGGAGTATAGGTAAAGTTCTTCACTTTATATTTTCACCTTTCTCTCTTCATGGTAGCATTCATTCACTTGATAAAATTTAAAAAGATGCCATTTGAAAAAAGACCATCCTTAGAGATGAAAATTGAAATAGGACCCAAATTTCCAATAAACTTGAAAGCCTGCTAAAGACAACACTATATCCCCTGGTTAGTGACTTTGTGGGTCTTTTAAAAAATGTATCTTTTAATACATAATTATAGATGTATTAAGAATATCCCCCAAATATATGTATATCAACATTTATAAAACCATGATTATTTTCACATCTAAAAGATACATTTCAGGGTTCCTTTAAATTGTTAAGGCCCCTATTGCATTTAAAATATTATTAAATTTATAAAAAGAATATTTTTAGCAATTCATATAATGGTTAAATGAGAAATTATATTAGTTTGTATACTACTCTGTGTACACAGGCTGTCATTTTATGCTATGAGGCCTTTTTTTTTTTCAACAAGAACATTAGGAATGCTCAGGAATCAGTTTTTAGATTGAATGAGCACTACTGTATTGAATCTACTAATACTCTCATTGGATTTTAAATGCAAATCAATTATTTTAAGACCAGTAACAATGGATATGCCATGAAATTGTTAAGTTTCATGGCAGGTCATAATAGGTAAGATTGAAATTTTCATTCAGATAATCTTTCCCATCAAAGAGTTTCAACTCTCAAATAAAAATATAAACAAAAGATTGCTCATGTCAACTGACTTCCTTAAGGCATTATTCATTATTAACGCCAAACTTTACAAGAGTTAAAAAAAATATTACTGGACTGATTGAGTGCGGCAAAAGGGTTTGTCTCCCACAAAGGAAGTGAGCTGATGTCCCACACAGTGCAATGTAGTAGCTTGTGCTTATCAAATGGAGGAACAGTCTGATTCTGGAGGTTAACTGTAAAGCAGAGTCAGAAATTGCATATGCTGGTAGTTAAGAACACTAACTTTGCTGTCAAAGTTAGAGTGAACCAGAGTTCAATCTTGGTTCTGTCACTTAACTAGACCTGCCATCTTGGGTAATTCACTTAACCATCCCACGTCTGGCTTCCTTAATCTGTAAACTGTGTTAATAAATACCTCATAGCACAGGCATGGGGGTTAAAAGATCCAGTAGACAATGTTCTTCAACAATTCAAAAGTTATGATTATTATTACTAGTTAGAACCATCTGACTGCTGAGAAAACTTGAATTTTACCTCCAGCTAAAAATTATTTCTCAATGAAAAACAAGAAAAAAGTTTTCAATTTACTTTACATGGTGTAAACGGTAATTATTATACCATGTCAATAATGCACTTTGGGGCCCTCAAAGCTAGATATTATCATTTAACATAACAGGAACCTGGTAAAGATTTACTGAATTAGGGAAAAAATAATAGAATAGAAAAAGTATAGGCTCTGAATCCTGGCTTTGACACTTAACAGCTATGTGAACTTGGCAATTTATGAGCTTCAGTTTTTTTGTGTGTCTATAATATAGGCAGAAAACCAGGGTATACGATAGAGTTATTGTAAAAATTAAGCAATTTATCAGAAGGCACTTAGTAACTTTTTCCCTTAATTTTGAGGTTATAGGGCAAGAATGGCAATTGTTTTTCAAGCCTAAATTTCTGTTACAGTTGCAACTTTGCCCTTATATATAAAGTAAGTTTATGTTTAAAGAATAATATAAATGAAGATGATATGTGCAATTATAAATATATTTTATCAACATACCCTAAAAACAAAAGAAGTGATGCTTAAACTTTACAATATTATTAGAGTTTATGAAGTAATTTTTGTAAAATATAGGTGTCTGAATACCAGTTTAAAGATTCTGAACTATATATCTGGGAGTAGAACCTAGAAATCAGCACTTTAAAAGACCCCAGCTGATTATGATGTACAATAGTCAAGGAAAGTAGCATTTTCTAACATTTTTAGACCAGCTCAGACCCACAATGCCTTAGTTCCACCCCAGACCAATTAGAGATGAAGCTCAGAAATTTGAATTGTAACAAACACCCTAGGCAATTCTATTTTTTTTAATTATTTTTTCTCAGTTACAGTTGACCGTCAATATTATTTTGTTACCAGGCGTGCCAAAAAAATGTATACACATGATTTGTATTCATCATTTGTTATCGGTATGTATTATTACAATTTTAATACAGTTTTTTTCTTTTCTTAAAATGTGTAAACATTTTTTGGGCACCCTCTGTATTAGTTTCAGGTGTACAGCTTAGTGGTTATACATTCATGTAATTTATGCAGAAATCCCCCTGATTAGTTTAGTACTCACCTGGCACTATACATAGTTGCAACATTACTGACTATATTCCCCATACTGTACGTTACATCCCCCGATTTTATAACTACCAATTTGTATATCTTAATTCCTTCACCTTTTTCACCGAACTCTCCAACCCTCCTCCCCTCTGGCAACCATCAGTTTGTTAGTTTGTTCTCCATATCTATGAGTCTGTTCCTGCTTTGTTTGTTCATTTATTTTGTTCCTTATATTCCACATATTAATGAGATCATATGGTATTTGTCTTTCTCTGTCTGACTTATTTCACTTAGCATAATATCCTCTAGGTCCATCCATCTTGTCAAAAATGGTAATATTTCATTCTTTTTTATGGCCAAGTAATATTCCATTGTATATGTATATACATTTCCATTATCCAACCATCATTGATGGACACTTGGATTGCTTCTATATCTTGACTATTGTACATAAGCTGCAATGAATATAGGGTTGCATGTGTCTTTTCAAATCAGTGTTTTGGATTACTTTGTGTAAATACCCCGAAGTAGAATTGCTGGGTCATAATATAGTTCTATTTTTAATTTTTTGAAGAACCTCCAAACCGTTCTTCACAGTGGCTGTACTTAGATAAGTCTTAAGTACACTAAAGTTTAAGAACCACTGAACTGAAGTCCAATAATAACAATATCAAAAAGGTATACACAATTTTTCCATATTCGGTTATTTTAAATTTTTTACCTTCTATTTTAATAAATATCACTGTCAAAAAAGAGCTTAAGAATGAAGGGTAAAAATATTTATTTAAAGAAAACATAATTTTGATAAGCTCAAAGGCGTTATCATTATTATTATTACAGGTTTTTAAACCAAAATATAGAAAATTGGGCAAACATATCAAATCATCTTCGAGAGCCTACCACCACTGAGAAGCACCCAACTAAGAAATTACGTGAGTTTCAGTGTTTTTTTTTAATTTATGTATTTTGCTTTGATTTAGGTTTCTATTATCTATCTTTCTTTAATTAGAGCAGTAATAACAATAAATGTTATTAAACTGGCATAAGCTTTTACTATTTACAGAGAAATTCCACATACATGAACTCATTTAATCCTCACAATAACTTTATGAGGAAGACAGGAAGGGCAACATTTATTATTACATATTTTGTCGTGTATAATATGCACTTTTTTGCCCAAATTTGTGAGGGAAAAATAAGGATGCACATTATACATGGGTAGTACTAATTCCGTATCTATATAAATATTTTTAATCCTTTTATTTGTTTATGAGTTAAAAGTGTAACTCCAGAAATCAATAACGATATTTGTGTGCAAAATAATACACTGGAATACAATAATTGGTTTTGTTGAACTTATGACAAACTTGCAACGATGAAGAGTTCTTGGCCTTCTATGATGCATAAATAATGTAAATTTGTTACCAGTACATAAAATTTCTTGTACCTTGTATCTGTTCTTGTGTTTTATAATTATTTGTTACATAACATTTATTGTACCATAATATGTTAAAAAACAAATCCTAAAATTCCTTTATAATACAAAAAAATAAGTACCTAAATGTAAACAAATAAAAATTTGAATTAAAAAATTAAAACAAAAGACTTTTTCCCTGAAAGTTTGGGCCAAACACGTGGGTGAGCATTATACATGAGAGCACATAAAACATGGCAAAATATGGTACTTTTCTGCAAATAACAAAACAAGCTTTAAAAAGCTTAAGCAACTTACCCAAATTCATACAGTTTGGTGATATTTATGGTAATATATGGACTAAACATCCCAGATGTAAATACCTTGCAAAAATCTGAAATTTAAAACTTAGCACTCATTTCTAAGTGTAATAAAAAATTAACATAGCATGGAAGAGTCTCTAAATTTTAAGTAGCCTATAATCCTATACCAAAGCATGGGTTTATCTTGCTATTTAAATTTGTTGTAGTTTTATTCATTTTATAGTTAAAGGATAGAAGGCAAGTGGAGTTCAATTAACCAAAAGCAAACAAAAAAAATTAAAAACAAACAAAAAATCAGAATGCTCATCAGTTATTATACAATACGATTTACCCTGCCCATTTGTAGTGCAACATTGTGCCTCAGTTTCCTCTTATAAAACATGGGATATCAAACAGTACTTTCAAAGGCTAGCAATTTTTCAGCTATCATAGTACTTAAAAACTGTTAAACCAAACACAACTAAAGTAATACTAACATGTGTCCGATCCCTATAAAAAAAAACCTTAGTCAAAAGTACCTTAATATCAACTAGTCCACCTGCTCGTTTAAACATGAGAAACAGACCTAAAAAGGTTAAATATCTCACCCAAGACAGCAAATTTCTCATAAAGCTAGAATTAGAAATTATGTATCTTTATCCAAAAGTCAACTAACATACACATTCATGAAGTGGCAATACACTAGCTTTCATAATCAAAAAGAGAAATCATCACTTTAACATAAAAGAAAGTAAATTTATAAAAGGATGTTTGGAAAGGATGTGCCATCAGGTGTTTTTTCCAAAGAGAAAAGCCTCTAAAATTACTTAAAATTCAAACAAATAAAAATAAAACAAATGAGAAGTTATAAACCAGCCGGACATAATCATTCATTCCGACCACAAACATGTGAGTACCTCTGGGCTGAATTCCATAGAAAGTTCTGGAGGCAGAAGGATGAATCAGACAGACACCATCCTCAAGGAGCTCACAGTTTAGTTGGATGATATGCTTACAAACAATGGCAATACAATGTGGAAAGTAATGCGATCAAAGTATGCATGTAAAAGTTGCTCTGAGAGTGCAAGAAGGAGCCCTCACTGAGGCAGTGGAGCTGAGGCTTTGTAAGCCATAGGAATTAGGTGAATATCTGCAACAATCCTCGCCTTCCTCAGCCCCCATTCTAAATTGGACACATCTGTGTTTGGGCCTGGAAATTTTTAAGTACATTTTTAATATACACTGGATGAGAGAAAGGGTAAAGTGCACTCATCCTAACTTCTCCTTGGGTGGTAAGGATTTCCAAACACATTAAAACATAGATTTTTTTTTTTTGTGTGTGTGTGTGTGTGTGTGTGTGTGTGTGTGTGTGTGTGCAGCTACTGCAATATCAGAATTTGAAACAATTTGCCAAATTTTTGCAAATGTCCTATTCTTTTTCCTGGCTCATGCATCAGTAAATCTCACAGCAACTGGGACACAAGGTGGCACTGTGGCGCTGACATTCATTTCAGGGCCCTTATTAAAAGGACAAATTGGAAAGAGGCAAAAGGCCCTACTGTGACAACTATTGACAAAATCAGAGTTGTAATACTGGCCGGCTAGGTCTACCAGCATCGAGTACCCAAAGAAGCAAATCAGTTTGCATTTCATAAATATCACATCATGCCTGCATAGAAGAGAACATATCCTCTAATGGCTTCTGCAAAATGTCATGTGTGTGTTCATAGAAATGTCCAAAGACATATCGTGCAGCTCTGCCAGTAGAAAGTCAGGAGTGAGATGTTTACCGTGTGCAAGGCCGCGGACATGGACCGCCTCTCCATCTAGTGGCCAGTGAGGAGGAACAGAACCATAGTAACCATGTTTTGCTTCACTCTGTTAAAAGCAGCCCTTTAATCAAACCACCCATAGGCAATTATGTCACTTTGTCTGAAAAATGACAATTTTTGGTTTATTCCATTTATTGAATCATTAAATAGACCTAATAATACATTGTGACATCCACTTAAGCTGAGAGCAACCATCACCAAAAAAATTAAAGCGCGTGTTGCTCTCTCCGATCACCTAAATTACTTTTATTCAATTATTACCAACCTACATGTCTCTCCATAGGTTTGTGCTTTATAGGTAGAAAATGCCAGCAGAATTACCTATATAGCTATTTAAAATAAAATCACACATTCTTTAAAATAAAACCTGAAAAGGAACGTTTTTCCCTTTATAGGCAAGGAAACTGAGGGGTAGAGATTCTGATTAATGCAAAATCATAGTCAGTTAGGACTAGAAACCTGGCCTACAGATTTAACCACTTTAAATCCTTTTTAGCATTAATTAATGCCTCCTGCTCTCCAAGGCAGTGCTTCAGTGTTTTGTTTGTTTTGTTTTGTTTTTACCACACCATAGGGTTTCTCTCAACATACTAGAAAAATAATTAGTTTCTAAAACTTCAACTCATGTATTTTCACACTAAATTGATAGGATTGAAACTACTGCATATAAGTCCTAGCACATCTTCCTATCTATGGCTATATTCTGAGCCTGTTACAAGAATAAGCATTTTTTTTAAACTAATCAATTAGTCACATTCATTCAACATTTAGAAAGCTAAGCAGCAAGTGGGCAGGGAATGGAGTAGAATGTGCTGGTCAAAACTGCTGTACAAAATGGTTTCAGAAAGCCATTTTGTAAAAAGAAACCTGAATCCATTCAGACTGATAGGAAGTTTAGAGTTGTTTTTTTGTTTTGTTTAATATAAAAAGTATTTCACTTTATTTTGAGACAGGAAATACATACACAATAACTTATTCACTCAATCATTTCATCCATTTTAATTAAACTCATGATGCTGTTTTGCGACATGTCTTGGTACTGCTTTGTTGGGAAGGCTTCTTATCAAAACAAATAAAATATGTCTACCAACTATGAAAATCTGCTCAAAACTCTAAACTCAAGGCTTAAAAGGCAAAAAGTATGAAGAACACCTGGCAGTGAATGTATTATAAATGTGAGATGTTATGACTTTCTCTTCAATGATCATCTTTTGGTGGAACCATTGAATGTCCTGGAGTAGAGAACCAAGTTAGGTAGCTCTGCTTTCGATGGGAATAGGGAGAAGATGGTACTGTCTGATAGGCTGGGTGGCTTTTATTGAGGGCTGGAGAGAAAGTATTTCTTTCATTAGACTTATAAATTTAGAAGCTTCAAAAGCACCTATGCCCTCCCCCAGCTTTACTTATATTCTGATCTCCATTTGCTTCTTAATGGTCTCTATTCTCCCCTATAGAGATAAGGCGAGAGGATAAAGGTCACTGTTGGTTTGAGGAATCCAAAAAGGAAGAACTATTCCAGTTCTTTTTGCCCAACCTAAAGCCCAGGTAACATGTGCAAACGACCAATAAGATGGAGACATTATTAAACATGTGCAGACCCAAAGTACATTTATGGAGCCCAAAGAAATTTTAGTGTGTCCAGAATTTTTGAAAAAAGAAAAGAGAAAAAAACAAAAATAAATTCAACAGTATAAAGCAACTTTTGCGACTATATTTTCTTCGTTCGTATTTAAACAAGAAAAGAGAGGACCACATTCCAACTGTTTAAATGTCTTGGTGTCTAAATAAGGGGTTTTGTTTGTTTACAATAATAGCCATATAGTTTTCATATACATACATACATCTACCAGAAAAATTACATAACCTAAAACACTGATAGTATTCTGCTAGTAATAATTTTTTTACTAAGCTTTAATTTGGTACTTGAGCAAACCGACAACATTACCCTAATTTTCTCTCAGTTGCATTTCATTTACTAGAAAGAATCTCATACTATAAAAGGAATTTGCCAACAACAAATCACAATTTGATTACAACAGTAATTTAGAGAACATTTCTGAAAAGAAAGGTAAAAATAGAAAATATCCGGGCTCATTCAGTAAAAAAAAAAACAAAAAAAAACAAAGCCTTCTAAACATTAGGGATAATCAAAATTTAAACAGTTTAAATTCAAACATGGCTTTAAAAAAAGTTTAAATTAAGAATTTCCAATGAATAAAATAATTCTATTATGAATAAGATTCGTAATTATTGCCATTTGTAGTTTCAATTTATTGGACATCTTTTTAATTTTTAAAAACCCCAAACTCCATTACATAGTTTTATATTTATTGAATGCAAATCCTTACATTAGTTATTTAATATGGAAAGTTTTCCAATAAATTCTTAACATTCTAAATGCATAACGTGTAATATGTATGTGGAATTCATTCTACCCTGAGACACAGAAATATTCAGTGACAAAATTACTTTTAATATCGAGAAGGTAAATGATGCTATAATTACCACCCTCTCCAACTGAGTTTCAAAGGTAAGACTGAATATTCAGAAATTAATAATAATAGCCTCAATTTCTATCTGGTAACTAAATGGGTCAGTTAACTCAGTCCTTGCTTCTCATCTCTCATTCTCACTTGGAAGTCAGGAGCTAACTTGCCCTAAATTAAAATGGTTATATAAGGGTTGCATTGGTTAACTGAACTACAAAACACCCCGGACCTGAAGTTTCAGTTGAGTGTCAAAAGATTCCAGAAAGGCAAGCTCCATGTCCTCAAGATGATTACTTTCAAGTAACTGTAGAATCACCAAAAGACTTGATCCTGGAGTAGAAAAGAGGTTATGAAGCTCAAGTTGAGCATAATTTTCCCCCAGTTTAGTGCAAAAATAACATGCCACTTAGTCATTATTACAATCGAACAGCCAGTGTGGTAGAAAAGCTCTTTTTTCTTATAGACCCTCCAATGCTTCCAACATCTGCTGCAGTGGTTACACATACATGATAATAATAATAGTTAGCATTGCTTCTTCCCACAGCCTCAGAATCTTGCCTATATTGAAATTAGAAGAGCTCAAGAAATATATTTTGGATACATTAAACATAATTAACATCAATGGTATTTGGTGATTAAATATATAGTTATCTATGATACAGGAAAACATATGAATTCAGCATTCCCTAGAATTTCTAGGATATAGATACTGCCCTTGAATTTTTGGTAAAGAATTAAAAGGATTTTTGTAGTTATTAACACTGGCTATAATTCCTGAGGGTTCTACAAAATGCTAGAAATTACTTAAGCAATACAAATGAAATAGGTTTTCAGGAAAATCATATGTTTCAACTTTTGCTAAATACCTAGGAATCCTATACTTGACTTGAAAGTTTGGAGCGAAGAATCAAATGGCCAAGGCTTACTCTAGTAGCACTGTCAATTAAGACCTAGTGCTTGTATAAGGTAACCACTGACTTATACAATGTGGAAAAAAACATTTAAAAGGGTTGTTTTCTAATTTAATAATAACTCTTGCATGTACACACTTGTTCACTGCTAGTGTTTATTGTTCTTGATGTAGGGTAGACTGTTTCTATGTAAACAATATCTGATTTCTATAATTTGCTTGCGATACAGCCATACAGGTGAAAATACCTAGATTTTCTTTGCAGCACTCTGTGACTTTTCATGCTAATTTGATCCTCACTGGTTAAGGAACTTAGGATAGGCATATTATCTTACTTCTTTGGTAGAAGTTCAGTATATTTTCCACTGAAAAATGCAGTTTGCTAAAATATATATCTACAGTGGCCTCCAAGGCTAGCTAGTCAGCTCTAATATCCATTATCCACTTTTAGACCTAAAGAGGCCACCCTTGGGACTGAAGAAGGCTGGAACTGGTGGCATTCAAAGAATGTCAACATCGGTCCTTCCTCTGCCAGAAAGGAGTACTGGTTAGCAGTATCAGTCAGATGCTGCTTCCACACACCTTGCCAGACCCTGGGGCAACACATTTGCTCAGGATCTGAACTAGCTTCCTGTGCCGCAGCAGGACCAGCCACTACTCAGGCTGGGCAAGTCCATGAACACATTCACTCATAATTTCTATATTTATAGAAAGCCAGAACATGTGTAGATAATCACACAATTGGATATTTATGAAGTGCCAGATTTTATGAATACGGGAATTTGTTAATTAGCACAAGGACTAATCATTAAAATTCAAAAATAGATAAACAGGAATGCCATTTATTTGTTCACATTTCAGGGGAAAAGTATGCAGCTGCTATCCTTTTGATGAATGGCTTCTGGAGAAAAATGTGAAAAAGTAACCACAAGTTTTGAAATCTTAATGAGTAAAATCCAGGAAATTACTATACAGTCTTTTTATTTAAAAAAAAAAAACCAAGTGAATCTTCCTCTAAGTTTAAAAAAAAAAAGTTTAAACCATCATGTGCTTGGCATTTGAGTTATACTGTCTTGCATTCCACTGTTTGGGTCCTTTTCGAAGAGCCAAAGCTGATTTTCATGGGGTAGGAGTTAAAAAACGCGCACACACACACACACATTACTCGGTACCACGTTGTTTTAGCTACAGGGCATGGCAAAGTATGAAATAACTGCTTTACAGCACTTCCTCTTGTGGGTGTGTTAGATAACTGTGTGCTCCAACATTAAAAAGAAACACATTGTGACCTGACCAAGACTTCAGGTTCTCTCAACAGGCAGATCTCAGGTGCTGATAGAAAGAGCCCATCATAAGCCGGCAAGGATGGTTAATGAATTTTTCTGGCACCAGCCTTTCAGCTTTCCAAAACCTTATACAGCAGAGCACACTGGTTTTAAGTTTACTTATGCACATTTTACAATGTCCTGCTGTATTTAGACTGTGACAGTACTTCCCAGAAAATGCCAAGATTATTTCCATACTAAAAATATTTTAGATCTACTAAAGGCTAAGAATTATAATTCAGAAGAAAACATACACACATTCTAAAAATCAAGCCAACCATTAAAATGACTAAATTTTTACTTTGTTTTATTCTTTCTAGAAGGTTAAAAGAAATTTTCATCTTTCCTTAAAAACCTCTCCATTTTTGTTTGCTTCTGGTTAACATAAATATGCTTAACGTGAAATTTTTAAAATATCATATCTGAAAAGAATCTGTGATTTATTTACCATACACATGAGAATACATACATAAGTACATATATATGAACACAGATATCTTCACACATACATGTGTGCAGAAAAAGAGAACTGTTGACCAAGAGAGACATGAAAAATTTCTTTTGAAAAAAAGCATAGAATTTTAGATAGTCCTCACAATGTTAATATAGAAAATGACAGACAGGTGCATGAGACATGCACATTTTTGACATAACATTTTGTTTTCAAACAAATTTTTGAGTCAAGAGTCCTGAAATGGAGAAAATCACATTTGAAACACCATATACTGTGTACCATATTAACACACACTTTCAATAGACGTCCCTAAAAGTTCCTCTTTAGGAAAAAAAACCTCTGACAGGACCTGAATATACTTAATATTTGTACCACTCTTGGTCAAAGCTGGCCTTTCTAGTTTAGAAAACAGATTAGGAAATATAAGCAAATTAAAAGTCTCCAAATAAATTTTTAAAAAGAAAGGGGGAAAAAAGACTTTTAACAGCAAAAGTTCACAACCCTTTTGGAATAATGGATTTTTAATAAACATTTTACTAGGTTTGAACCTTGAGAATGTGTTTGGGAATCTGTTCTAGCGTCCCAGGTGGGTTAAGATTATTGCTTTATGGGCTTCTTTATGTTGTCAGAGGCCTAATGGAATTTAAAAAAAAAAAAAGTCTGCTACTTCTATTAAATAAATAATTTATTACAAAAAAAGTGATGTTATTATCAAAGATCTCTATAGATCAGCATCTATTTTCTATCACTGCTCATGTAAATGCTGAAAGTATTTGTGTATCTTGCTATCTGACTTAATTTTTATCAAATGAATAGCAGTTTACTTTCAGGCAAATCTGAATAAAACTCCATTAAGGAGTCCATTTCAAATGGTCCAATTTAACTACTCCTTTGAATTTTGAAGAACACTGTTCTGGGAAAACTCTTCAACAATGTCAGCTAGTTGTGAAATGCAACTTTTCCCACCACAAAAAAGAAAAAATATATATAAAGGGGAAAAAGAGCACCTCCAAACGATGTTTGAAACAACAAATACATTATTTATAGCCCCCAAAATGTTAAATGAATACTTACAGTTGTTGCAAAAGATAGCCTGATACATTTCATAGCTTCCACTTTGTAAAAAGATGGCCAGCCCCCAACTCCTCCCTCCCCAAGCACAAATAAACAGTAACATACTAAAAGGAAACTGACCTAGGATAAAAACTGCTTGTTAAGAAAGTTTGCTTTCTTGCTAACCACAGTGATATCCCTATAAAAGTCCATCTGCAAAATAAAAGTTACAAAACAGTACCTTAGTCCTTTCGAAATACACCCCCCAGACGTAATATAGAAGAGTGTGTGATGATAAAAATAATTACTATATTCTTACCCACCCCTCGATGACGACCCCTCACCTTATGGCCAATGTCATCAAATAAATATGCTGCAAAAAGTATTGAACCTGCTTCAAGGATTTAAACTGTAAATATGGACTTTAAACTTCAATGTGAAACAAAGAACAGGAGTCTGACTTCAGTAATACCCGCACTGGCACTGCATCTAGAACTCACTGGCACATAACTAGCAAAACCCAGTTAGCAATAAATAGGGACAACATGATATATAGACAGACAGATGGAATTGCATAAACAGATAAGAAAAGCAAAGAGACTAACAAACATACGGAGGGGTCTGTTTTCAGAGTGAAAGATACTGATTTATTTGGTACTTGAGTGAGAAAAATAGGTTTGTTTGTAATTATTTTTAAAGTAATTCAACTGAATCACAAGGGCACACCCTTAAATAAGTAGGAAGAAAATTAGCAGAGGGTAGGCCTCCTATAGATGTTCCAAATTTTAAGCTAGCAATAGCTCTGTCAAACTTAAATCTGGATATTAAAATTCAAGGGAGAAAGAATAAAAGCATTGGGGGCTGAAGGAGATGATAGGTAGAGGGGGGATTGAGGAAGCAGGATTTTTTTTTTTTTTTTGAAAGTTGTCTGCCCTACCTTCTTCCCCAGCGCTGAGTTTCTCTTCTCATAATCGGTGTCTCCCTGGAAGTACAGTGTGAGTGGTAATGACTGCCTGCCTCCCTAATGAGTCCATTTTCCTGCTCTTGATGTTGTGTATATACACACACTGCAACCTACCTTACAAACCACAGAGACGGGAAGAGAGAGAGAGAGCAAGAGAGAGGGAGGGAGAGGGGGGACAGAGAGAGAGAGAGAAAGAGAGAGAGAGAGAGAGAGAGAGAGAGAGAGAGAGAGAGAGAGAGAGAGAGCAAGCGAGTGAGAGAGAGAGAGAGGAGAGAGAGAAAGAAAAACAGAAAGAAACAGAGAGAGAAAGGCACAGACAAAGCCCTCCTACCAGACAACAGCCAGCCTTCCTTCCCCTATCCAGCAAAAAGCAACTCGTGTAATGCAGCAACAGGTTCAGTGTTGCCAGACTCACAGTGAAAAAGGTATATTCTCTATATCATTACTGCTTGCAAATAAACAGTTTAAGAGCAGCTGGCTCCACCTTCTTTATTTGTGCTCCACTATGAGGAATGTATTGTTTCAGTTCTGGCACACAGTACACGTAATTATCATAAATAACATTTTTTTTGCACATTAGCAGGAAATAGTGAAATGCATAGCTTATTTGTACAATCTTTTAAATTTATTTTTTTTAATGTGAGAAGATTGTCAACAGATCTGCTCTGACAAAAGCCTCGGAATGATTTTAAAGTCAGAGAAGTCTTAAAGGAGGCTCTGAAAGAAGGACTCCATACAATAGGAAAACTGATCTCAGACAAAACTGATAACTGCAAAGAAGAAATCCTTGCTTAGTAAATAAGTCAAGATCACATGCAAAATTGCAGACAAAAACAGAATTGAGTTTAATTAAGTAACTAATAGGCTTGTGCTTTAGAAAAAGGCAGATTGGGTTCTTGTTTGAAGGACCTATCTGTATAAACATCACAATGCAATGTACTCTGCGTGAACAGGTGCAATGCACATAGTACACAGTGTTACAACAACAGAAATAAATCCCATAAGGAGCTTCCATCACAAGCAGGACAGGATTTCATAGAATGTGGGTCTGAAACCACAACAGAAATCCCTTGTTCTTTTATTAGAAGAAAAAAAAAGAATAATCAATGCTTCTAAATATACCTTACTTAAAAGGAAAAAGAAATGTTTTTCTTTGCCTGATACCTCTAACCAATTCTTTTTTCACATGCTAGAACCAAAACAATGCTGAGATTACACTCCTCGCCCCATCACGTGCTCCACACCCCTTTTCCCCCACTCCCAGGTGCCTTTTCTCCCATAAATAATATATTTGCAGCTATGGAATTACCAACATCAGAAAACAGAACTAATTTCAAGCCCTTCTCCTTGTCCCCAATTTTAAAAAAACTAGATACTGCTTCTTTATCTAGACAGCCACCTTCCTTAAAGTATTTCTATACAGTTTGGCTGTGTGTCATTTAGATGGGACTTAAGAAATCACAATTGAGGTCAAGCATTCTTTAAAAAATCTACACACAAAAAAAATAAAAATAAAAATAATATATATATGGATCTGGCCTACTCAAACCCTGCATTTGGGCATCAATCATTAATTGTATACTAAGTATATTAATTGTAAAATCCTCCTTTTATATGGTTTAGTGTTTCACCATGTTTCAAAAATTAGAATGTGTTTCTTTGCATAAGCAAAACTACTTTACTATATAAGCATCAATTCCTTCATTTAAAAGTTAGTTTTCAGGGCCTGCTGAATGGCGCATTGGTTAAGAGTTGGTTTGGGATGTCAGCTCTGAGCAGCAGGACCCCGGTTCGGATCCCACATTAGGGCCAGTGACACTGCGCCCTCTACAGCTAAGATGGTGAATGACAGCTCGACCTGGAGCTGGGCTGCCATGAGTCGCAGGAGATGGCGTAGGCTGCAGTGGGGCTGTAGTGGGCTGCCGTAAGCTACTGTGAGTGGCCGGCAGCAGGCATGCGCTTTCATGAGTTGCCATGAGCCGCCATGAGCTGCCGCCCAGTGGCCGGCAACCGATCTGCCTCACACGGGAAGAGTGCAATGATAATACCAACATGGGCCAGTGAAGTGACGTCCTCCACAACTAGACTGAAGAACAAAATGACAACTAGTCTGTTCACCTCCCTCAATTCCCCAATAAAATCTTGAAAAAAAAAAAGTTTTCAGTTAATAAAATAAGTAACTTAATTACTTCAGTATGTAACTATGGATCGACTGTATCTTTACCAAACTGACAAAAATTTTTTAGAATATCAATTAAATCTTCAGTCATGTTCAGAACAGAGATCAATATTGTTTTAGTGATTTTAAGGAAAGATAATCTATACCGCAGAAATTTAGAAGGCTATATCCAACCTCATATTATACAAACTGTCCTGGGAAAATTCTATTCACAAACCAAAAGCTAGACCCTCCACTCTCATTATAAACCACCAGTTCTAATTGTCCGGTGCTGTAGTTGTGCTTTACCCCTCTTCAGGGTGGATGCTTAATACACAGGGGACAGATACACACCCAAGGGGATGTAACCGACCCCTACTTTTGAGAAAAACCTTTCTAAAATACACTTAGTGTGTGTAAGACCAACACGCATTTCGCTCTTTACTGTTCAGTCTGGCAGTTCTGTTTTCTTGCTATTGCCCTATTGTTTCCCTGAGGCTTTATTGAAATGTATGAAGAAAAATGCACAGGGGTGGCCGGGTGGCTCAGTTGGTTAGAGTGTGTGCTCTGAACAAGGATACCGGTTCGATTCCCGCATGGGATGGTGGGCTGCGTGCCCCCCTCCCCAACTAGATTGAAAATGGCTACTTAACTTGGAACTGAGCTGTGCCCTCCACAACTAGACTGAAGGACAATGACTTGACTTGGAGTTGATGGGTCCTGGAAAGAACACAATGTTACCCAATAAAAATTAAAACAAAAAAAGCACAAAAGCCTCACAGTTTGACAAACTGATTCAAATTAGATATTAGTACGTCATGACTTTTAAAATAAGATTCTAGGTATTTTTTATTTGCTTGGTTTTAACCCAAGGAGAATAAGAAGACAGTATTTGTTTTCTATAAGCATGAGTCAAAAGAAATGTAAAGGACCATAAAGGTTATCCACCTTTTCTAAAGAACAACTACCTAGTTCAAGGTTAAAAAAAAAGGAAAACAAATATTTTGGCTTAGTGAAAAATGCACAATATCTCAACTTTCTCCATATCTGCACACTTTACTGGATTCCGAACACAGTAAGTGGCACATTCTTAGTACTTTCTGGAGTTCAAGATACACCCTCCCTGCTGGAACTGGAGCTCCATGGATTGAACTAACCATAGCACCACTTGAAACAATACTCCTAGTTGATTATCAGACTCTGTACATTATAACATTATTAAATTAGTTAGTATGTTAATATGCCACAGGGCAATTTCATCCTGCAGAAAGATCCTGAAGTGGGAGTTAAAAATTGGTTTTATTCTCAGCATCACCACAAGTAGTTTGTATACCCTGGGCAAACCACGTAACCATCCTCGGCTTCCATTTCTTTATATAAAAATAATAATAATAAATTTAAAGGAAGGAATTGGACTGGATAGCATGATTATGACGATGATAGCTAGTTTAGGTGCTTACTATGTGCCAGGCACTCTTGTAAGTACTTTCCATTTACTAACTCATTAAATCCTAATAATGACCCTATAAATTAGAGATTACTTTTAGTTGCATTTTCCAGGTGAAGAAACATAGAGGTTAAGTGATTTGCCTGATAACACAGCATAGCAGTAATGGGATTTGAACCTACCTGGCTGGTTTAGAGCTCATGTGCTTAATCCCTATGCCATACTGTCTCCCAATATCTAATAATATCTAAGGCCCCATTTACCCATAAGATTCTGTAGTTGTAAGTCAAATTCAACATACCCTGATGATTCCACACCATACCTTGATGACTAACATAGCATAATGCAAATTTGCTTTTATAAAATTATACCCAGAGCTCTCAATATATTTGGTTTAAGATTCTAGCAACAATATTGAAAAGTTTACATAATCCATTCAATCGCTTTTGTTTCCAAATATCCATAAATATGCTTCCACTTGCTTAAACTGGAAAATAACCTGTAATCAATAAAACTATCAAATTATAAAGTCTACTTGCATTATATATATAGTTCCCATAGATTATTCTCCTGAGTGCTCTAAGTCAAGGGGAAAAACAATAACCTACATAGTTATTTAAGATTCCTTAGTTCAAGTATCATATACCTAATACTAATGCAAATAATTGTTTAAAGAACTAAGTGAATATTAAATAAAATACAGTAAAAACTGTCCTTTGTCCCATAGCCTGAGAAAGGCATAGAAAAAGCAAGGATTCGATTATAAATGATTTGTAAGAGACGCTAAATAATACCATCCTGTGATTTTACACAGTTGGTTTTAACTTTGAATTATTTAGAGATACACTTTGAAAATTTTGATACTAGTGATTCATTCTGCAAGAAAGAATTTACCTTTGCTCTGATCTTTGTGCATTAACTAAACATATACTGGGTGCCCATTATGTGCCACACGCTATACTTGGGGGTGAAAAGAGAAGATAAAACAAATGATGCAGTTTCTGCTTTGGAAGACTTCACAGGCTGGTGGATGACAGACATGTAAATATTACTGCAAGCAAATAATCTTACCCCTGCATAATGTGCTATCACATGTAATGCAGTGCCTGAAACTGTGCTTCCCTCATAAACCTAAAATTGAAATTCAATAAAATAAATATAAAACCTAAATTTAAAATATGGCTTATGAAAGAGGTGTGTGTGCACGTGTACGCCCATTCATGGAGGGGGAGGTGGGTATTGAGGTTTGATTGGAGACGGTTTATTCTTTACCAGTGTGGTTTACAGATCCTTTGAGTATATTTTATCCATTGTCCTCTGGTACAGTGTCTTCTACAAAAACACAGTACATTTTCTTCTTAGATAATAGTAGAATGCAGTAACAACTATTGCCCTAGATCACAAAATATCATTAATTTTCGTTACAATGTACTATACTTTGTCTTGGCAAACGAATACTTCCAAAAGTACTTAAAGGGTAACATTTTTTTTTCTTGAAAAGGAAAGAAAATCAACTAATTTCAAAAGCATTTAACACTATCCCAAATATGTTTTTGCCAAGTCCTTTCTCAGGTATCATTAATGTTTTTATATTAATTATGTAAGGCTAAACAGGGGAAAATGTTGAGATAAGTTTAAGGCTGTTCATAAGAACATTCCCAAAAGATACTTTTATTGCCCAGATTAAAAAAGAATAAAAATAAATCATGTTGCAATGACGGACAGAACAAGAGTTTTTAGCCCTAGTAAAGGGGGTGGAAAAGCAAAGTCTGGGATTCGTGGATCAAAATGAATAAATGCTACACTAACTACTGACTTTGTCATTGAGACCACTTTCATAAAGTGAATTCTATGTGGTTTAATTTGATAATAATCCATAATCTTGATCATGTTTTAAAATTGTATCCCATCAGTCCCCCAAAAAAACTAGGAGAGATTGTAGATAAATCACAGATTACTAATAGTAGGCCAGTAATATGATCCTTATATGGGAAGAGATGCATGCCAAATTTCAATTTTAGTCAACAAATACTTTAGTTTAAAACAAACACAAAGCATTGCATGTAAACAACATCACGGGGAGCACCTTTATTATGCCTTTTGAAGTGCTGTAGTCATTTATCCTTTCCCCACTGGACTGAGGAACCCACAAGAACAGGGTCTACTTATTAAGTTTTGTTAGCCTAATACCTGGTGAACACCTAGAATATAGTTGAAGCTCCCAAAAAGTATTCTTGAATGAATGACTAAATGAATGAATGACTGAACAAATGAATAAAGTGATAAAACATGGGATTTATAAACCTTGGTTAATTAAAAACTTTAATAAATTTTAATAGTAAGGCTATAAACCTGTAAATAGCATTTTTAAAATGCATTAACATATAAAACATATTCTTAAGATCTTGTGAAAACAAAAAATGGTTATAATAGGATAATGAACGATACTCCAACTTTGATATTTGAAAAGTGTCATAAAACAATATTGAATAAAAAAGGTATTGCCCTATAGCTAGCAGAATTTTAATTAACATCATCTCAGAAAATTCAGCTAGCCTTTACATTTCATTTATTCATTATTTCTTTCACATCTACAATGTAAGTGTTCAAGTGTAAGTCTGGAGTTGGCCTTAGTGTTCCTCATAGGAATGGAACCATCTCCTTTAAGGAAAACACTTTGGAAAGCTAGCTGGAGTCAGGGAGTGGGGTTTGACTAATTTTTCTTGTGGGGTTAAAATGCATTGCATAAGAAATAACAATTTGAAGGTAGGGGAGCACAGAGATGAGAGGAACATAACAGCAAAGAATGGTAGGCAGTGAAAAATTCCCAATGTCAAGATGGACAAAAGCTTTTTAAAAGAGTGATGCTTAATATTAAATTCTAAGGAGTTTGCATTTTGCAATGTAAATCTTCTTCTAGAAAGCTTGATATATTCTACAGCCTTGTTTATTAGTTAATGAGGAATAAAAGGATGGAAAAATAAAGGTACTGCCATACTTTCATGCCTTTGCAAACACAGAAGCTTCTTAATGAGAAAGAAAATACTCCAGGAGTTCCAAGGAGTAACAAGTGGCACTGTGAACAGTGGCCAGTAAATGATGAATAGTGAGTAGTAAAAAGTCAAAAGTATATTTAACATTGAATGACTCAGATACGGATATGAGTCAATCACTCTTTCCCACAAATATACAGGAGAAATACGGCCACATGGAGAAGAGGCACAGAGATTAACGTCTGGCTTACAAGATTGTTATGAGTATTATTGTTGTTACTACCTCTGTAAAATGATCTTAAATGGTATATCAACAGAAATTTAGAGGAAAAAAGTGCTTTCATGACACAATCAATAAATTTTGAATTAAATGATTAAAAAAAAGTGCCATTTGCAATATCGCCTTGCTCTAGAAAAATGTCACGACATATACTACATGAACTTCTCCTGCTCCCTGCTCAATCCTCTCTCCTAAACAATCTAGAACAGTGCTAGAAAGTGTCTTTAAAGTTTCAATACTTTCATAATAATTTATTCAAATCTGCATGTAACATTAAATACGCTAGGCCAAAGAAACAGAAACTACAGAGTGTATAATATAGGAAAAATAAAAGGCATCCTAATTGCTATAGATGTTGTTTGTCCAGCAGATCAGTGAGATTACCACTGTCCTCCTGCCTGGTGACTCTACATTGAAATACTCAGTCTTAATGTTCTTCCAATCTACAAAAGCTGTTACTATTAGTCAGTAATAATGCATTCTTAAAATAAGGTATCCTACTATTTGTGTCAGAAACTGTGCTTACTGCTACATATACAATCTCACTGAATCCTCCCAACGACATTGTAAGAAAGGTAATAGTAATGTTTTCATTTATAAATAAGGAAACTGAGGTCCAAAATCACGTAGCTAATAAATGGTAGAAGTCAGGCCTAAACTCAATCCAAATGGAATTTGTGAGAAAGAGGGAGTGGCTTGACAAAATTACTCCAAAAACTTCCTAGAAAAAACAACTGGTGAGATTAGGAAGAAAATTTGGAAGAAGACTAATGATGGGGAACAAGTTTGAAAGTATTCTCCAGATCATTTCAATACCTATTTTACATATATTTGAGAAAAAGTATATTAAGCGTCTCAAAGTAAAATTTTAAAAAAGGATAACAAAGATAAGCAGCATACAAATAAATTTCAAAAGTGACAAAAGAAACATATCATGAACCAGTTTGATTAAAGGGTTGGAAACGTTAATAACAATCTGTCCAGTAATTTTGAAGCCAGTTATTAATAACAGAGTCAGCATGATAGCAGCTTGCTATATCCTCTGAGGCAACAGGCCATAGGGATGATTCAAAGTGGGTACAAACAATATCTTTTAATTTTAAGAAAGCTCATTTAACCCCAGTAAGTTATAGGGTTACAACCATAACCTTTTAAACATATACGATCACATCAACTTTTGAAAAAGAATCTACATAAAATCTCACTATTGTTCATTTCCACTAGTAACAAATACAGAAAAACCTCATTAATCAGAGCCTATACATTCAGAATGTATACTGTATCAGATATGTTGTACAAGTTTCTTGTAAAATAGAAATGTTTAAATGAATTACATTACATTACATTTTATTTTAATAATTATGTTGGGTATTTCAAAATTATCAAATAAACAAATTCTACTTCATGTTAAAAATCCATAAATTTTGAACTAATCACTAAATTAAATAAGACGTCCTACTCTATTTCAAACTGGTGACATTCTACCAGTTAAAATGTAGTTACTGGTCCTTTCACTACACAAATAATTCTCCAACATCATTTAAACCGATGTAGAAAATGAACATACAACAAGTATCTCACCAGACGAGGAAATAGTTTTATTAATAATCAATAAAAGAATAACACTGGCCATAATTAAATCTGTATTAATTATGAAAAGGGATGTAAAAGAAATAAATCATCATTGTGAAATTCATTTTAGAAAGTTAATGGTCTGAGACTCCAATATGCTTCTTATGATGTCATATCTAAAAGTCTGTAATTGAAATAAACTGCAGACCACTCTAACATTTTAATAAAATATGGTTTTTGCCTAAAATAATTAAACTTCTCCACCAATAAATGCATTTAGTTTAATATTCTATCAGTAATCAATTTGTGCTTTAGCAGTTTAATCAGATGTTTAAAATATGTTTACAATAAAATATTGTAAACTGCTTTATATAAAATATTAGATATTATAAATTCTGAAGTTTTCTAGGTGCTACATTTTCACTATTACTATTATTTTTTAAATTAAATTAATAAGTATTTAGAAATATACAAGAAATCAGGTCAGTTTTTAGGCAGTGGTGGGTGATGGGCAAAATATTTATAGCTGATAAGGTATGGGCATATACCAATAAGAAATGTTACTGAAAGTAATCAAAACAGATAGTGACGGTAAATAAGTGAGATTATTTATTATACATTATTACCAATATGTGTTTCCTGAATTACAACCCTAACTTTAGATAACAAACCAGTATCTGACTTCTAAAACAATCACATTTGAAATAAGATATAGTAGTTTTAACTATACTCTAGACTACAGCAATGGACGCTTCAACTTTCAAAAATTATATACCCCTTCAGTAAAAATATTTTGAACTCTATGTAGATCATCTCTCTGTTGGTTCTCAACTCCATTCCCACTCCTGCCATACCCTCTTCTGTGGTGACACCTGAAAACTACATTTCCCAGATTGCTTTGCCAGAATGGGAAGCACTGGCAAAAGATCCAAGAGAATACTTTTCCTTAGGCTTTTGACACTAGCAATCTCAGCAATGGTACTTCAGCAGCCTCTGAAGCACAGAACGCTTGGGATCTGACCGTCAGGACTGCTGATTGTGCAGCAATGGTACTGCGGTGGTGGAACAGCAGCAGCCATCACAGGTGACTGGAAGCTTTAGCAGCCTTGACAAGTACAACACCTTCAGTGGACCTGTAGACTCCTGGGCTCTTGCCGTGTCAGTAGGAGTGCAGGCACCTGGCTTCCTGCAAAGCAGCGGTAGTGGTGATTCCAACAGCTACAGCAGCAGCAGCACAGGGCTTGTAAGCTATGGGTAACAAAACTTTCCTTTGCTTTCCATAATCATTACTAAACAACATTGCCACTTTCTTTTCCTGCCACCAGCATTTACAACACTTTTGAAAAAACTCCCTGGTATAAAGTCACTGTTTCAAATCATATGTGTTTTACGGACTGGGCACTGATTATTATAAGCCTACATATAATTACTTATAAATTATAGACATATACTACTATATTATAAACACAGAACATATGAATAGGCATTTTAAAGGATGCAATAAACAAGAATTAAACAATACTTAAAATAAATTTTAATTTTGTTGTTTTTATCAACAATTTTAAAGCATTTTTGTTCTCATGAAAAAACAAAATGTTTAGACAGAGTAATTTTATTAAATATTTGTCATTCTTTATATCTTGACTTTGTTTTACACTTTGTGAAAGTCTTCTGAAAATCTCGTACTATGTTCAGGTTATTGTGATACTTAGCTGTAACAGTTGTCTGTCATGCTGGGGAGCGGGGCGGGGTGGGGGGAGCCTCACAAAATAGATCCAAATGGAAAAAGAGGATCATTGGTTGTGCTTATTAAATCACAATACTCATTTTCAGTCCTAACCACCAATTATGTAAAAGCTTTTGTTGGCTAGTAAGTTTCCATCTTACCAGACATCAATCAGTCATTAAGAGGTATACGTAGCATTTTTAATTTGTAACAAAATAATTTTAAAACTGATTTAAAGATTTAATTTGGAAGATTTTAAAACAAGTTATAAAATTCTGTTCTAACTATTCAGGTAGTTTTGTACAGTTTTAAATTATACACAAACCAGAGTTTTACAATTACATTGGTTTTGGCAACATAATCACATTATAATGAAAGTAATTACGTTCAATTTGAAAATGTTTTCTCCATAAAATGGGTCTTTCAAAAAGCAGTTACCTTCTCAAACTCACTGTCAGTATCATTACTTTAAAAAGAGAGATAAAATATATGCTATAGGGCAGTTATGTAGGCCAGCTGTCATCACAGAAGAGATCAGAAAAATAGAACTCTTTGTCATTGTGTGAAAGAAAACACCACGGCGGCCATATATTTGATATTGCTTCTCAATGGTCTGCCATTAACCAGTGAACATCAATGGTACAAACAATATTCATGGCTACTCTCCATCTTATTACAAAGTATTGTAAAGATTCTACTAAAATTTCAACATTCTTCCAAATTTAATTGTTTTCTACTACACGTTAAACCTTTTATTTTTAAAAAAATACATTTATCACGTCAATGATATCCTACAGCACTTGTGTATACTTTTGACTTCAACTGATTTGCTAAAATAGCTTGCTTATAAATGATGAATGAATTTTGTGTGTAGACATAGCTCTGTAACATTATCTGGAAATCTTTTTTCCATTCCACCCAAACCAACCACTCCAACATTCCAAAACTATGTTAATATAGTTTTTTCAGAATGCATTGTTTCATTTAAGAGAGTATTTTGATGCTTAGCTAGTATCTTCTCCAATGATACTTTCAGCAATTCGTAAAAACATAGTTATTCGCATTAAACCTAACAAATACCATTGGTTGAAATATTAGAAATATTGGTATTTTTATTAAACTGTATAGTAAACCTTTCAAACTGTACAATTTATTCAAATGCTTGTTCCTTTACATTTTCAGGAATGTTTTCTATGCATGTTCTAATAGCATTTGCTGACAAATAAATATGACATAGTATTATTTTTCATGTATTTCAGCTGTTTTTGCTATTGAGGGAAGAACAGTGTTTCCAATGGTATATGTGTTTGTCTCTTCCTAGTCAGTTAAAAAAAAAATCCCCAAAAGTGTCTTAAACATTAGTTTAATGACTTTGTAAAGTCTGGACTGAGTATCATGTGACATTAAACATTGCTTGCTTCATGATTTGGACAAATTTTAATGCCTTACCAATGAGATGGCCTTCCACCATCTCATTTTCTATGCCTCAACGTGCACCATACACTAAGGTGAGGTTCATCCTTAATGACAGTGAATATAAATCCACATTTCAAATAGACTTCTTGATCATTATTTTTGGTTCGCTTATTGTCCAATATGATTAAATCATCATTGTTTTTACTTTGTAACGTAGCTGACAAAGTACTCATAATATGTATTAGAGATATTCTTCTTTAAATATACTGGGATTACTATTATCTTTATTCTGCTATTTTTTTCAGTTGTCTGTTTTGTAAGAGTTAGTGTGGTTAAGACTAGATAATGTAATCTGTGATTCCACATAACAAGGCACAGACAAAATTCAGTACCTCCAAAATTTAAAGCAAGTTAATTCCCACTCTCCTCTCAGGATACTTTGTACAACTTACAATGCATGTAAATGTAACTCTTGACATTGCCTGCAACAATCTACATATTAAATATTAGCAAACTTTAATTTCTTAGTTTTCTTTAAATAAACAACACACATAAAATATTTGGTATCTTCTCAAACCCTAATACACCATCTTGCATATTTCCTAGAATACATATACACTATAGTTTTCAGACCACTGTGCTACAGCATGGGCTTTGGACTCAGATCTGAATAATATTTATTGGCTATGTATCCTTAAGCAAGTTATTTATCCATGTCTCATATTGCTCACCTATAAAATGAGAATAAGAATAGCTATCTCACAGAGTTGTTTTGATAATTATACTAGATTAATAATAACAGCTATTTGTTGAATGCTTACAAAGTGCAAGGCACTATTCAAAGCACATTAAATGTATTAATTTTTTAAGTATAATGTCTACAAATAATGAACACTCGATAAAAAATTAGTTTTCTTTCCCAGGAAAGAGTAATTATACAAAATCAGTAACATTTATTAGGACGAATAGAACTGGCTATTTAGATGCCTATCTCTACCACGAAACCTCAAGGCTCCTGAAGGCAAAGTTATGTCATAGCCATCCCTGTATCTTAACAGAGTGCAAAGTAAAATGCTTTCAATGTATTAAGTGCTCGATAATTAAATGTTTTTGAATGGACATAGGGTGCCACCATACCTTGCTGATTATTGTTTGTAAAAATTCTAGCAACTCCATTATTGACAGGAATGATCAATTAACTGCACAAGCATTGCAAAGCATGCTATTGTTTTTATTATATACTCCACTATACCTTTGCTGGAAGCATAACACTCCCCAGAGCTTTCGAAAATACAGTAACCCTTGATTATTTGTCCTACATATGGAAAGTAAGGTATGAATAAACAAAAAATAATTTCTATTTAGATTTTGAAATGTTTCCATATCTATATATGAGTATTGATATGCCCAATGTTCCATAAAAGAGAATGCACTTCCAACAAAATAAGCCACACTATGAAAAGCTGCCTTAGAAGGAAGTTGGACGCAACTTAGTTTCTGTGATTTTTTTCCTATTAACTCCTCTGTGGAAACTACACCATTTGAATTACTCAAACTACATGGAATTTGCCTTTTTTCAGACCCTCCCCAAAGATAAGAAATGTTTAAATGTTGGTTTCCATGGGAATATTTTCTGCAGAGTAGGCAATTTTAATCAATGAATTTGAAATAAAGATTAACTAGGTATTACCAAAAAAAACCAAACATCACTTGAAATATATTATGAAACATAACATTTGCTTCACTAAAATTAAGAATTTTTTATAAAGTATTTTATTAATTTGTGAACTGCATTACACACCATTAATGTTCTTCATGACTTTTTTTTTCAGATAAATGACCTGAGGTCACTTGTGATATACAATATTTACTTACTTAATCACATCTGAAATCTCACTAAGTTTTCTACCAAACTCACAGTGCTTTTATAAAGAAAAAATAAGCAAATCATTTGAAACGTTTAGAGAAAGTGAAAGGAGGAACAATAAATATAAGGCATCAGTGTATCTTAATGAGAACCTGAAAGATTAGCTTTTTATCTCACTCTTAATTATTCATGAATGGTAACCTCCTTCTAGGTGTATGGGAAGCAGTGTTTTGGTAGAAAGAATATGGGCTTCAAAGCCAAACAAGCCCAGGTCTGAATCAAGCTTCCACATTCCCTAGTTGTAACCTGAAACAAGTTACTCATTTTCCCTGAATTTCAGTTTTCTCATTAAGAAAAATGGGGCAAAAGTATTAAATGAAAACAGATATAAAGTGTTTGACCCATAGCAAAAATCCATCAAATGATATTCCATTTCCTCCTTTTCTTCCTAAACCAGAGATTCTCAATTTATGGATGTCTTCATCAACAATTTATATTTTTCTGTCACATAAGAGCTTATAAAATTTCTTCACATCAACTACTGAATTCAGTTCTTACTGCCAACCTATGAAGTAATTTGACATTATCCTAATTTTTCACAGCAATAAAATGAGCTTCAGGGAAAGTAAATAATTTGCATAAGATCTTGCAGGTGGTAACAAAATTAAACTTTCACCTAACATTCCATCAAGCCTGGTTCCCCAACTACTAAAAAAAGTCCTAACCAGAACTAAGAAACAGAACTAAGAAAGCGATATCTAATGATAATTAATATTACTAAACTATTTACCTAGGCCCAAAATGAAGAAAGGACATAGTCACAATATTATTCCTTATGGTTCTAGGACCTAAGAATTTAGTTGGTACAGCCAAATATTTTTGTAATACTTTCCTAGAATATACCTTTTTATGAAAAAACATTTGAGTTAAGGAAGATATGCCCATATGAAAACTTGTAATAATCAGTACGGTTGTTCAAGGTGGAGAATAACTGTCAAAAAAAATTTAGAGTGTAATTTTATATTCTTCAGTAATACACTAAATTTCCTCAGTCATCAATTTACTTCTTCCCAAATAATATTGGGTTGACGCATTTTTGCAACGAAAAACACAGAAAAAATTTGTCACGACTTTTCCAACAACCCAATAGTATAACATGAAGAAGTTCTGGGGATCTAATATACAGCATGGTGATTATAGATAGTAATACTGTATTGCATACCTGTAATTTGCCAAGAGAGTAAATCTTAGTGTTCGTGCACAAAGGAAAAAAAATAGTAACTATGTGAGGTGATACATGTGTTAATGAATTGTGGTAATCATTTTACCATATGTACATATATTAAATCATTACGTTGTACCGCTTGAAAAAATCACGTTGTAAAACCTAAGTATATACAACTTTTATTTGTCAGTTATACCTCAATAAAACTGGGGGAACTTTTTTTTTAAATAATAAAAAGTATACACAAATCTTTACAAAAAAGCAGCTGTCTCTGAGGACTGGAAACATATACTTTATTTCTGTGTACTTTTCTGTATTTTTCAATACTTTCTATACAGTGTATATATTATTTTTACCGCTATAAAATACCTTAATAAAATAATTACCTATTCATCAGAAACAAAACACAAAATAGTATTGGCAAATAGGTTTGTCTAAAATATTGGATGGTCCATCAAAATAGATCACCATTTCATCTAACCAACTCTGACAGAACTGATTAATCACTTAACATGAGCACAAGACTCTCAAGACCACACTTAAAGAATCATTTCTTGGGCTGGCCGAGTGGCTCAGTTGGTTAAGAGCTTGGTCAAGAGTCTGAGCTCTGAGCAACAGCGTTTTGATGCCGGGCCTGAGCTGAGCTACCAACAGGTAGCAGGATGGCTCAGCTAAAAAAAAAAAAAAGAATCATTTCTTTGCATCCTCAATTTCTCTTGTGTATGTTTCTTACTAATTGGGAGGAAACAGTACATAAAAATTAAAGGTGTGTATGTGTTCTGGATTCTGACTGCTTTAAGTTCAAATCTAGGCCCAACTGCTTCAGACAACTCCCTAAATATCATTAAGCTTTGTCCTCATCTTTAAATTGGGGGAAATAAAAGGGCTTTTGTCATGACAAAATGCAATAATTCAAGTACAGTAAAACCTTGGATTGTGAGTAACGTGGTTTGCAAGTGTTCCGCAAGACGAACAAACATTTCTAATACATTTTAACATGGTAAACGAGTGATGTCTTACAATATGAGTAGTTTGTTTCCGGAACAAATTATGCTCGCAAACCAAGGTTTTACTGTATTGGTAATAATACCATTCATCAAGCATTTTAACATATAACAGGCGCTGTGTTAAAATTTTTGCATATATTATCTCATTTAATCATCACAAAACTCTTTAAGTACTATTATTATACCTTTTACAGCTGAGAAAAGTGAGGGCCAAGGTCCCACAAGTAATATACCAGAACCAAGACTTAAATCCAGCAGACTGATTCAAGCGTATGCGTGAACCCTTAGATTCTAAACTCAGTAAGCTCGGGGCATCCCAGTTGGGACCCCCTCTCATTTTGAGAGCTGTAACTTTCTGCACTAACAAAATTATCCTCTGTTACAAACTTTAAAAAAATAAATAAATAGGGCCAGCCGAGTGGCGCGTTGGTTAGGAGTTGGCTTGGGACACCAGCTTTGAGCAGCAGGGCCCAATTCAGATCCCACTTGAGGGCCAGTGATACTGCGCCCTCTACAGCTAAGATGGTGAATCACAGCTCAACCTGGAGCTGGGCTGCTGTGAGTCGCCAGCAACAGCGTAGGCTGCAGCCCCTGCTGCAGTGGGCTGCCATAAGCTACCGTGTGTGGCCGGCAGCCAGTGTGAGCGGCCAGCAGCCAGTGTGAGCTGCCAAAAGCCACGGAGAGCAGCCATTCAGAGGCCAGCGACTGATCTGCCTCAGCCGGGAACAGCGCAATGATAATACCAACATGGGCCAGTGAAGCAACGTCCTCCACAACTGGACTGAAGAACAAAAAAAAAAAGGACAGCAACTTGTCTGTTCCCCTTCCCTGATTCCCCAGCGCTGTTCCCCTCCCCCAATTCCCCAATAAAATCTTTAAAATAAATAAATAAATAAAATAAACTCAGTAAGCTCAACGCCAGGAACATAGTAAGCATTTAATAAATCTCAGCTTGTGTTTTGTGTTTATTTCTACTTTACCTACGTGTACACTTCTTATCCAACAAAGGAAATGAAGTAATTCTCAAATATTTCAATTTCATGACTCCTTGCTCTTATCCTACTCAACACCATTATTCTAAAAGAGATTATTTAGTGAGAGGGCAAAAGGGGAGAAAGTAAGAGAGAGAAAGAAAGAGAGACAGGAACAGAGAGAACACAAGCACTAAATTGTGAATTACTTATTAAGGGTTATTAATAAGAATCATATTTCTATATGGCACTTAACTGATAAAATTCAACAGCAGAGTTTCCAGTTTCTGGTTCTACATGTAAGGAGTTTGGAAGTTGCCTAACAACAAGTAAAATGCTGAATGGATAGAAAAATCAACAACTCTTCTTGGATCCATAAAAGGGAGGAGAAAATAGGGCAAACAGCTGCCCCCAAGAGTGGAGAAACAAGCGACTACAGGGCGTGCCGGCTTCCTGGAACAGAGACTCATGAGTGGAAATTGGCATAAGAACCAGCGCCGGGGTAGGAAAATCTGAACTACAATTGACTGACTGCTAGAGGCTCAATGTGGCCAACTCTGACAGTTAAAAACTCCAGAGGATCCGGTCATAGAGAGGTCCCTACAAGAAGCCAATAAGCCTACTTCATTAAAATTAAAATTAAAATTAAAAACTGCTCTGGAAAAGACACTATCAAGAAAATATTTGCAAAAGGTACATCGGATAAAGGACTGTTCTGCAAAATAAACAAAGAACTCTTAAAACTGAACAATAAGAAAACACCCTAATTTAAAAAACAAACCAAAGGACTTAACAAACACCTCACAAAGAAGATATATAGATGGCAAATAAGCCTATGAAAAGATGCTCCACATCATATGTCATCAAAGAAATGCAAATTAAAACAATGAGATACACATTGATTAGAATGGCCAAAATCCAGAACACTGACACCACTAAATGCTGACAAAGATGTGGAGTCACAGGAACTTCCATATATCGCTGGTGGGATAGCAAAGCAGGAAAGTCACTTTGGAAGGCAGTTTGGTGGTTTCTTACAGAACTAAATGTACTCTTATCATAAAACCCAGTAATCATGCTCCTTGGTATTTACCCAACAGAGTTGAAAACTTAGGTCCACAAAAAAGCCTGCACAAGGATGATTATAGCAGTTTTATTCATAATTGCCAAAACTTGGCAGCAACCAAGATGTCCTTCAGTAGGTGAATGGATAAACAAACTGTCCATCCAGACAATGGAATATGATTCAGTACTAAAAAAGAAATGAGCTATCAAGCCATGGAAAGACATGGAGAAATCTTAAATGCATATTACTAAGTGAAAGAAGTTCATTTGAATAGGCTGTATACTGTATGATTCCAACTACATGACATTCTGGAAGAGACAAGACTATGGAGACAAGACTAAGAAGAGACAAGAATAAGGGCAGTGGTTTTCAGGGGTGGGAAGGGGGGCAGAAATGAATAGGGAAAGCACAGAGGGTTTTTGCAGCAGCGAAAACACTGTGTGACATTATAATGATGGATCTATAACATTTGTCCAAACTCATAGAATACACAATACCAAGAGTGAATACTAAGATTAAAAAAAAATGGGCTTTGGGTGATTATGATATGTTACTGTAGGTTCAATGTAGGGAAAAAAAACTACTGTTCTGCTGAGTGACACTAATAATGGGGGGGGGCTGCGCATGTGGGAGGGAGGGGTATATGGAAAATCTCTGCACCTTCCTCTCAATGTTATTGCAAACTTGAAACTGCTCTAAAACATAAAGTCTTTAAATGTAATGTAGTATCCTATATGGGCACCTAGAACAGGAAGAGACATTAGGTCAAAACAAAGGAAATGTGAATAAACCATAGACTTTGGTTAATAATATGTTAATACTGATTCATTAATTGTGGCAAATGCACCATGCTAATACAAAATATTAATATTAAATATTAAAGAAAACTGGGTGTGGAATACATAAGAACTTTCTGTACTACATTCTCAATTTTTTATAAATCTAAAGTAGTTCTTAAAAATAACACCTATTTGAAAAAAATCAATTTAAAAAAGTCAGGAGTTGTTGTTTTGGGAATGCAAGCATACAAGGTCAAGGCCTGAAGAAGATGAGACCATCAAGATGCATTTAAGTCAGACAGGGGCAAATGACAGTGTCACAGTGCCTTAATGTAGGAAAGGCATTTTTTAAAAAAAAAATAGCTTTGAATGATTAAAAATCCCCAAATGAAAAATCGAAGAGAATTTCAGATTAGAAGGTTTTAAGAAGTGAAATAATTATCCAGAGTCATCAAGCCAGTTCACGGGAAAGCAGGGACTAAAAACTCACGACTCCCAACCCAGCGCTCTTTCTAGTATAACAGATTGGCGCAATAGAACATATTTGACTCCATGCAGTAAGTACACTGATAAAAAAGGAAAAGAAAAAAGTGACAAAATGGAACTCTTTGAGTCAGACTCGAGTATTCTAGCCAGTATGGCAAGGAACAGCTATAATTTCAAAATGGCTTTGACCGGAAAAGAAAGAAACTAAAGATTTGAAAAGGGATGAAACTTCAAAATTAACGGGAAGTGATGACAGGCTTCCCTATTTGGTAGTTTCAAACCTGAGTTTTTGCCTTTAAGGTAATAATCCAAAGTGCTTTACTAAATAACCATACAAAATAACATAAAATTATATCCTGTTGAGATAAGGTCAATTTTATAGTCTATGTCCTGAAATTCCTTCAATTCATATCTAGTTATAACTGGGCATCAAACACATGTGTTGGTTGAGCTAATTTAGTTTCTTTTTCTGACTGCAACTAAAAAGTAATTTCATTATGAAAATTTTCAAGCATACAAAAATAGTATATAATGAACATTATCTTATACCCATTATCCAATTTCAGTAATTCACATTTTACCTTTCATATTTTACCTACAGCCACTACCACACTTTTTTCTGCCTGATTGAACTAATTTAAGATGAAGGAGAAAAACATCTTTGGAAAAAGAAAGGATGGAAGCAATATTTTCAGTTATTCACAGATACTTGAACCAGAAAGATTCCAGACCGAGGCAAATAAATACAAGCGTCAGGAATAACAAAGTGAAAGTCTGTTAGAGAGATACTCTACATATGCTATTTGACAACTGAACCACTGTCTATGATGAAGGAGGGTATTTTAAAGAATTATTTCCCAACTTTTCTTAGTTTGACACAAAGTAGTGGGACAAGAAAGAATGTAAAGCTTCACTGAGGTTACCATTTCTAACGATTGGCTTATCTTGGGGCTGGCTGAGTGGCTCAGTTGGTTAAGAGTTGGCTTAAGAGTGAGAGCTCTGAGCAACAGGGCCACCAGTTCGATTCCCACATGGGCCAGTGACACTGTGCCCGAGCTGAGCTGTCACTGAGCTGCCAACAGGTGGCAGGATGGCTCAGCTGGTGTAACAACAAGATTGCCTGTTCGATGGTGGGCTACACCCACTTGGAACTAAGACTGAACTCAACACCTTGAGCTGAGCTGTCACCCAGATGGCTCAGTGGATAGAGCATGCACTCTTAACAATAAGGCTGCCAGGTTCAACTCCTGCATGGGATGGTGGCTACACCCACCTACAACTAAGATTGAACACAGCAACCTTGAGCTTAGAGGCCACAAGCTGCCGACAGGAAGCCAGATGGCAACTGGCACCCTCCAGAACGAAGACGGAAGAACAACAACTTGGCTGGTCCCCTTCCCCAATTCCCCAACAGTTTCCCTCCCCCAGCTCCCCAATAAAATCTTAAAAAAAAAAAAAGATTGGCTTATCTTTGAGGAACGTAAAAATTAATTTCATCATCTTTAAATTCACATAATTGCCAACCCACCATATTCGAATAAGCACCTACAGAAACATTTTGGGAGCTGGCCAAGTGGCACGTTGGTTAAGAGTTGGCTCGGGACACCAGCTCTGAGCAGCAGGGCCCCGGTTTAGATCCCACATGCGGGCCAGTGACACTGCACCTTCTACAGCTAAGATGGTGAACAACAGCTCGACCTGGAGCTGAGCTGCCATGAGTCACCGGCGACAGCAATAGGCTGCAGTGGGGCTGGCTGGCAGTGGGCGTGAGCTGCCATGAGCCGCTGTGAGCAGCCATCCAATTGCCGGAGAGCGACTGCCTCACCTGGGAAGAGCGCAATGATAATACCAACATGGGCCAGAGAAGCAATGTCCTCCACAACTAGACTGAAGAACAAAAGGACAGCAACTTCTCTGTTCCCCTTCCCAATTCTGCAGCGCTGTTCCCCTCCCCCAATTTCCCAATAAAATCTTTAAAAAAGAAAAGAAAAACAAGTTTACACTAAAAAAATTTCAGTATTACCAAGTCTGTTTATTTTCAAAGCTCAGTTTATTTTTACAGTATAAATAAAACAGTTTATTTCCCATAAAGTCTTTTTGTGTGTTTGAGTTTTCCCATTTTGTGATTTTGAAATTTTAAATTAGATTATAAAGCAACTTTGTCAATTTCAGTGGTCTTTCTTGTAATCTTAAGGGAACTATGCTATTTCTAGACCTTGGAGGATTCTTCTGAACATTTAGAATCTCACTTTTGTTTCCTGTCTAAATGTTGAAGGCAGAGACTGTTAGAAGCTGGCTGTGCAGCAAATACAACCATATCGGAAACATCTTCATTGAAAAGAAAATATGTCATGTTGAACTGTCTCAATTTTAATCATGAAATAAAAGGCAAAAATTAGCAGGTCGAGATGGAAGATGATGGGGAGAGAAAAGTTAAAAAAAAAAAAAAAGACCCAACTGAAGTTTTAAAGCATAAATCTAAATATCAGGATACACATTCCTTTTCTCAAATCCAGGCCCTCCAGATTGACTTTGACTGCAAATCCAATGTACAGACTGTCTACTTCTCTCCTTTATTTTCATTAGCAAAATGTTAGCATATAGCTGTCTCTTGCTGTCCATTCTCCGTTAAAAAAAAAAGTCCTCCATCAAAAATATTCCTTCCTAAATAAAAGAAAAACAATTCCTTCCTATGTTTCATGTAAGTTAAATTGTATCTCTGTACAGCCCTCTACCTCTGAAGAGATCCTTGGTTTTCCATGTTTTAATTTATTCAAAAGGTATCTCAACCCCATAGTGCCTTCGTGGGCTCTGCTTTTCCCTAGTCTAATCTCTTGCTTTTCCAACCAATGAATGCTGACATTCCACATACATCCTATTCTGCGTTCTGACCACACATTCCCACAGCTGCTCTACATTCTGATTAACATATTTCTATCCTTTATCGGGTATATCCCATTTGAAGTGCCTCGGTGTTCATCCCCTACTGACAATCACTTTTCCACAAGCCTGTACTCACTTAGCTAAATCACGTTCCCACTATTACTTACCCATCTAAGTTCTGCCTTCTCTACACGTTCATTTCCAACATCAAACACCCACTGTTTAGGCACAAAATGTACCCATTAAAAAGTCAGGGCCTTGGTTCGAGTCCAGCCTGAGCTGAGCAGCCACTGAGCTGCCAACAGGTAGCAGGATGGCTCAGCTAAAAAAAAAAAAAAAAAGTCAGGGCCTGGTAATTTATCTCAAAACTCCAATCATTGTGAAAAACATGTGGGATTTTCCATAAATTTTTGTTTCATAAATTTCTCTTTTTTCCCCCCATGAATTTCTAACTCTTGCTCCTTTCCAAACAATCTGTCACAGGCTAGTTCTGTGTGCCATGTCATCATACATCTCTCCCTATTGCATCCACTCCAGGAGTGAAAGTTCTTTCCTCTACTTTCTTAAACCTACATCCCCCTAGAACATCTTGACTCAGCAGAAATACTTGGGGGAGTCTCATGTATCCGCTCTTTGCCACCATATGTTAATATTTTTGTCGGCATTTATTTTCATTCCATCACATAGAAACTTCTTTCTTCTTAGCTTTGCCTTTCACATAATTTAACAAATAATACCTAAAATAACAGATTAATAGTTGAGTATGTTTTAATATGCATTATTAATAAAACATATAATTATTTACCAATCTGATCACATTTTTATTTTTAAAAAATCATACTAGACATAGACAATAGGAAACAAAAGCAGCAAGCATTCTAGAAACACAAAGGATTAAGAATGGAGGCAGATTAAATTGTCAAAGACTGTCTTTCCTAGAAACATTAAGCAGAATACTTGTCAATCCTTTGACAAATATACCACTATATAAGCTCTGGACATCTAAGAAGATAAAAGGTCAAATTAGTAAGGGAGGTTTCACCAGACAAAGCTAAATATGGCTGAGACGCAATGCCATGTCACATATACAATCATGATTTTTGATTAAAAATAACAAATGAATGAAGTAAAAGAGGGTAGTAAATGGAACAAAGACTATGAATTGTATTACAGCTAACCAATTCTGTGCACCTGAAGTCTGATTTTTAAAAATGACAAGTACTTTAGCAGTACATCTCAAACTTTTATGTATGGATGAATGAATTGAGATCTTATTAAAATGAAAATAATGATTCATTATGTTTGGGATGGGGTTTGAGATTCTACATTCTAAGCTTCCAGGTGATGTGGTTGCTGCTGGTTCCACAGACCATACGCTATGCTATCCACTGATTTTCAACTATGAGGTCCAAAGAAAGCTAACACCATTGATACTATTCAAGGCAATAATAAATGTAAAACCTGAAATATAAAGGCTTAAACAACTAAACATTTTTTATTTGGTCAAGTGAAATCTTAGTTTAAAAAAAAACACAAAAATTCGCAGAGAAAAAGAAAACCATGGTCTTGAGCATCAGTAACGCAAGAAATTCAGAGACTGAGAAGGATAAACTAAATAAACCAGCCTGACCACCCAATACGATGACTGGTGCCATGTTTTGGAAAGTTGGTTACAGTGTTAAGACATGATGATTTGGTTTCTGCCCATTCCAAAGTGAAGTAGAAGATACTGATAAAAGGTTCTGGGATTCAGGGTTTACTTTGAAGTAAAAGGATCTTCTTCCCTGAGTTACAGGAAACAATGAATATTAAGAATTAAAGGAAGATCATTTAGGTTTCTTGAGGATCAAAATACACAGATTATTTGAAGATTTCCTTGCTGCAACTTCCATTGGGGGAGCAATCCTTGGTGGTTAGAAAGTTTCTTGAGGCAGAAAAAGAACAGTATTAAAAGATGACTGGCAATGACATACACATCCGAGAATGCATACAGCGTATTCTAAAAAGTCCTATTGCTCTAGTAACATTAATATTACTAAGCAAGAGTGAAGATATATATTAAAAATACAGTATATATCTATCATTATGGCTGTCAATTCCATATGTAATAAAGATAATCGATAAACAAAAGAAAGTGCAAATATGCCTGATCGAATAATTTCATTAAGTGAAACACATAATAGCAAAGAGAATCAATTCAGGTGGGTTTTACTAGTAACCTTGCATAAAGTAAAGGATTGCAAAGAAAGATTGTTATCTCTTTTAATATCTATCTTTTCAGCTTTCTTATAACACTGTCTCCATTACTGGAGGAACAGCAGAGAAACTGAAAAAAATCAGACTAGTGAAATAGCAAGAGTATTTGTAAAGAAAGTAGAAGCCACATTACTGGGGCAAGAAAATTTTAAAATGAGGATATATTCTTGGAAAGAGTCAGGTACAATAATTTACTTAAATTTAGAGAAACACATTCACCCTTTCTATTTTCTCCAAACCAAAATTTATAAATCTTTAATAGTAAAATGTAGACTCTAGAGTATTAAGATTATACCTATGTTTCCGTAATAAAAGAATGTAAATGTTTTTACTCTTTTGTAGTGCTGTTTTCAACCCATAAATCATAATGTAGGTATTTCCCGATAGTCACACACCTCCCCAAAAATTAGCCAATGGCAAATTTTGTGTCTGGTTACTAAAAGATAAAAGATTTTACTAAAGTGTTCACGCTACAGTCACTATTAACTGCAGCTACCAATTACAAGGAAAGAATTTCTAATGAAATATAACAACAGATTACACAGCTGTGCTTAGCTGTTCAAGGCCATTTATTAAGTCAAAACAAAATTCAACATTATCATGTTGTCCAGATGTGATAAAGGCCCAGACTTCACACAAAACATAATATCTCTATACAAGAACAAAAGGTCACCAGGAGATATACCTGAATAAAGAATTTCTCTCAATGAACAGGAAAATAAACAGATTCTAGAGACTCATCTTGGACTTTAAGCAATTAGATGTGTTCACACCTTCCATGGACCCCATTGTTTTGTCTTTTTGAGGCTCTGATCGCTTCATCAGTAATATATTCTATTATGATATGTCAAGAGACTTTAACATCAAACGTGCAACTTGAAATAAATATGTATATAAAAAAATATGATCATTAAGTATAAAAAATGCTTGCCTTCAGATTTTCATTATCATTTATGCACAATGCATTATATTTTTCAAAGCACTTAGACATGTATTACTTCACTTGACCCTCCCAAAGATTGTGTGAAATAAGTGAGGAAAATATACTCTTTTAAAGATTAAGATTCTGAGAGACAGAACTGATTTGCCTAAAATCATATTACAGGTTAACTTCTAGTTTTATTCTTAAATACCCTTAAGTGTTTTCATTTCTACATTGTTACCCTGTTAAACTCATTACTACACCTAAAATCTATGTCAAATCATCAAGTATTTATTAAGTAACTTTTATGTGCAAGTCTTTGATACATGCATAATTGTTGTTATAATTAATCTGTAACACCAACAAGAGCAATATTAGAAATATTTAACAAGTAACACAGAAGGTACCAACCAAAGAAAATGAACACTGAACAAACTGATATATACCACCTAAGTTTTACCAAAGGACATCACCTGCATATCCGCCCTGACATGGGTATGGCCCAAAGAGTTTGATTAGATCTCAAACTATAAATCATTTGTAGACATGTTTGTTTGGCCTGAAATGCTAGATAATCATCTAAAGGTTTTTTAGAACATGTAAAAAATTCTCATAGAACGTGGTACAAAATTTAAAAAATCACAAATGTAAATGAAGAAAAAAAACATTTCCTGGGTGCCAGTATTCATAAATATGAAATCATTACCACCAAAAGTAGCTATAATTATTTTAAAACATTTTAATTTCTTCATATATACGTATTCAAATATACTTAATTTTATTAAAAAACATAAGTGGAGTTTTTTTTTTTTTAAAGATTTTTATTGGGTAATTGGGGGGATGGGAACAGTACTGGGGAATTAGGGGAAGGGGAACAGACAAGTTGCTGTCCTTTTGTTCTTCAGTCTAGTTGTGGAGGACGTTGCTTCACTGGCCCAAGTTGGCAGCATCACTGCGCTCTTCCCTGGCAAGGCAGATCAGTTGCCGGCTTCTGGACGGCCGCTCACTGCGGCTGCTGGCCGCTCACGCTGGCTGCTGGCTACACACGGTAGCCCATGGCAACCCACTGCCACAGGGACTGCAGCCTACGCCGTCGCCAGCGACTCTCGGCAGCCCAGCTCCAGGTTGAGCTGTTGTTCAGCATCTTAGCTGTAGAGGGCAGTGTCACTGGCCCTCATATGTGGGATCCGAACCGGGGCCCTCTGGTGTCCCAAGCGAGTTCTTAACCATCGCGCCACTCGGCCGGCCCCATAAGTGGAGTTTTAAACATTTTTTTTGCAATTTTTCTTTGCCTCATATTGCTTGGCTCTTGCTCCCCTCCCTCCCTCTCAATTTCCTCCCATCCAAAGTAATCCATTTGAACAACTTAGTATGCCCCCTTCCATACTCTTTTCCCTTTGCATGTAATTCTACTATAAATCAGATATTTACATGTATGACAAGCGAAATGCATATTCATAGATTTTTGTCATTATTTTACAAAAATTTAATATTATACACACTTTTCAATAACTTTCTCTTCTTATTCATCATCTTCTTACTCCTGAAAATTCTTCCAGGTCACTTGACATAGCTTTAATTCACATTTTAATGACGGCATTATAGTCCATGATGTTAATTTCCATTATTTTTTAGCATTGCCTTACTAATGGAATTACTTTTTCCCCCATTTTACCACTACAAACGAGTTATAAGAACTTTAAAAGCAAAAAATACATGTTCTTAAATATCAATACTTATATTTCTATGGGATATATTCCCAAGAATGAGACTGTTAAATCAAAAGATATTATGAATTGCAATTTTTAATAGGGGTTACCAGAATGCATTTCAAAAAAGTTAAAATATATTTCCACTGGTAACAAATAAGGGTCCCTTTTCCCCACATTACCAGTAGCAAATGTTAAACCATAAGACTAACAAATTATTTTAAATGCTAAGACACAATACTTTTACTTACACAATACCTTTACTTAAGTTTGAATTTCCTTAATTTGAGCATCCTCTCGTGTTAACAAATAGTTTGCTTTTCTATGAATTATCTTTTCCTTTTACATTGGTTTCTTTGATAACTTTTTTCTTAACAATAGCTAAGAGTTATTGGATATTAACCTTTTGTCTTAATATGTATCACAAATACTTTTCCAAATCTGTATTTTCCTAATAATTTCTATTATATTATCTTTCTATAAAAGTTTTGATTTTTATGTAGTCAACTATGCTGTTATTCTAAATTTTCTCCATTTTCACTTGTTTAAAAAATTTATAGTCTCTTAGATTTTCTGGCAAGTTTTTTATCTTACATTTTCATTTAAGCCTTTCATCTTAAAGTATTTTGTATGATGTACAAAATGAAAATATAATTTCATATTTTTCCCACAAAGATATCCTGTTATGCCAATCCCATTAATTAAATGACCATTCATTTTCCAACTAAATTGTCATCTGTTTTAGGATTCTCTAAAATGTTCAATGGATCTATTTCTCTATTCCTATGCTATTACCATATTGTTTTGATTAGCTGGCTTTCTAATATGTTCTAGTATGTATAATACAAGTCCTTCCTCACTTCACTGTTTTTTCATATTTTGCCTTTTGTCAGCACTTAATCTTCCATGTAATTTAAAAATAACATTGTCTAATTTAAAAAAAATCCCCATTGAGAAAATGGAAATTACATTACATATATTAACTATGGAAAAATTAACATTTGGCTACTGTTTTCCTATATAAAAACATAATTTGTGCTTTTTTTAATCAGATCTTATTTTATGGCTTTTAATAAAATATCACCTTTTTTATTCATATAGGTCCTATGTCATTCTTGATCATTTTATTACTAAGCAGTCTGTAATTTGTGTTTTTATGGGAAATAAAACAATTTTTTCCTAATAGAAAAAAACTTTGCTAGATGCCTATCATTTCCAGAGAAAAGCTATTGAATTGCATCTAATTATCTTCTATCCAAATACCTTACCTGTTTTTCTTACTAATTACTCTACATTTTTAAATTAGAATTCTAGAATATTTTAGGTAAAATCCCATCAGCCAAATAGACACTTTAAGCCCTTCTCTACAAATGTTAATATTCTTTGTATCATCTGCCTACTGCATTTGCTAAAGCTTCTTAGTGAATGTTAAATAATTGTAATAGATGATTTCTTGTCTAGTTTCTGATGTCAATTGAAATATTTTTAGGATTTAACCATTTCAGATTATATTTTCTGTTGGCTTTGAATGAAAATACTTTATTATATTTAAGCAATTATTTTATTATCATTTTGATTGAGTTTTAAAAGAAATACCTGTTAAACTATAAAAAGTTACTTTTCACTATCTACTGAGATGAATGTATGATTTTTCTCCTTTAACTTGATGATGTAATGAACTATGTTGATATATTTCCTGTTGTTAAATCATGCTTGAGCTTCTATTTAAAAAAAAAAAAAAGGGGGAGGGTGGGGTGCCAGCCAAGTGGCTCAGTTGGTTAATCAAGAGTGCAAGCTCTGAGCAACAGGGACGCTGGTTCGAGTCCCGGCCGGAGCTGAGCTGCCAACAGGTGGCAGGATGGCTCAGCTAAAATAAATAAATAAAGAAAATAAATTTTAAATAAATAAATAAACTTCTAGGTCCTAGCATATTATTCTTTTGATCTATTGTTGATATTTGCTAATATTTTATATAGAAATTTTGAATTTATTTCATAAGATTGGAGTATAATTTATTCTGTACAATGGGAGAATTACGTCCATCTACAGTAAACATAATTGATATGCTCAATTTTATATCTTCCAATTACTTATAGTTCTTATTTTACATTATTGTTTCTTGTTTCCCTTTTCTGTGTTTGTTTCATCAAGAGGCTCTACATTCTACATTCTACTTTCTCCTTGCTAATATGGAAGTTCTACATGTTCTATCGCATTAACCTTTCCTTTCCTTATAACGAACAGATGTAAATATATGTAAGAAGTTTTCCTCCACCAAGAGGTTCTATTTTCCACTTCCCTTTCTCCTAAATAAATGAGACCCTTAGAATACATTCACTTCCTCCCTCTTCTCTTTCCCCTTTCCTCTCATCTCCCACCACTCATTTTCCTTTTACTGTCCTCCTACCCACCACCTCCATCAACTAAGCTTTGATGAGACAGTTTAGTACTTTTAAAAATGTCTTCGAAAATATATGATCCTTCTATTTCAAAAGCTGGAAAAGGTCTATTTTATTACATTTTTACTAGCCATCTGACTTTATCTTTTTTTTTTTAAGATTTTATTGGGGAATTGGGGAAGGGGAAAAGAAAAGTCGCTGTCCTTTTGTTCTTCAGTCTAGTTGTGGAGGACGTCGTTTCACTGGCCCATGTTGGTATTATCACTGCGCTCTTCCCGTGTGAGGCAGATCAGTCACTGGCCACTGGACAGCTGCTCACAGCGGCTCACAGCAGCTCACGCCGGCTGCCCGGCCGCTCACTCTGGCTGCCAGTTGCTCATGGTAGCTTACAGCAGCCACTGCACCTCCACTGCAGCCTATGCCATTGTAGGCAATGCACGGTAGCCCAGCTCCAGGTCGAGCTGTTGTTCACCATCTTAGCTGTAGAGGGCGCAGCGTCACTGGCCCTTGTGGGATTCGAACCAGAGCCATTCTGCTCAGAGCTGGTGTCCCAAGCCAACTTCTAACCAACGTGCCACTCGGCCAGCCCTGGATTTATCTCTTAAATAAAATTACATACACACACACACACACACACACACACAAATATTGGGTCATCGGGAAAGTAATGACGCATTTTTGCGTTGAAAAACATAGAAAACTACGTCATGACTTTCCCGATGACTATTTATATATATATATAAATGCTCAGTATTCACATTTCCCTTGCCTCTTCATCTTCCTCAGCTTGAAGACTTTGTTCTGGTTCAGGTTGTTTGCTTATAAGCTATTTTTAGGCATTTTCTCAGTTGCATGTAATGATTATATTCTCTGACTTCTTGATTATCTCTAAATGTATTTCTTCCACCTTCACTAGCAAATAACTTTCTGAGCATTGATATTCTTGGCTTGTCGTCATTTTTCCTTTTGCAGACTGGACATGTCCTCCTTTCATTATCTTCTAGCTTCCTGTGTTGCAGATATGAAGTTTCCCCCTTTTTAAGAAGTTGTTCACCGGCCGAGTGGCTCAGTTGGTTAAAAGCTCTCTCAAGAGTTTGAGCTCTGAGCAATAGCGGTTCGAGTCCAGCCCGAGCTGAGCAGCCGCTGAGCTGCCAACAGGTAGCAGGATGGCTCAGCTTAAAAAAAAAAAAAGGAACTTGTTCTTCTACTGGGGAGCTTACAAAATGTTTCGATATATTTTTTGTATTCACAACTTTTATCAGGATATGCCTAAGTGTGTCTCTTCTTTCCATCAAGACCATCAATCAGTAAACCCTTTCAATCCAGACTATGATCTCAGAGAAATTTTCTGTTATTTAATTATATCGCTCCTCCATTTGTTCTTATTTCTTCCTCTGTAATTCCTATCATTCGTATGTTTTGACCTCTAAATTATCCTCCACGACTTATCCTTTTTATTCAAGAATTTCATCATGTTTTATTTTTTATCTACGTGCTTTGATGTATTACTTGGACTTGCTCTTTCAGTTCACTGTTCAACAATGATGATGTCCTTCAATTTTTCCATTGAGTTGTTCAGCTGAGACATATTTTTCTTAATACCTAAAATTCTTTTTTTGATCTGTATTTGAATTTCCTTAGATGCTCTTTTTGTTTTTATTTTCCAAATTCAGGTTTCATTTATTTTTGCCAATAACAGTAGTTGCTTGGAGTGTCTGCTCTGACTTTTCTACCTGATCTTCCTCTTTCCCTCATTAATGGATCCCCTTAAGTGGATTTTTTCATTGATAACTCTCACTGGAACTCAGGTCTGGTTGTTGGGGTGTCCTAAATGGCATAAGTATGACACTAAGTGAAAAGCAGAAAGTCTATCAGTTGCCTGCCTGAGGAGGAAAATCTCCATTGTCCTCGCTATTTCTTTTCAACCTCAGGGACAGAGAAAACTCAGCCAGCACATTCAGCTACTTTGGCTTTTTAGCTAGTTGGGGAGTCTTGGATACTTAAAACAGGCAAATATTGATCTTTTCCACAGTGGTTCACAGACCTCTGAAGCCCAAGCTCTTCTTCCCAATGTCTCCTGTTTTCTGATCTTTATCCCTGGACTCCAGTACGGTTCTCCAGTTGCCTGCCCAACTGAAGGTAGAAAAGTTTCAAAACACCATTTTTCTGCCCAAGGTGTGATGGCAATTTTTCACAGATCTCAGAAGCGATTTGATTCAGAAAGGCAGCCAGGAATTAGAAGTGAAGGGGAAGATAGCCATATAGGTCACCTTGTTTTCAGAATCCTTAATGTTTAAAACGTTAAGGGAAGGAAATATGTGGGTCTCAAGTGTGTGTGTGTGGGGTGGGGGGAGCCTTCACTATAATTATTCCCAAGAATCAATATGTTTCTTAGAAAACATATTATTCCTGAATACATAAAAATGACAATATGTTCTCTTTATGCTCTTCGATACAGATCCCAAAATATACTACAGCTATTAATCACTTGTAGTAAGCTTTAATGCAATCCTAGTTTTAATTATTCCAGGACATAATTATCTTTTGTTTTGGAAACAACTTCAAATCAATTTGCTGTTGTTTCAGTTAGTAGAAAGACAAATTTTGACCTTGGCCAATCATGTAACTTTCCCAATGTCTAACTAGCAAACCTTATAAATATGAAAAAGCATGTCAGCTGTTACATAGGAATTAAACATGCATCCTACACGGTGGTTTACATGACATTACCCACCATGCTATGCACAGCCCAATTACCTTTTTTGCTTTTCCAAAGAGCTAAGGATATATCACCTAACATTAAAGTGTTTCAGTGGACTAGACTTCTAAACAACTTAGATAATGAGGTAAAACAAGCTCAAACTCTGTTTTTTTTTTAATTCTGTAAAATTTTATGAACTTTATTAAGAATCAGAAAGCTCATATAGAATGTTCAAAATCTCAATTGCAATCTACTAAGTGTAAAAAATACTGTGGGTTGTTTGTCCTACTATCTAGATAGGAATCACATAGGATATGAAACTTGGGTTTCATCCTTGAATCACTAGGTAATATAATTCTGTGTACTCTATTCAACACAATATCCTGAATTGATTGTAGATTTGCTTTACCATTGATGGATGATAACTGATATATTTCTCTTTTGAATTACAGTAAATATAATTTTTTATTGGAACTTCTGCCATGATAGAATTTCATTAAATATCTAAAAGGAGAAAAGATCATCAGCATGTGTAAAAATGTTTGGGACTTAGAAATGTACAGAGAAAGCCTATAATAGGTAATAATTATAATAAGGCTAAATTTGAGCCAGTTGAAAGAAAATAAGGGAATGGATAGCCTTATATGCAAGGATCAAAGTAATCTTCCTATGACAGCTACAAAAGAGCCTGATCAACACTGAATCCCTCCAGTGTGCCAGGTATGATGCCAAGCACTAAGGCTTTAAAGATTACTAACACATGGTACTTGCCCTTAAGGAACTGCAGTTCAGTGTGATACAATTCTAAATGCTACCTTTCCTGAGTGAGCAACGTCAAAGAATTTGAGTCATGAGTTAGACTGTGTATAAAACACCAAACTGAATCAAATTCACTTTACACTGGATGCACCCATTTTTGCATAATAAAACTCATCGTTACACAAATAATAGAAACAGAGGTATACAGAATAACACAAAATTACAGTAAAACAAAAACTATTTATTTTTGGCTTTTATACACTTTGGCAATTCACTTTATAACAAATTTAACATAGAATATCTGAATCAGGAGGGCCTGGACTGTTCGTTTTTTTTTTCCCATACTGTTTTTCAGCTCAAATCACCCCCTCAATAGCATTGCCTTGTTCTCAACCCTTTACTAGAACAAGAAAAATTACTGACAGCATAAGCCTTCAAAGGTATTTCTCTAAGGGTCAGATATACCGTATTTGCCGGCGTATAAGACGATTTTTTGGCCCTGAAAAATATGCCTCCAAGTGGGGGGTCGTCTTATACGCCAGGTACACTTCAGATAG
>NW_017731526.1:318258-361881 GCF_001890085.2 Hipposideros armiger | reverse complement strand
TATATATATATATATATATATATGAATGATGCAAACATAGCTGTTAAAAAGACTAGGTATCATAAGATGTCAAAATAAGAAGAGTTCCAATGACAATGAACCTAAAGAGAAAATGTGTCATGCGTAAACTGAATGTTGATCATCTTTCTACCTTCACAGTATATTTTTCTTAATGACATATCCATTTGAAACATACAAAATTATTATTGCACCATATTTCCTAATGCAATAAAAATAAGAGTCTGAAAAAAATCAGAGATATTGTCATAAGGAAAAAATGAAGTCACATAAGTGATAGTATAGCACTTTTATATTTCCTTATTCTTTGACTCCATGCAGGTGATTCAACTCATACATATATGTACATATACACACACATACACACACACACACACACACACACATATATATATATACATATATCTCAACAACAAATACTATCTCTTAAAAACTTTTGAATTCTCTAGTACCTTGTAAAAAAAGAGTATGAGTATATATGTATACATAGCATACATATCAGTTTGTACTTGGTTTGACATCATTAAAATTATTTGAAATAATAAAAATGAGCTTTAAAAGTTTCTACAACTAACCCTAACCCTTTTCATTAACTCATGCTGACTACCCTAAATATAATCCAAACTCATATACACTGACTTTACATGAGCTGATCATTTGAGCCGATTACTCTGACAGAAATGCATTTATCCTATCAAATAAAAATAAACCTTTCTTTCAGTATAGTGATAAATTAAAGAAAAGTTAAAGTTACATAAGAGAAGTCTAGACTCTATTCCACCTTAAGCCTAGTGAAGCCTGGTTTAAAACCCCATGATTGTGCAAAGGAGGACATCAAAGGCTAAATTACATAATAAAATTAAAGTACTATTTATTTCACTCATCAAACCCTCAGGAAAGCTAATAGGTATTTTCTTGTATTTGACAACAGGACAGCAGACAGCGACTTATAAATTCCCCCAGAAACAGTGATTTCATAATTAAGTGGCACACAATAGGTGCTTAATAAATAACAGCTATTCTCACATTTACCACATACATTTTTTAACTAAATCACATTTCTTTGTAATGCACCTATACTTACTGCCTAATTCCAAATTAGCATTGATGATCCTTTTTTTGTGTGTCAAAAACATGGCAGTCTTTGTATCCCAAACTCTCGGTGGCCCCTATTTAAGCCAGATGTTGGTTTCTGAAACAAGTATAAGGACACAAACAACAGATAACGTAAGGGCCTTCCAAAGTCAGTGGGATATGCCACACTTTTAAATATATTCTGTTTCTGTTCTGCCTCACCCCTTTTTTCTATATGATCCCTAGTTCCTGGCAACTCAGTCTGCTTAGATTTAGTTCTCCTTTTGGACCTCTACCTTCCCAGTCCTCCCAGTATCGAATGCTTCTTCTCACGACTTCCTCAGACTGCTTTAACAAATGTTACCAAGCTTCACTGTTGTTCACTGAACCAAACCAGGCAGCAGCTACCCAGTTCACCTACTGTAAACCTTTAGACAAATTCTCTCAGCATTTGTAATTCTAGACTGAAGAGTTAAATTTTAAAAACAGACTCTACCATAGCAACCATTACTCCCACTTACACCTTTCACTTTATGCCCTTCTCTGGAACCTTCTCCAAATCCACTATAACTTCCTTAAAATAAAATTACCAGTACTAATATGGGCAAGCACTAAGTGAAAATGGTCCCAGAATAGAGGCATGATGTGGTGGTGACTAAAAGCTTTAGGTTCTCTAGAGTTCAGCTTGAGTTTGAATTTCCACCTGTTAAATACTAGATGTATGACTTTAAACAAGTTACTTAACGTTTCTGAGCCTTAGAGTCTCTTTAAAAATGGCATAATAAAAGTACTTGTCTCTTAGGATTATGGAATTAACTGAGAAAATGTAAATATAACCAATGCCTGGTACAAGGTAAATTATCAATAAATATTGGCTACTCTGGCTGTCACTGTTATTGTCACTATTTAATACAAGTATAGAATGTACTTTATTTTACTATATTTCCCACCAACAATTTTGCTAGTGTTTTTGGAACCAATGCCTTTAGAAAAGTCTACATTAATTCCTCAATACGAGGTATAACAAAAAAATACATTGAATGTTTAAATTTTAAAAAAATTTATTACAGTAGAAGACACATTGCCATTAATCCCCTTCAAAATACCCCCCCCCTCGCTTAGAACACACACATCCCATCATTCTTTCCACTTTCTTGAAGCAGTTCTGGAAGTCCTCTTTTGTAAGTGTCTTTAGTTGCGCTGTCATGGCTGCATTGATGCCCTGAATCAATTCAAAGTGTATACCTTTCATAATCATTTTGACTTTAGGGAAGAGCCAGAAGTCGCACAGTGCCAGATCCAGTGACTAAGAAGGATGAGGACACACTGTAATGTTTTTAATAAAAATTGCCATATACCAGAAGCAATGTGTGACAAAAGCCTGTCCCATTGTGATCACAAAATACAGTGAATGCTGCTGCCAAGTGCCATCCAACAGAAAGGCAGGGATCTGCAATACAGGAAGCGGCACATTGAACCTTAGTAACAGTGTGTGATAAGTTTCAACTTGTTCGGTGCAGTCAGTGGGGTGTGAGCTACGGTTGAAAGAAGGTGTGTTTTAAAGTGTGCCATAAATCATCCTCCATCATGACAATGCTCTGTGTCACACATAGCTTCTGGTATACAGCAATTTCTGTCAAAAACATTACAGTGTGTCCTCATCCACTTTATTCACCACATCTGGCACCATGTGACTTCTGGCTCTTCCCCAAAGTCAAAATGATTCAGGACATCGGGGCAGCCATGACAACACCAACTAAAGACACTCATGAAAGAGGACTTCCAGAACTGCTTCAGAAAGTGGAAAGAACAATGGGATAAGTGTGTTCAAAGCAAGAGGGAGCAGTTTGAGGGAGATTAATAGCAACGTGTATTTTACTGTGATAAATTTTTTTTTTAATTTAAACATTCACCATATTTTTTTATTATACCTCATACATGTGCTGGGTGTCAGTTAACTAAGTCTACACTCAGCTTTCCTTCTAAATATCCCTTAGAATTTTTCCTTTATTTGCACACAATGAAGCACTCATACTGCCTTTTGTGCCCAATGGATGATCGAAATTTTCTTGCCATTTCTATTAGCTAGACATTTGAAAGGCCAGAACAGGTTGCCATTACCTAATATATTGGAGAATTTGCTATATAGTCTATGAGATGACTTATAAAACATTATGAGCAGTACTAAGAACATCTAGAGCTGTGGGTGAGTGTAGAGAACGGGGAGGATCCAGGGATAGTATATCTTTCCCCAGATTGCTGTCTCCATTTGTGAATAAAGCAATTGATGCTTTTGAGCCTCTCACTACCACTACACTAGCAAAAGTAATATGAGTCAATTAAAAAAAAACTGAGAGTGAATTTTTATTTTCAATTTTAAATGAAAACTTTGAGGTGATATTTAAAGACCTATCAAAGAGGTACACACTAATTGTGTGAGTTGTTTGTTTCTATATATATGGCAGTGAAGTATTTGCAAAGTCTTTTCTAATACAGATTCTTTCCACAGTTCTTTATCAAAACAGTCAACTTTCTTTGTCTACCTCATCATCCCTCTTATGTAAATATATCTCTGGATGGATATAATGTAGGATCAAAAATCAAATGCAGTAGCTAAAAATTACCAATTTTATAAGATCTATATGGAGATGGCTCCTGATTACTCAAAGCATATTTATTTTTTTGCTTAGAGAAGCACAAAAATAAAGTTTACTTTTTAAAGAAATACATTGATCTGTATTATTTTATAGAATTAAAAAATGACTGAGTTAATGTTATTACCTGCCTTCCTCAGTTAAGCAACTTTATGTGGTGTGAAATGAACCATGTTTATAAATTCTATTACCAATAAATCTTCATGAGTGAAGGTGTGTTGGTGAAAAACTTATGTAAATAAATTTATTATAATTACCAACTATAAAAGAATATAAGCACTTAATATTATGTATCTTCCCTTAATATTATGTATCTATACTTATATACTACTATGACATATATGAAACGAAGAATCAATAAAATGAAAATTTTATCAAGAACTAAAAAGTAAAAAGCAAAGTCAAATATTTTACATATACTCTTTCCTGATGCCTTAAACATCACTTCCAGTAACATTATCTGAAGCTAAAATATTCAATTGAAAGAAAATACTGATATATTAGAGCTAAAAAGGACCCTGAAGATGAAGAAGCTAAGAGAGAGATCCAAACAGGCTACATGACATGCCCAAGATCATACAACTAGTTAGTGGCAGCCACAGACCTAGAATAATCTCTCCTAACTCTACATCCGAGTCTTTGACAATGTGCAATAAAGTCAAAGAGTTAAATCTAATATATAAGGGTTTGATTGAAAAGTTAGATGTTGTCCCTTCAAGTTAAAAACTTTTGAATTTAATGACTTCTACTTACTTGATTTTATATTCCTAGGAAAGTAAGTTTAAAATATCATAAAATTTTAAAAGCTGACTAAAAGTAATGAAAACAACAAAGGAAATTTATGCATTTCCTTAAATCAAAACCATAAAAAAGGACTTAATGTCTAAAGAAAGCCATTGATTTATTGGGAGTATATGCATGTATGGTAGTGGTTTTTGTTTTGTATTGTTCTGTTTTTTAAATTGTTACAGCACTTAACTATAAATAAATCTCTAGGAATTTACTAATGACAGTAAGAAAACAGGTACCAAGGATTTCAAAACCAAATATCTAAGTCATTTTAATATCATGTGAATTAGAAATAAAGGACATCTTTTTTAAAAAGTCAAAAGTAATTGAAAAAGATTAAAACAGTACACTCAATTCTCTAAACTATGTGTATGTTTTTCCTGAAGTGCATATTCATGAGCTGACAGTAGAGACAGGCTGGCTGCTTTGTTTCACTATAGTTCTGTTTACCTCATACTGTCAGGAATGGATTTTGACACCCGCAGCATTAATATTGCTATTTTTATTGATATAATTAGCATTGCTATAAATAATTTCTCAGCCTGCCATATCTAAGTATATCATTACAATCAGCAATATCATCAAGGCTTATTTTTCTTATATGATGCCTTGGAAGTAGACTACTGGTCCAAAGAACCATAGTGACCTCATAATGTGGAAATTACTCAAAAAAACAAACAAACAAAAAATGTTGCCCTTTCAATAGACACTGCTGTTTTGTGTATGACTTAACTGAACAAACTAGTTTATATTTGTTTGAAACTGAAGTTTCTCACCAATCTGCTGTTTCAGTTTCACATCACACCATATTGTACCTAAAACAGGCAATCTGGATTCTTGTTGATACTTTCCCCCCATTCCCAAACAGCTCTGGAAATGGGTTTAAAGACTAGGCTTGAATTATAAAGCAAAAGAACTAAGACACCCAAAATTCAGATCGGGTGGGTGAAAATAAGTGTGCTTGAAGTCTTTTGTATAACTGCTAGTGGGTGGCCCACTTGTGAGTTTTTGATCATTACATGAAAGCAAAATCAAAACATATTTTATCTTGCCTCAAGATTACATCAGCTGTGACAATAACCTTATCCAGACCTTGAATAGTTTGTTCATAAAACAAAGTGGGGTGACTGACCCAGTGCATATTCAACACAGAGTATGAAGGCCAAAACAAAATGACAATACAATTCAAAACAAGTTTGTGGAAATTTTAGACTAGGATATTAAACCTTTCTTTGTCTCTATCACTTGACAGATGGTTAGCCCTCACACAGCCTAGTATCTCTGGCAAAGAAATGACTGTGTCTAGCCAATAACACCCCAAATTTTGACTAAAAATGCACTGTACGCATACTTACACTCACCTTAAAAATATGAATATTAATAGAATTAGTCATGCTTGTTTTATTACTATAAAAATTTGACAGATGTCAAGATTTTATCTTTCACCCTATGAATATGTCTGCTTGAAACTCTCAACTTATGTGGATCCAGGGTTCTAAGAACTCTTCACTATAGACTTCATTCATTTTATGGGCTGCTTTGTAACAATGCTTTTCAAAATCTTCCAAAATATCTTTGAATATAAAATTATCACAAAATTTACAAAGATTTAATTAGCTTGTGTTTCTCTGTTGCGCAGAGTAAAGTTTTGGTAACTAAAAAATTTAGTTAAACAAAATCACCTGGGAACTTTGAATGCCTTCCAGGTCAAGGACCACAAGGCAGGACTGGGATTATTTATCCAGTACTGAAATATGTCTTTATTCAAAAACTGCTCATATATAAATATATACTCGCATGCATATAAACACACATAGATCAACCATTCTCACCAGAATTAGGAAAAGTTCTTAGTTTTTAACATTCTATCAAACATTCTTCCACTTTGCTCTTTAAAAAAGATTTCAGCTAAAACAATATATTCCATGAGTTATAGCCCCTGCTTTTCTGCCTAAAGCTTCCTATTTATAGCTTTCAGATGCTGGCAGTCCTGTATACAAATAGCCAGAAGCAACCTCAACGTTCTCTAAAGTGCATTAATCTGGACCCTTTCTGGAAGAGGTGATTATACTACAAATTAGCATAAACAGAGATCTAATATAGGTAAAGAAATACAAGCCCTTCAGAGCAGAGGACAGGAAGGCCAGTGGTGCAGGGATTGTGTAAAAAAAGTTATCCTACTTAAGAACTGAACTTGTATTTAGCTAACGAAATAAGACACACCATGACAGAAAAATAACGAAAATCAGAACTTGTTATTTGAGAACTATGAACTAGGTTTTGGAAAGGTGAGACACCTACTACTTAGAGCAACAAACTCAGCTTTAAATCATCTACTCCTTTAACCAGGTACCAAGTTTCCTTCTGTTAGAAACCTAGGATTTTTACACCTACAGACTAAATGATTAGATTTAAAGTAATGCTAAAATCTTCTGTAATGTTCCTCTTGCATTACAAATGGTCTATTAAATCAGAGAAGTGCCAATCAAATGCTTTTGTAGTTTGAAAGAAAGGTTTAAATAACAAAGCATTTTTTGCAGGCCTCTTTTTTCTCTCTCTCTCGCTCTTTAATGTCACTTATAAATTAATTACAACAAATTTCCATCTTCTCTTGATAAAACCACAACTGAAAAAGATTTAGGTACTTGATTTTCAGGTCTATTCCTAAATCAAATTCGAACTAAAAAATTAACATATTCTAGCTTATGTTTTACCACAATTTGCTAACAAAAGCTCCATAGGAATTGTAGTAAATTTCAAGACAGATTTTTTTTACTACAGAATAACATTTTATTTCAAAGGCATGCTTAAAATTATGAAAATAAAAAAAATAAAATAAAACCCCTAATCCGTTTAAAAAAAAAAAGACCTAATGTATGGAAAATGTTTCATGATAATAACAAAGAGTAAAAATAAGAAAAAAGTAAGCTCTTCCTTTCTTATCATTGGCAATTGGTAAACACCTCCCTGCCCCTCAAACTCTGTAAGGTCTTTCAAAATGTATTCCCTAAAACGAGAAAACAGCTAGGTTTTAAAGTTTCATCCAAAAATCTCTTCTCCTAACAATGTGAAGCACACGTGTATGTGACATTAAAATATAAACTCTACAAGGGCATGTAATTTTATTTCTTGTTCACTGTTACCTCCCAAGTCTCTATAAAACAGTGTCTGGAACAAGCTCTTGAATTTAAACATGCATTTCAGAAAAACATGATTATTTCAGAGAATAAAGCAGAGCCCATCAAGTTCCACTTTTGTATTCTAAATGTTTTAAAGCAGTCTCTCCTTACCACTCATTCTAAAATATTCGGAATAATTTGTAATTCACTTATAAATTTTAGATCCTTTACAGGAATTTAGTCGTATCTTTTATTGCTCTTCTAAACTCACCTAATTATTCAGTCTAGCCTAGCCTTTTTCTAGGAAGTCCAATTTGGTTAGAAAGTCTTCTAAAGACTTTCGCTACTGAGATACAGGTAATTCATTTAAAGCTTTTTTCTTAGATTTTATTCCTGTACCAAGCAGTCAAATCGTATTAATGTGACAGCAAGAATAGTTAAATATTTGTGGGTCTCAAAACTTTCTGAACTAAGTACATAGGAAACTGGCATCAACATCAACTAGTATTTCTAAACATACACACACATCCCAAATTATAACTCTCCCATACAAGTTCTTCCTCTAGTATTATTCTTAAACTCATATTGTCTTAGTAGCTAGTCAACGTACACGTGAATTATACCTGTATTTTCACGGTGTAGTATTTGTAATCTTAAAATACTGGCATCTTAACTGGACTAGACTGGTAAGCATAAGGAATTGTTCCTGGAAATGGATATAATCTGACCATTTTTAGTCTTAAACTTCTTTCTTTAGTTGGTTAAAATCAGGACCTAACCATGAAAGGGTGTATATTGCTTTGAAGGCTGGAAGCCCGTGAACTTGTCACCTGATCTCATATACAAAAGACCTAAATAATCCACTGGTCTGGGAGATCTGAAATCACAAAACCAAAAATATCCCAACTGCTGGACTCACTGAGCAACTAATAAATTTCTAGAAAACTCACTTTTCTTCTTCTCAGCTGTTTATTTGAGCACCATATATCCTCAAGCCTAAAGTCCTCCAAACTTGAGCTCAATGGAACTCACAATCCTAATTTTGAGAATTAAACCTTGAGCACTGAACAATGAGTAACAACAGCAATTCTTGAAGGACAATTCCAAAAGCTTCCTTGAGAAGACTATTCCCAAGGGCACAGTGATATCACCCACACTACATGTGCATGGACAACTTTGATACATTCTGAATAAGAATGCGAAAGAGCAAACGCATAAAAAATCAATGTCATTGTTCTGGGGTTTTTTTGTTCTTTTCCTAGAAACGTAAAAACGCCTAGTTGTAAAGCATAAATGCATCAAGTAGACAAATCTGGACTGGTCAAATTTACATGTGTGGGTTGAGGGTATAGCTTAACTATTCCCTGGGGGGCAAGCAAAGGGTACTTGGGATTAGGAGCAACAGGTAGAAAAGTAAATTTATGAATTTAATAATAACTGATTATCATTTAAATGTACTGTTTATAGCTATAGAATTTATTTACAAAATGATCATTATAACTTATGTTTCAAAACTTCCAAAGTTACTATAGTAACTTTAGATTTCTGTTCACTTGAAAACATTGCGGCAATAAGTGGCATCTGCTAATTTTATTGGCTGGAATTTACACATGACCACCGAGTGAGAAAACTAAACTCTGGCAACATTTTGTTATTTTTAATGGTAAGTAATGAAGACAATTTTCACATGTCTAGGAAGTTAACATGTTCAACTTAGCTTGGGCCAATGCTGACTCTGAGGACAGTACTTAACCCATATGCTACCAAATTACTTTGTTCCATTCGGATTTTTATTGGAGAACTATTATCCTGCTACTGACCCCCCATTCAACCGGGTTCACTGTTAGATCAGCGGATAACAGCGCTAGGTAGTGTAGCTGTACGCCATATTGTGTTTTTAGCTAATGTTTATAGTTTATGTGTGTACCTAGCATATGCTTGTGCAAGTGTGTTTAGCAACAGAACTTTTGGAAAAATCCCTGCCTCCTGCCTTTTCAGCATCCTTAGAAACGATAACAGATTCAGGGAGGTGGGGGGCGTGGGGTGGATGGTGGGAGAGAACCAGAAAGCCAGATAGTAATGCATTCAACAATGTGAGAGTGCAATTCTTTTCAACTTTCCAAACCTTCCAATCGTTTTATCTCAGCTACTGAAAAGCGTCAACATTTTTTTAATGTTTCCAAAGGGGCCCAAAAGAGGAGAGACAGAAGGAAAGGTGTCTTCCTTTCCCAAGGCCCCTCCTCTCTAATCGTAGCAGCGAAGCAGGCGGGGGCAGCTCCGAGGTCTGGCGGGGGCGTCCAGCAGCTCTGGGGCCAGGACACCTCCCGCCCCCCCAGTTCTCTGAAGACGCTCCAGAGACCGCGAGAGCCAAGGCAAGCAGGGGAGGGCCAGGGGAGAGGGGGGCGGAAGACAAGCGGGCGCCTCTAGCAGCTCCAGAGCCCAGGCTAGTCCCCCTCAGCTCCTCTTCTTGGAAGCGGCAGCTCCAGACGCAGGGAGTAGAGAGAAGTAGGTAAAGACACGTTTCCAGCTGCGGGATGCCCCGCCCGCTCCTGGGACCCGAGACCCTCCCCGCGCTCCCTCCCTCCCAGCCAGGTCGGGTGAGGACGTAGTCGCCGCCGGGCGCGAGGAGGGGCGCCTGGAGAGAGGCGGCGCGAGCGGGGCGGGGCGCAGGGGCGCGCGCTCGGCCGGCCGACAGCCCGCGGGCTCGCCACTCAAACTCGCTTCGCCAGCCTCACCCCGCTCCCTTCCTTTCTCGTCCCGCCGCCCCCTACTCCAAGCGCCTCGCAGACGCCTCATCCCCCTCGGCACGCACACACCCCTCCCGCCCGCCCTACAACAAATTAGAGTTTTTGGCGTTACCTCCTCGCGCTCTTTAATCTTCTTTCCTCAACTCCTAAACTTCCCCCGCCCTTACTTCTTCGGTAGAAGGTCCACATTGGGCGCCTCACGCCGAGAACCCTCTGTCTTCCCCCACTATTGGGTTGCTCTTATGCCATTCTTGGCTTCAGTGAGCCTATAAGAATGGGACGCTCCTCGTGAGGTTGCCGCCCATAAACAAAATGCACTCTTCCTCCTCCCCTCCCATGTCCCCGCCTCCATCTCCCTCTTCCCTCATCTCTATCACCTTCGATTGGGCTAAAAGAAGCCCAATCCGCTATCTCAAGCACTTATTGGGGCGCGGCAACATCGCTCAGAGAACTGTTAACAGGCGATTGGTCCACAGTCTTCTCACTTCACTCCCCCCTCTCCTCTCCCCCCTCGCCCATTCTGGAGAGGTCAGTCGTTTCTCGTTGTTCAGTGATCCGAGAGGTGGGACGCTATTGGTCGAGACAGCCCGTCAGACCGGACTGGAATGAGCCGTGATTGGTCAATACGGATACGATCAAGTTTGGTTGTCTACTCCTCCGCCCCTCCTCCCCTCTTTTCCTCCACGCCCCCGCCCCCTTCTCGACTGCTTTTACTTTCTACGCATTTCTATTTCCTCCTTTATTTATTTATTTGTGATAAACTTAAATGACCCGGCGACGGAGGCGGGACTCGCCGAGAGGCCGAGGATGACGAAGGGCAGCCTGGGACCAATTGCTGAGGGGGCCGCGGGGAGAGGGGCAGCAGTGGTGACCAGTGAGAGGCAGGTGCCTGGAGCGCGCTAGGCCTATGGAGCCGGGATGCCCCAGCGGAGGCGGCGGTTACCCGCTGTCTGGCGCGGCGAAGTCGCGGGGGAGCCGTGGGAGGGGAGGAGGTGGTGTCGCTGTCGCAGACGGCTGAGGCTGCAGTGTGGAAACTGGAACCAGGGCGGTGGGAGGGAAAGCGGGAGAGAGGGTCTGGCGAGGCGGTGGCGCGCAAGGCCACGCTGGGTCAGGCTTGATTCCTGCGGAGTGGGGCGCAGGTTGCCAAGCCAGAAGGTCACCAGAGGCCGCTGAAGCAGTGCCAGCGCTCACAGGGAAATTTTGTTCGTTCAGGAGGTTTAGAAAAATGCTATGTAAAACACTTCGGAGTAAGTCGCCCTTAACACAGATGTGGATATTATCCTAACGGGAAAAGCAGATTATGTTCCTAAACGCCTGAAGTACCAACGACCCAACCAGAGCCCACAAAACTCAATATCCTGAGGGCTAAGGAACAAATAAAGCAACACGGAAAATTAAATGCGGTTCAGATGTTTCAATAAAACCTTCATCCTCATCCATTTGTCACTCAATATAGCACTCCCCAAAGCCAAATTCTTCTTACCGAGTGTTTGTTGGTCCAGTCCTCAGGCATAGGGAAAAAAGTGAGGCTCAAGGCCAGCAGGAAGCTCAGTGAAGATTCCTAAAAAGGATTCCTCAAAAGGGCTAAGATGGAAAAAAGAAAAGAGAAAAACAAAAAAAGCCCTTTCATTGTTAGAAAAAATTGCATTTTTTAGGAAACTTGGATGGCAGTAACATCACAGAATAAGGGACTTTATCAAAAGTAGCATGTATACAAAGAATATACTGTATTTGCAATTTGAACTTTTTATAGGGCATGCATTTGATGTATAGTTTCCAACAGACTTGCGTCAAGTCCTTGGAACTTTTATCCTAAGCTTCCTTGGATACAGCGTGCGTTATAGAAAAAATTATTTTTGGTACTTGTTAAAGATGGTTAGGCAGACTAGTCAGAACCATCAAGATAGGTATGCGCTAGAATTGCGCTAGAATTTTGCACTGGGAGAGACATTGGGCTGGACTCCAAATATAGAATGGGCAAGTGGAAATTTTAGCCAAGGAGCAGGGTGGGGGTCAGTGTATGGAAAATTACTAAGGGAACCTTAGGGGTAAGGGCACTGAGGGGGAGGGGATTATGGGTAAACCCACCTAACAGGATTCTTGCTGAAGACAGGCCAGAGTAATGAGACATCACCTGAAGGAGGGTGGAGGATAAGGAACTTGATGGTATATTCAGAGTGATTAGATAAGGGGCTGGGGGTAGGGAGTGGTCTTGCTAAACTGACTTAAGCAGGGTTCTTGCTAAAACAGGATTTTACAAGGAGGCACACAGATGCATGACTTTGATTAGAGGGTCTTTAGCAGAACCTAAGCAAAATAAGTTGGCCCTGGTAAAATGTGCAAGGCCTTGACCTCATAAATACTATTAGATATATCTTTTTTTAGACTATATGTATGAGGTTCTCAGAATCTACAAAATTATTGCATCAGGTGTCACATTTGAAGCTCAGTAAAGTGTATCAACTGCTATTGAGTCTGAAAGCCAAAACATTTTAGAATTTATGTATAAATGTTAGCTAAAAAGTGATATAGTGACTATAGTAAGTATTCCATACACAATAATCAGCTTCAAATGAGAAAATTCAATATACTTTAACAAAAGTATGTAATTATTTCCATAATTTTTCCAAGGGGCAGAGGCCACTCCCTGTAAGTACTACTTAAAACGCATCCTTTTAAACAAGTTTTTAAAGGTATTTTTAAATGTGTTGACACGAGAGTTGTTAGGATTATATCAATAAAGCATTAGGAAAGCAGTGTAAAATATTTAATTCAAATGTTGGTGATTAAGGCCTTGGACATCACTGCCTCTAGATAAGATGGTGATTATGTCCTGTCCTAATGTTAATACCTGGGTTAGAATGCTATCCATAAGAAATGCATATATTATACACACACCTACCTTAGCAATCAACTTACATGTACATATATACAAACGTCCCAAAAGTTGTAGCAAGAATTCATAATTATGACAAGGGGCAAAAGACATGTTTTTCTGGTTAGCAATGATCAGAATTGAGAAAAAAATGCAATAAGAATAATAAGAAAGCTTTGGTGGTTGATAAAGAAGGCATGATTGATAGAAAATGAAAACAAAAGTTACGATTGTGTAGAAAAGGCCTTTATGAGGAATTTGTTACTCCCCTAACCTAGTGCCTTCACAGACTCTAAATAGTTTACAGTCCCTAAAGCTTCGAAAGTGCTTCAAAAAAGGCCAAACTAGCAGGAAATTTACCTTCCCTATGTTACAAATGAGAACACTTCAACTTTAAATATTTTATCCTTGTCACAAGTGGCAGAGCTTGTTTTCAAACTCTAGCCTGTCTGCCTCTTTTCTCTATGCTATTTACTCATTCATGCAACAAATCTTAAGTGGGTGTTATTCATTTTGTATACACACACACACACACACACACACACGGGGGGGGGGGTGAGTGCAAATGTGCACACACATTTAAAGTTGCCAAGAACTTTGAAAATAAAGATAGACAAGATTTGGGCTTTTTCTCCAAAGAAAGCTCACAGTGTATTGGGAAAGAAGCAAAGGGATAAATTATGCTGTGTACATTTGTGGTATATATAACATGGAAATGTAGAAGAGAGAATGTCTAACTCCCAAGAATTCCGGAATATATGTAATACACTATACTCATCACTGTACTGAATTCAAAAGTTAATCAAATCATATCATGCTCTCGGGGTTTTGATTCTAATAAGGGCACTAATTAGACATATACATGAAAAAAAAACCCTATATTACTAGCCAAAATGAGAAATGAGAAGAGTCCTAATGATGGAATAAATAAAGTGCTATGGGAGAGCAGAAAAGAGATACTGTTTATATCTTGAGTAGTGGAGGGCAGGAAATCAAGGAAATCTTAACGGAAGGTGTGACTTTTGAGGTAGCCTTTGAAGGACGTGTACAGAACTTCACCACCCTTCCTCACACACAACATATGATGAAATACACATCGCTTGATGTTTTTTGCTATTGACTCAAAGACAAGAACTACTTTTCTATCCATGTACTCACCAATAACCTAAGCAGTTAATAGCCAATAAAATAATATTAAAAGAAAAATGAGTCTTCCTTTCATAGTGAAGTAAAATTGAGTTAAACATTAAAATGTTTTAGGACAACATGCCAATAATTAAGATTAGACCATTGCATCTAAAGCAGCAGAAAGGGGATTTCTATGAATCCACCTGTAACCCAGATGGGATGCAAGTTATTCTGGTGTTGGAGACATGTAAAATTTGCCTTGAACCCTCAAATCCACAATATGGCAGAAGTTTGAAGCCTTTATATTTCCTCGATTTACAGAGGTAAGCTGAATTTGCCAACTAGCTTTTTCCTGGGGAGTATAGTGAGTCTGTACATGCTCTGATTCTGGTATTTTGGTTCATCAATTCCTCCTTCCACAAGTTTGTAGTGTTTCTAAAGACATAGGTTTTGTAATTTATCTGATTTTTTTTCTAGTTCACTTGAGAGTTATGGCCTATTAATATCTTCCACATTCTATCTGGAGGCAAAAGTCTCACAGATTAAAGTTTTAATTTCAGATGAAGTATTTTTCAGTTGTAAAATTTGATTCCCATTGATGGAGTCATGGTTATGCTGAAATTCTCCATTTTTTTTTCTTGTTCTAAACATTAAATATGCTTATTTAGTATGACATACTTAAGTAAAACTCCCATATCTGTGGACCTGTTTCTATTGTTCTGTTCTTGGTTTGAGTCATTCATTCCTGTTTTTTTTAGCATGGCTCATACTTTTTAACTGAATGCTGGATATTGTGATGAACAATTGTGGAGATGACGTTTTCTTCTGGGAGGCAGATAGTGTGCAGGCACACCACATTGATTCCAAGGAAGGCTGGTGTTAGTATTTATTCGGGCAGGTCTGTTTCAGACAGATTTATTTCCATAGGCATAGCCTTTCTGCTGTCTCAAATAAAAGTCTGGGTGTTTACAAATTCTCTATTTTAGCAATCTCTGAACTCCATCATCTGTCTCCTGAGCAAGAAATTTCTGCTCAGCTTGAGCCTCATAGCTGCTGTTTTCTGGTGGATTTGTTGGCCTTACTCTGTCCATATACAGCTTAAAAGTTCACAAACTCAAGAGAAAATCAAATGCAGAGTTTTGGGCTTACTTCTCTGTCATTTCTTCCCCTGAAATTTTGCCCCTCTAATTTCAACCTCTTTGGCAGACTTGAGCCCAGTCCTCTCTTGCCTCTACCAGTAAGCCTGTAGCTTTTTACTCAGAATCTAGTCCCTCTTTTTGTGAATTAGGAAATGCCTCAGGGAAAAGGCCAGATTGACTTTAGAGCTCTCCTTGCTATGCTTCCCTTCTGTCAGGAATCAGCCCCTCAAACTGTGTCTGCATCAGTTGTCTTCAAACAAATGCTTTATATAGTTATATTTTGCTCAGCTTTTATACTTGTTTCTGGCACAACATTAGTCTGGTATAAGCTGCTCCATCATGACTGGAACCCCTATGAATGAAAATATATCACTTTACCAAGTGGCACATCCAAAACCAGGTCACTTATCTTTTAACATTCAAATTAAAAATTCCTAACATCATTAAATAGAGCAAGTGTGTCTTTCATCTCTACACAGGCTGTCTCAATGAAGCCTAAGATTCTCAGAGATGCTTACTAAGGCCATGGTACTTCTTGTATCATGACCAGAATATCTGGTTTACTCACCAGGGAAGTCTTCTGTTGATGCTGTTGCTTCTATAAAGTGTTGCTTTGAAAATTGATGGATCTCTACCTCTAAGGTAAATGGTGTTTTAGTGCCTAACACATGTCACTATAGATGGTCCCACCCTGATTTCTTAGAGGTCAAGCATGGTGAAGAAACCCCTTTCCCTGTGTCAGTATAATTTGTGGACTCACAAACCTGGGCTTCAAATCTATAGTTATTGCATTATAGAGATCTTTCAGAGAAAAAGAAAATAAGAGAACAGATAAAGAGTTTACTCTTGGTATCCATGTAATGGATAGGTAGTTGCATCAGAAGGATTTCTTACCTCACTACATACTGGGCCAGAACAAGCCCTTTCCTGTAAACTTTCTGTCCTAATCCTCAGGTAAAGGTGGAATTCTTTCCCTCATTGCCCTAAGGTCTGCTTTAATTTCTGTCACTGGACAAATCACATTTCAGCCAGGGAATAAAATTATAATTATACCAAAGGGCAATCATTTAAATGTGATTTACCCAGCAAGATTCTCCATCCCTGAGGCTCTGTTGTTCAGTGAATTAATTCTTCAGTGTTGACATTAGGATCACTTGTAGTTGTTAATAGCAGTTGTCTATATACCTGTATATATTGGAAATCTACTAGAGAAGATAGCAATTAGTTTCCTATTGCTATTGTAACACATTATCACACATTTAGTGACTTAAAACAACACAAGTTTATTTTCTCATAGTTCTGGACATCAGAAGTCCAAAATCAATCTCTGTGGGCTAAAATCAAGGTGTCACAGGGTTGAGTTCCTTCTGGAGGTTCCAAGGGAGAATACATTTCCTCACCTTTTGCAGTTTCTGGAGGCCACCTGCATTCCTTGGCTCATGGTCCCCTCTCCTATCTTCAAAGCCAGCGCATAACATTTTCCAATCTCTCTCTACTCCTGTCTAACATCTTTTTCTAACTGCAACCTTCCTGCCTCCCTTTTATGAGCATCCCTGTGATTACATTGGGGTACCTGGATAATCTTCCCATTTCAAAATCCTTAATCACATCTGCAAAGTCCTTTTTGCTATGTAACACATTCACAGGTTCTGAGAATTAGAATACGGACATACCTGGGGGTGGGGGGCAATTATTCATCCTACCACAGAAGGCCTCTTACCACTCTCATCATTATACTCTCAAAAAAGCCCAAGGAATATAGAGCTCTCATTTTTAAAATTGAACTTAATATTCTAGACATAACTACCTAGGTTTGAACAACAATCCTTGAGTAGATGTTTCTTATATAGCAATTCTATAACCCAAGGATGAAACCACTCTATAGCTTAAGGTTTTCTAGACTATTTCCTAAAGTGTAGACCTTTGTGAGGGGGCCAGGTGGTTGGGGATAGGGTGGGAGTGGGGGGAGGGGGATGAGTTAAAGATGGCCAGTAGGATTGCTGCATTGCTAAATGTTTTTTACAGAACAGTCCTGAAATCTGGGTGTTTTTTTTTAAAGATCTTTCAAAATTATGTAAAAGGCTTCAGTCTGGAAATAGCTCAGTTTATCAAAGATTAATTACATGTCTCTCACAGGCCAATGGAAAATGCAATAGCGTCTAATCAAGAATCACAGTGAGGAAGCTAGAGTCAGAGGAAAGGCCATGAACTCTACCAAGGCCCTTCTTTGTCTTCCTCCACAAATCCAGTAAGTCCATTTTTTGATAGAGACCTATTTTATTTTTTGTCTACGTATTTATAATGGCAGAAAGAAACATAAGGACCTTTGATGACTGTTTTTTTTCTTGAAGGATATGACTGTATGTTATGACAGCTGTTGCTAGCTTTGTGAACCCTGACAAAAGTGGATCATGCCTACAGGTAAAGAAATACTAAAAATCATCTCCTGGTAAGGAAAAGCATAAAGGAAATTTGAGACATTAGTTTCTTTTTTCAAATTGTGCAACCCTAAACTATTTGTGCAGAAAATTAATCTGCTTTACATTAAATCTCCAGAAATTTGTTTAAAACCTCTTTTAGTAACTCCAGTATTCTTCAACATTTTAGTTAGAATTTTAATGTTTCTAGGTTTATGAAATGCACCTAAATGAATGATATTCTAAATGCCAAGGACATTTTAAGTTTCAAAAAAGGATGCCTTTCAGAGATTCTAATTTGAACAACTATCCTCATAAAAATCATTGGGAAGTACAGAAGCCATGAGGGAAAATGGAAGTAAACTTTTAAGTTTGAAGACTGGATACCTTTAAAAAAAATAAATATGATGCACTTCTTGCAGTTACACAATAAATTTTGTTGTTTAATAATCTATAAGTATATTATGCTTAACTTGATTTCCTTGGCCTATTTGGAGAACATAAACCCCCCAAAAAGTAAGTTGGGTTTTTTTTTTCCTAGTTTTTAAACAGGTCATCATAAAAAATGTTTTCCTTGCCTTTTAATTTTAGCATTTCCTTCAAGCCTTCATAGACTATACACTTTGCAAATAATGTTCAAAATTGTGAGGCTGCAGTACTGTCATTGTGAATGAAAATTTTTCGTTGGATCCATACACATCTGTCATTATGGGCAGCACTGATAAGCTCCCTGTAAGCCCGAAGGCTGGTTTTGAAGCCCAGAGCTTTAAAAACGTTCAAGGATTTGATTGAAAGACTGGTACTATTGAAAGCATACAAGAACTAAATGCTTGCAATAGGTGGATATATTCTTGGGAAACTGGGATGATTTAGATTTGGAGGAGAAGCCAAGGAGTGGTTCCTTATAAATAAGAGACCCAAGAGCATATAATCACAACCCCATCTTGAAAAGCTGACTCCATCTTGAAGCCAGTCTGCCAGCTTGAGTAAATGACTCCGGAACTTTGATTCGCTACCCTTCCCCCTGGTGGACTCTGGAATGTGTAGAGAGGTTTCAGGCTGGTCAGGAAGTTTCCATTACTCTTTCCTCTGGGGCTTGGCGCCCTTGATGTTATCTATCTCTTAGCTGTCCCTGGCGCCAGGGCCTGTTAGTATCTAGCTCCTTGTCTCCCCCTGACTACCCATAGACTCTTTTCCTAGCACTTAGGCCCATCTCCAAGGGGGGATAAAAAAGGGTGGTCTAGGCAGTGGGAGATGTAGAGATCTGAATGTCCTGCAGCCACCCAGGACCGTTTCTGTCTAAGTTCCCTTTTAAACCCATTAATGGATAAGCTGGACTTGTCGGCCTCGTTCTTTGGTCTCTTAACCCCTTTGCGTACACAACCTTTTCAGGGAACACCTTGCTAGCTCTTCTACTTCTTGTCAATCCTCAGACATTTTAGTACTTCCCTCTATTAGTAGTGTAAGAGAAGTAGTACATACTCCGGAAGTAAATTTGAGTTCCTTCATAGAGGAGAGAAAGAATAAGGGGAAGGGAAAAAAAGACATTTAGACCTACTTTCTGATTCTCATCATGAACACGCTGATTTACTTTAATCTGTGCATACTAGATCAGTGTTTGCTTTTTTTGTTATCTGTACTACCTACCCTTCAAATCCGGAGATAATACAAAATTTGAGTTGAGGAATGCAAAGCACACATCTTGAAAATTATCACATTATTATATTGTTATTTGCATTTATATATGATGATTTAAATATGATTTGTGTATAGCTTAAATATTTATAGGGAAAGTCTTTTTCCCATTCTCCCTTGTAGCCAATAGAAGTTTGAACTCTAAACATTCAGTTATTTATGTACTGGACATATGTTTATGGAGAACTTCCTAATTTTGCAAAACATTGCGTGCATAAATACAAATTAATCAGAGTCTACCCTCACAAATCACACAGTCTACTAGAAGAAATATTGTAATTCTATCACAATCTAATAAAGGCCATGGTAGAGATATGTTTTAATACCTAACACTTTCTGTGTGCCTAGGGACTATATATACAGTTAATTTTTTCATAACTCATAATAGCTTTATAAGTACAATTATTGCATCCATTAATACAGATGAGGAATTGCAGCATAGCAAGTTTAAAAGCATAATGAATTCAGGGAATGTCAAATACATAGTTTTCTATGACTGACATCTAGGTTAGAGTTGAGGTATCCTTTATTCTGGGATAGAATTTATTTATGAGAGTTTTTTTTGATAGGCTGGTCAAAATATTGTCCAATACAGCTGCTCTCTTTTTCAACCTCTATTTTAACCATTGAACTTATGTACTGTTTATCTGACTTTGCTGATATTCTGTCCATTTGTCAGGGCTTGAGAGTAATGGGAGTAGAAACACCCTGAGAAAAAAGAGGCCAAAATTCCCCTGACAATAATAGTTGCATGGGAGAAGGAAAAAGCCCAGAATAGTATCCCCCCACACACCATAAATACGGCACCCTAAGAGAGGAGATTCCAAAAGGATGACTGTAGAATGAAACCATAGGGATGTCAAACCCTTTGTGTCATATTGGAAGTATTAGCCTTTAGCACTGGAGCTTAGCAGTGCTCCTAGCCTCGATCCATACAATCTTTACTTCTGGTGGTGGTCTTAGAGAGAGGAAGCCTTGACCCTCCTTGGCAGCCTGGAATGTAATATAGATAATAATCATCCAATTGGAGCATATAGAATCAGCACCTAACTAGGCATTGAGAGAGTGATGGAATTTATCTAAGCCATTTTTTAAGGTTTTCTATCATTGTTAGTCAGTATGATCCTTTACAGTAGCAAATTGGTGATCTGCCTAAATAATAAATTAAGGTTTTCAGACCAATGGTTATACTATACTCAACTTAGTTCTGAAGGATTTTATTTCTTTGTTCTATTATGAAATCTTGTTCTTATGATGGTTCTTTCAATGGGAGAATAATCTAGTCTTGGAGCCAGTAAACTGTAGAAACCAGAAACACACTGAATAAGTCTGGATTTCACATTTAAAAGTAGAAGAAAGCCAACTCAAATGAATTTAAATAACAAACAATACTGTATTAATTACATATGAAGAAGGAACCCCAAGTGCTGTTACCAGCAATCAGTCTCCCCTCTCTTTCCTGGTTCTGCTTTCCTCCACTTTGACTTGATGCTCAGGTGAGCTGTCTCCATGGAATGGCAAATCCGGTAATGAGAACATCAGCAGACATGATCATCAGCACAAACTGGTTTAAATAATAAATATACTGGCTCACCTAACAGATAGCAGTCCAGATGTATTCCAGTGGCTTAGATGCGCGTGGATGCGGTTTGATCAAACTCTCTGGGATTCTTTTAGCCCCTCTTTGTGTGTCAGCTGGTCCTAGGCCTCACAGATACACACCACATCAATCAGAGTTAAGGGAACAACTCTTTCTCCTGAGTTATTGGACAGAAGTCCTATATTTCATTCTGTGAGGAACAACTCAGGTCATTGACCATCCTGGAACCAATATGTAGGGCAAGAGAAGGAGGAACTCTACTGATTGGCTTATACCAATTAGGACTCACCTCTGAAGTTGGGGTTGTATCAGTCCCACCCAAGCCAAATATACAATGGGAGACAGGTGAGATGGACACTGAAGAAAATAATACCCACAATCATAGAGGGACAGAATGCATATTTCTCTATTATTCCAGCAAAAGTCTGGGGAGCAGGGGGAGGTTCCCATTGGGAGAATTCCATTGGCCAATGTGAGTCTCAGGCTCATCTAGACCGTCCTGGACTATAAGTGGAGAATGAGTGAAGTTTTCATAGGCAGAGAGGAGTTTTGGGAGCAGGCCAGGCAATAGCTGTGTACTATTGATATAATATACTTGTAGATTACATCTTCAATAACTCTGTTTTATATTCTGGATGGAAGTTAGTCTTGTCTGCTGCCATGGACACACAGACTAGAAAAATTACATTTCAGAATTCTTGAACACTAACAGCTGAATTTTTATTTAGAGTATGAAAAGATTAGATAATATTTTCCAGTGGGAGGGGAAAACAGATTTATAGCAATAGCGTTTCTTACACAGAAAGAAGCAATATCTGTTTTTCTGGAAATGAAAGCTGTAAGAGAATAAAACATGTTTTAGGAGAAATTGGTAGAAAAAAACAGTTTCTCCAATTCTTTCATAAAATATATGCATTAGCATGGCTTTCAAAGGACAGAAACATGTGGCTAATATAGGGACTTAATTCAAATGAAGACACACAGGATAGTCTCTGGTGTTAGGAAGAATATTTACGCAATTTTTTCCCCTTAATTAGAAAAAAATAGTGCAAGTAATTGGATCCTGAATACATATTTAAAATCTATTATTGCCTTTTTTCCATCTTTATTGAGTATTTTTAAAGTTGAAACTGAAGCTTTAAGATTTTGTAAAAGTTTCAGATTTAAGTATAAACTTCTAAGGAAGGATCAAAGTTATGAGATGTAATTTAAGAATATTGCTAAATAAAATACTTCCAAGGTAACCTGCCTTTGATTTATCTTTTCTATTAAAGAGTAATAGTTTGAAATGTCAAAACATCACAGACTTGAGAAAAACTTAAGCCTTGTCGAGTTACTCTGTACACTTATATATGATGAGCCTCTAGTGTGCTGTCAGAATGCAGTGTGCAGGGCCGGCCGAATGGCGCGTTGGTAAAGAGCTGGCTTGGGATGCCAGAGGGCCCCGGTTCGGATCCCACATATGAGGGCCAGTAACACTGCCCTCCACAGCTAAGATGCTGAACAACAGTTCAACCTGGAGCTGAGCTGCTGTGAGTCTCCGGCGACGGCGTGGGCTGCAGCCCCTGTGGCAGTGGGTTGCCATGGGCTATCATGTGTGGCCAGCAGCCAGCATGAGTGGCCAGCAGCCACAGTGAGCGGCTGTCAGGAAGCCGGTGACTGATCTGCCAAGCCCGAGAAGAGCGCAATGATGGTGCCAACTCGGGCCAGTGAAGCAACGTCCTCCACAACTAGACAGGAACAAAAGGACAGCGTCTTGTCTGTTCCCCTTTCCCCAATTCCCCAATGCTGTTCCCATCCCCCAATTCCCCAATAAAAATCTTAAAAAAAAAAAAAAAGAAAGAAAAAGAATGCAGTGTGGAGATGAAGGCTGAGAGATATTGGGCTGTCAAAAAGCTATGACATATTTTTTCTATGTTTTTCGTTGCAAAAATGCGTCATGACTTTTCCGACTACCCAATGGTACTCCACCACCCCTGTTTCTAGTGCTCAAGGTGAGTGTGGTGAGTGATGGGGAGTTCAAACAGTTGAAAATACCCTTACCTGATATTTTCTGGCTCACCCTCATTTCTCACTCTACCTCGCCATAGTATTTTTTCATCTCCCGGTATAATTTTTATTTATGCAAAGAATCAAGGGACGAAAAGTTTTGGCAGCAGACATTTGGTTCTGTGAATACATAGTAGTGGTTTAGGGAAGTTGCTGGCTAATTCTCTATCTCTAGTGGAGGTAAATTACATACAGATGAAAATAACAGATTAGCTAAACTGTTCTGTTCTTTCTACTGTCTGGGAAGAAATCTTGTAGGACATCCCACACCTGAAAGAAAGAATTCAGCTGTCATTATTTAAAATAACATATAACAAACACATTGGGGAAAGTTTTTAAATTGGTTTTAGAAAAAATATTGGGATTAGATGTCACTACAATTTAATATGTTCTTCCTGGGGATCTCAATGTGCAGGAAGACTGTGCTAGCTCCTTTGGGAAGATACATAATATTTCTCTCTTCACAGAGCTGATAATCTCAGTAAATAGTCAGGTATGCAACATGCAACAAAGACAAGAGAGGATATAATAAATGGCTAGTGTTTTAGTTAGTTATTTTCATTCCCAGTCATAGTAACTCACTGGGAATTTTCATTAGAATTTATGTGATAATAAGAGAGATGAGCTGTAATGGAGCTCCAGAATAAAGATCCACGTCATGGCATTGCAGGACGATAAGAGCTGGTGTCTTGTCCTGGGTTCAAGGCAATTGGCAGAACGCTTGCACAAATGCCCTACCATTAATGTTATATGGCTGCTCCCTGGCTCCATTTTTCTCTGTGTCTTCCTCTCTGCCCCTCTCTCTTCTAGAGTTCAAGTGCAAATTCCTGAGACAGAATCTGTTTGATTTAGCTAATTATTCAAATCTCATTTAACTTGAGCTTTTCTCACTCAACTATTGCCCAAAGAGTAGATAAGCTGGCTGTTTGTTGGAGTTGGAAGGCAGAGGAGTGACCTGTGATGAAGGACCCTGCTCCCCTGGGCTACCTCTTCCCAAGGCTCTGTGAGTGCGTGGCCTGGTACCATAACCAACAGGAAAACGGCAGTAAGCATATTGTTAATAAAGGCTTCTGGAGATCAAGGAAGGGAGGACTTAACGTGGAATTGTTAGCTGGTTGAAAATTCATGGCAAAGAGGGATGTGAACTGTGTCTGGAATGGTGAGCAAGGATCTAGTATTAGGGAAAAGAGAGGGAGGGTTCCAATATAAAAGACTTTTGTTGTCTGAATAATAGCTACAAAAGAGGCTTTATCTTTACTCATAATAACTGGAACAAATTTTTAATATAACTTTAAAAAATTTGACTTTGAGCCCAAAAACACTTACAGCATTTAATTAGTCTGATTAAGGACTAATTTTAGTTTTGGAGGTGAAGCCAGGAGCCCGCTCCCCCCCCACACACAGATTAAGTAGATCTCTATGCAGAGATATGATTTCAAAGTGGACATAAACATACACTGACTATATTGCCATTCTCACATGAACTAGAAGGGGAGAAACGGGAATCCCTAGCAGAGAGAAAGAGTTAAGAAGTACAGTTTCTAACCACTGCAAAAAAGGTACAGATCAGTTTCTTTTGCGTCCCCACCCACTGGTGGAAACTGTATTTGTCAACAGCTTTGCACTTGCTTATTACGGTTAATACAAGTACCTGGATGGAAACTATTCTATTTATATCCCATACAAAAATGTCAGGACAAGAACTGATTTGCCCAACTAGGACAAAGTGTCCACCTTATAACAAATCAATTGTGGCCGGGAGATGGGTCACATTTTAGAAATGAGGGATCTCTCTCTCGGCGGACTTATGGTTGGGGGGCTGAGTGAGGCAATACTTGGGAAAGAGGTGCTGAACAGGCACAGCAAAAATTGTTCACTTCAGTGATCTCTCACACCAAGGCAACAGCAAGCCTCCCTTCAAAGTTGGAACTGCTGATGTGATTAGTTTAGAGTTCTCTAGGATTTAATACAGAAGCAAGTTTGTGAGGAAACTTAGACTGTAATTCTGGTGGGTCCTCCACATTGGCCAGGATTCTAGGATCTCCTAGGCACCATAAAAAACTTCTACCTACTTGTCCTTTCAAAAGATCTTTCAGTGATCTCTGGTAGACATGGGAAATTGGGCAAGATTCTATACCATTCCTGGGCATTTCTTCAAGGGAGGCATGGCTTCTGATCTGAGGAAAGGGACCTGTTATCTATATAGATTCCCATTTTCTTCTTTGGTCCTCTAAGTTGCCAGAGACAACCATCAGCTCTTCTAGAGAAAAGTAGCAAAAAGCAAACATTAAAGCCCCATGGGAACCGTTTGTTCCTCACTTGTGGGTCTGCTTCCTCATACCTGCTGTGAGACCACATAAGAGGAATAATAATAAAAATAGCTAATACTTACTGAGGACTTACTATGTGCCAGGCACCTTCTAAGCCAGTGCTGGTCAAACTACTATAGATTGGCCCAGGTGAAATTCAGCCTGCCATCTGTTTTTGTAAATAAAATTTTATTAGAACACAGTCACTCCCATTTATTTATATAGTATTGTCTTCTGCTGCTTTTGCCCTACAAAAGCAGAGCTGAGAAGTTGCAACAGAGGCTCTATGGTCCACAAATCCTAAAAAAAAATCGTACTGTCTGACCCTTTTCAGAAATTTTGCTGACCCTTGTTTTAAGCATATATGTATTTAATCTAATTCTCCCAACAATCTCATGAGGTAGATACTGTTGTCTCCTTTACTATTTTACAGATGAGAAAACTAAGCCACAGAAAGGTTAAAAAAAACTTCCCCAAGGTCACACAAGTAGTGTGTTTTGCCTTCTATTCTCAGCATTTTAAAACATTAGTCAATCCTAATAATAGTTACCATTAATAAAGAACATACATGAGGGCTGAAGTTAGTACAGTTCAGTGGCTCTCATCCATGGGTGATTTTGACCTTTGGGGGACGTTTGGCAATGTCTGGAGACATTTTTGGTTGTAACAACTGGAGAGGGCAATGCTACTGGCATCTAGTGAGTAGAGGCCAGGGATGCTGCAAAACATCCTATAATACACAGGAGAACCCCCTACAACAAATAATAATCTGGCCCAAAATGTGCATAATGTCACTGTTGATGACCCCTCATATAATCTAGTTATTATAATGTAGGTTAGGCCTTTTTGAGTTATAATAAACACTGACTCACTAAGTTTACCTCAGTTAATTGACATTTAAGTATACACAAGGAACACAAAAATTAGGGAGAAGTGAAAGTAGCGTTGGCGGCTAACGAGCTAGACCTCTTTGAGAACTGGATGATTCTTTAGAGTACAGCGTACTTCTAGTAGAAGCAGAAGCCTACTGCTTTCAACTCCAATATTCTACTATGGAGGAGACCCAACTACTCCCTTTCTTAGCTACTGCCGTTTCCATGGTGACCACTGGTGCCAATTAGTGGATTTTCCTCATCTGTACTCTCTTCTACCTGACAGCTTTTTTTTTTTTTTTAACTCACAGCTTCTGCATTAGTTTCCTATTGCTGCTGTAACAAATTACCATAAATTTAGTAGCTTAAAACAGAGCAAATTTATCCTCTTACAGTTCTGGAGATGGTAAGTCTGAAATCAGGCTCAGTCTCAGTGAGCTAGATCAAGGTATTAACTGGCTCCTTCTGGGGGCTCTGAGGGGAGAATCCATTTCCTTGCCTTTTTCAGCCTCTAGTGGCTGCCTGCATTCCTTCCATCTTCAAAGCACATCACTCTACTCTCTGCTTCTGTCATCACAGCCCCTTCTCCTCTGACTCTAATTTCCTAATCATTCTTATAAGGACCATTGTGATAACATCAGGTCCACCTCAGTAATCCAGGATAATCCCCCATCTCAATTTAACTTAATCATATCTGCAAAGTCCCTTTTGCCATATAAAATAACGTTCACAGGTTCCAGGGATTAGAGTGTGGCTATCTTAGGGGGCCATTATTCAGCCCACCACAGCTTCCAAAGCCTGATGCCTCCCACCCATTGGCTTCACTCTCTGTATCATTCCATTTCTACTCTGTTCAGTTGTCCACGTGCCTCTGTGTATGTTTCAAACATCCCCAAGAAAATATCTAATCCGATCAGCTAGTTATCATCCAACAAAAAGTTCTCTCATTGACCAAAGCGCTTGTATCAGGCTATCTCATATGTCAATACACACATAGGTGGCTGCTGTTGGATCAGATGCTAATTCCTAACTTAATGATACAAAGGTAGGGTGATTCTGGGGTTTACGGCAAGGTAACTGATGTGTAAGGAAAAGCTGTGGCAGTGTGGTACATTGCATTAATGGCTCTAGTTCTCTACCCTTCCCACTAGCCATGCTGTTCACCATGAGACTTCACATTCTTCCTGCTGAAGGGGCAGAATATATTGTCTCATCCTTTGATTTGGGGCTTATGGCCAATAGAATGGGGCAGAAGTGGTAATATGCCAGTGGTGGACCTAGGTCAAAAGGACTTGCGTGTTTTTTCTTACCTTTGTTCACTTCAGCCATCGCTGTGGAAAGAGTAGGCCTGGTCCAAGCTGCTGGACCCAGGAAAAGAATGAGAGACAGGCAGAGTATAAGTGCACCAACTGAGTCACTTCCATTGGCCCATTGTAGATCAGACAGCCTCTAGTCAACGCACTGATGCATGAGCTAAATAAATGCTACTGAGATTTAGAGGTTCTTTGTCACTCAGAAAGAGCTAACTGACACAGGCAGATTTCTTCAAAATAAGTCTGTAGATGGGATAGCTTTAACCAGAATGGGGTTATGGGCAAGTGCCACAGACTTCCCACCAACAATGAGGTGGTTCCCTTAAAGTCCAAGACCAAGAGACTGCAAACAACTCAAAAGATTGATCAAAAGAAAAATTCCAGTAAGGTAGAATGTGTCTCCTTGTGTGAATACATACACAAAAATCTCAATCCCTGGTGCTCTAGGCTCTCAGTATGGCTGATAAATCCAATGTAGTGGTTATAACACCAAGCAGTGTGCCTGCAATGGAAGGAGTCCCGGGCACCAACTGGAAGGGCAAATCTATTGGGACCTGACACTTTCTTACACTTTCCCATCACATTAAGCAACACTCATGAAGAGCTGTAGAAAACGCAGGATGGCATGGGTATTTGACAAGATGATGAAGTGCACATAGAGTTTCAGGTGTCACTTAAGCCAAAACCCAGGATCCAAGAGCAACACTTTCTCTAGGGAGGGACCTTGACTTTATGATACTGGCCGGGAATGTCAGTGTGGTTGTTACAGTATCCTGAAGAAGGCTGAAGTCACACAGAGATTTTTCATATCCACCATTTCTCATTGCACAGAGCAAGAATGACCACCATTAGTATGTTTGGAACATTTGTAAATATATGATAGCCACTATGGTGATTTGCCTCTCACAAGCTAATAATTTTAGCTTGATTTTACTTAAATACTAATTTATGTTGGTACTATACAGTTAACGTGTTTTCAAGGAAAAGAGAGAAGTGCATGTAAAGCTTCCTAAAATGTAGAATGAAATTTTCCCAGACGTAAGATATGGCTCAAACATACAGATGTGGCACTTAGAGGTATAAAGAACAATACACAACCTTTTCTCTGTCCTCTATATGTTCATTCTGTGGTTGAGGAGAAAAAAATTCTTACATATAAGAATAATCATTAACTATGAAGAAATTTTAACTGAGGAACTACTTTCTGGCAAAGTTTTATTCTACAAAATATGTTAGGTTAATATTTAGCATCGTAGAGGTAAAGTTATTACACCAAAACTTAATTTTTTTCTCCTTCTAAATTGGTAAATATGTTAGATACAGTAAACTATGTTATAGTCTAGGACAAACTGTACTATTAATTCTTAAAACGCCTTTTAATTTATGAATAGGCTCCGGCAATTTGATTAAATAAATGGTATGAGTCAGACAGTCAAACATTATCATTCTTAATCTACTATACCTCTATGACATAGATGTAATTTTATCTGAAAATGTGAAACTTATGATCGTGAAGAAAGGACTTCTTCTTTAAGATGCTGATTCTGGAAATTTTAGGCTTAAAGAATCAATGCTGGTATTTATGAAATGGATGAGTTTTCTTGGTTCTTTCTATATTGTTAATATATGTAGTACGATATACCACTACAGAAGTGGCTCTTCTTCAGACATATAAATATCAACAAATAATACTATAATAACCACCTTGAAATGAGTTTGTAATTGGTTGGATGACTATAGTAGCAATTCCCAAAATATGCTAGCTCTGTTTACTTTCAATTTTATTCAGCATATGGGCATAGGAAAGCATTAGCGTTTTCCAATTCCAAGGATGAATGTGTTTAATGTTAAAATAACTCAGAACAGTTTTCTGTTTTTCATCATGAAGTTCAAGCAAGAAATATAAATACAGAAACTTGGGTCGGCTGCTGTGATTCTCTATAAATTCGATCAAGCTGTCAAGGATATGATCGTAGAGAGCTTGTGGATCAACTCTTTGGGCTTCCTCTAACCACTAACTCAGTTGAACACATGATACAATGTTATTTACACCAATCAGCCAGTTATTTGAAAACATTCATACTGGGTAGACATGTTTCTATGTCTATTTTATCGACTGTCAATTCTGAAGGTTCTTTTCACAGAGGACAGAAGCTGTAGTGATTGGTGCCCTACCTGGGAGAAGCGTATCGGCAAATGACAGGCGTTTGGGTTTGAGTCATAGTCCACACAGCCAGCCTGCAAGAAATATAATTTTCATCTCTTGTTTCTCAACTGAACTTAATTTCAACTTTGAGATCCCGTTCTGCTGAGTGGTGGAAACTCAATCACTTTGGAGTTACACCCCTGTACTCCCAGTGTTGAGTCCAAGGTTCATAGGACTTATAAAAATGCAAGGCATGGTTGAGGTGGGAATGGAGGGAGAATTTGGCATAAACTGTCATCAATCAGTCCCGGCATCTTCAAGGACAGTTTCTCATCTGATCTTGAGTTGTCTATCAGCACAGAATACATCTGCATTTTTATTTTTCCTGACAGTAAAATTCTCTCTAGTTTTCTCCATGAACTTAAAAATTATTTTCAAAGCCAAGCAGAGCAGAAGTTGTAAAGCTGATCTCTTCTCCATTCAATTGTCAGGGGGAAACTTCCTTGGGAGAGGGCAGCTGTAGCCATGGAAGCATTTCTGTGACTTCTTGTAGAAGTTAAGTCACCCTTTTCCCTGTGCTGTTTCACTTCAACCCAGCAACCATGGCTTCACTCAAGCTATGCTGCATGCAAAGAGGGAGACTGCCACACACCTGGAGAGTTCTGTCCCTTGACCATTCTTTGGAGTGCTGCGGTGTGTGGTTTTGCCCAAAGGTAGGGCTTTTTCTCAGTAAACTCATAGAGATGCACGTAAGGGTTTCTGCCAAGTACCACAGCACCTTACAGAATGCAGCCTCAGGCAGTGTTTGGGCCTGAAGCCAGGTGTCATGCAATTATATTTCTGTGTGTGTGTGACTCAGAGGGGGAGACAGGGTGGTGGGGTGACGGGAATTCGATAGAGTGAGTGGGACAAGGGGTTGGTACAGGAGACAGAGGAAATAAACAGACCCGCTTCTAATACAATAGAAATATTGAGCCAATTACGGCTACTTTCTACCTTATATATAAATTAAGAAAGCTTCCTGGAATGCACAATGTTGGACAGGGTTTAGTGAAGCTGGCTCTCTTATAAAATAAGGGTAAAGTTATAACCAAAATATATGTAACTCCAATATCCATCAAGAGCCTTAACAATATTAAGAAATTCCGTGTCTATGGTTTTTGAAAGAAATCTAAAGTGGGGACAAATTTATACACAACCATGTTTGTTGCAAGATTATACTTTTAATAGGAAAACACTGAGGAGAATACAAATATCCAAGAATTATGGAGGTGGTGGGAATGGTTTGAAAATATGGTTATATACATGTAACCGAGTCTGAGCTCATACCGCTTGCCATGCAACAGCCAGTAAGTAGAGTGACAAGGCATTGGGGCAAGGAAAGAGACTTTGTTCAGAAAGCCAGCAAGCTGAGAAGATGGCGGACCAGCATTCTAAAGCACCAGCTTGAGAAAGTAAAGAATTTAGGTTTTTGTTATGTCAAGGGGAAGGGGAAAAAGAGAGGCAAGAGGTGACTGACTACTGCAAGCATCTGGGCGCCAGTGTCCGAGGAAGATTGTGTTTTGATCTTAGCCTATTGATTCTAGTTGATGGGAGTCCTTGTCACAAGGTTCCTGCAAATCTTTGATAAACAATCATTACTTTCGTACATACCTCCCTTATCTCCTTGGGAGAGGTACTTTCTGGTAAGGGGTTGGTTTTGTAACACTCAAGCCTCAAGCAGAATTCCTCTAATGATTAGCATATCTATATGCAAGACTCAGCTGAAGTATTAACCTGAAGGCCATGGGAGCAAAGCAGACTTGAAACAAGATGGAGTCAGGAAGCCGAGCAGTTCACTCTGTTCCATACATATGTATCCATACATATGTTCCATACATATGTAATAGAATATTACACATCCATTAAAAATGTTTATAAATAGTTTTTAATAACAAGGGGAAGTGGTTCTGATCACTAAATTAAAAAAACACATTACAAAATCAACAGTGTAAAAAATATGCATTACAAATACAGGACTTGTGTCAAGATGAAAGCATTGTTTACCTCTTAGGGGTGGGTGCTTCTTTTCCTACCTCCTCATACTAATGTCGGCACATTTTCAGCCTGTGACCATGTGCAGGATTTATTTTCCATAGCATCATTCTCAGATACAAAATACTACATCACTATAATAGATGGTGATAATTGAACCAGCTAAGTTACAATATAGTCTTACTTCCCTACCCATCCAACCATGTTCCTTGCCAAATGATCTCTTTAGGAAATCTCACAGTGTTGATGTTAAGAAAAAGTCTGTTTTAGCTCTGCGTTTAAATGTTATAACAACAACACAGAAGAAATGATGACAGATAGCCTAGACTAGGGATTCCTGAGTTAGCTGTGCTCCTTAGACCAGCATCACCAGGAAACGTGTTAGAAATACAGATTCTTGAACACCTTCACAGACCTGCGTAATCAGAAACCCTGGGGATGAGGCCTAGAAAGCTGTGTTTTATCAAGCCCTCCAGGTGATTCTGAGGCATGCTCAAGTGTAAGAGCCACTGGCCCGAAGCAGGGATTGGCCAACTATGGCCCAAAGGCCACATCTGCTCACCTGTTGTATAAAAAGTGGTATTGAACGCAGCCTTGCTCATTGTCTAGTGCTGCTTGTGGGCTATAATACCAGACTGGAGTAGTTTCAGAAGAGATCTAAAGGCCCATACAGCCAAAAATATTTACTACTGTATCCTTTACAGAAAGTTTCCCAATCCCTGGTCTAGCATATAGAAACCGATGGAATTTTAGCTCATACGTCTTTTTCTCCATTGGAAGTACATCCTATCTAAAGCATTTACCCAACAATAGGTGTTCCACGACAAAGTATCTGTGAATTTGTAACTTTAATTGAATATGGTGATGTGGATTTCATTAATGTAGAGTTTTCTTGGAATGTGGCATGACCATTCTTGCCTCCTGTAATTAACTTCTATTCTAGAAATAAATATTAAATCAAAGAAAAAGCAATTTTTAAAATGAAATCACACAGGCTTATATGTTGCTGTGTTCAAGTGAGACAAAATAAATCTAAAGGGTTCCACCTGCTGGTAGAAATGATAAATGACTACAAATTAAAATACTTTAAAAATTATGTGGTAAGTCAAAAGCGATAGTCAACAGAAGTTCAGACGGAAAGGAAAATCATCTAGTTTCTTTACTTAAAAAAGGAATTGACATCGAATATGAAAATAACATAATCCATTTTTAGTAAATTATACAAAGCATACAGATAATAAACAGTGTTTAGACTATAAACTTTGTGAAGATGGGGGCCATGTCGATCTTGTTCATCAGGATATTCCCATCGCTAAGTAAGGTGCTAGGCAAATATGTATAAATAATTTTGTTATATAATAAAACACTAAGTTGTTCCAGAAAGTCTTATATTTTTAATTTAAAGAACCATACATGTATGTTATAAAACTACAGAAAACACATTCAGTAATAACTTGACTCCTTAAGGACAACTTCTTTATTGGAGAATCTAACACAAATATATCATAATACATTTTATTTCTTAGAAGATAAATGTGTCAGTCAGAATAGGCTTCATTATGCTGGGTTAAAAAATGAAGCCTAACTGATGGCTTACAACAACAAAGGTTGTTTTCTTGTTCACATCCATCATAGCTTGCCTGAAGCCCTGCTCCACATTGTCTTCATTTCAGGACCCGGGCTGTTGAAACTGCCTTTATCTGCAACATAACTGGTCATCTTGACACAGAAATGAGAGACTCTTTTTCCTTTTTTTAAAACAGCGTTATTGAAGTATAATTTCCATACCATAAATTTGACCATTCTAACTGTACAATTCAGTGATTTTTTAAGTAAATTTACAGAGTTGTGCAACTGATCATTGCTATCCAGTTTTAGAACATTTTATTTCCATCACCCCCAAAACATCTCTTGTCCCCATTTGCAATGAATCTCCATTCCTACCCTCAGCCCTGCTTCCTGTCTAAAAATTTGCCTTCTATGGACATTCCATAAGAGTGGAAACATACAATATGTATCTTCTCTGTCTGACTTCTTTCACTTACCATGTTTTTGAAGATAATCCATGCTGCAGCATGTATCAGTAGTTTGTGTCCTTTTATTACTAAATAATTTTCCATCATATGGATATATCATATTTTTTTATCCATTTACCTTTTGATGGACATTTGTGTTGTTTCAAGTTTTTGGCTGTTACGTATGAAGCTACTGTGTACATCTTCAACAAGATTTGTGTGGACATATATTTTTATTTGTTTTGGGTAGACATCTAGGAGTAGATTTGCTGGGTTTTATGACAAATTTATGTTTAACTTTTTAAGGAACTGCCAAACATTTACACAGTGATTAGCCATTCCACATTACCACCAGCGACATATGAGGGTTCCGTTTTCTCCGAATCTTCGCTAACACTTGTTATTGTTTGTCTTTTTTTTTTTATTATAGTCATTCCAGTGGGAATGGTGGTATTTTACTGCCGTTTTAATTTACATTTTCTGGTTCAAATGACTGTGACTGAGATCTTTTCGTATGCTAATTAACTATATCTTTGGTGAACTATCTGTTCAAATTCTTCACCAATTGTTTGAGTTGTCTTCTTATTGAATTTTAAGAGTTCTTTATTTATTCTGGATCATATGTTTATCAAATATATGATTGGCAGATATTTTCTCCCAGTCTGGCTTTTCTTTTCACTTTTTTTCTTTTATGAATTGTACTTTTGGTGTCACATCTAAGAACTCTTTGCCTAACCTAAGGTCATGAAGATTTTCTATTATGTTTTCCTCTAGAAATTCTAGAGTTTTAGTTTTGATATTTTGGTCCATGATCCATTTGAGTTAATTTTTGTGTTTACTGTGAAACACACATGTGTTTTGTATTTAGTAAGAAAGCTGTCTCATTCTTAATTTCTCCCCATTAGATTTCTGGCTAGTCTGCCAGTCTATTGCTTGTCCTAACCCTAACCACAACTTAAGACTACCTGCAATATTGCCCCTCCCGATTGTCACCAAGGTCACTATTATTTTTGACAATGCCCTGGACATAGGGATTTTCTACTCTGTTCCAAATCAGTCCATTTTGGCAGTAAATATCATGGTTTTCATGGACTGCTTGTCCTGGAGGATTGTGGAGGGAGCAACCCATAGCTAAAATGCTGTAAACTCGCATTATTCTTACCCAAGCAAGGTTCAGTAGTTTGTCTTGAGTAGATGTTTGTTAGTTAATGGTATGCCTTGATTTTCATAGTTGGGAAGTTTTTTTGCAAATGTGTAGTTTTTGTTGCTTTTGGGGGAGAAGATTTGTGAAGCTTCTCACTCCACCATATCAGAATCCCAGCTTCTCTGAGGCAGATTTCATAACTTAAGGTTGTAAATGCTTTAAAACATTGTAAAGTGTGTTACCTCTGCCTCGATTTCATGAGCCAAAGCAAGTCACATGGTCATGCCTTTGTTCAACAAGATAAAGGTGTATAATCCTTCCGCAAGAGGAACAATACGGTGATGATGTGGTAGGCAGCTTCTGATATGGTTACCAATGATCTCAGCCTTCTTTCTGGTACTCACACCCTTGTGTCATCCCTTCCCTTTGAGTGTGGCCTGGACTTGGTGATTGCCTTCTAGTAAATAGAGTTCAGCAAAGTGATGGGATGTCACTTCCATAATTAAGTTACACAAGACTGTTGCTTCCATCTTGCTAATACTGTCTCTCTTGCTAGCATTTTCTCATTCTTGCTCTTGCCTTCTTGGGTTGCTCATGTTGATGATGCAAGCTGCCATGTGAGAGAAGCCCACATGGCTCGAACGGAGGGTAACCTCTGGCCAACAACCAGCATGGCACTGAGACCCTCTGATTTAGCCCAATAGCCCATGAGGAAATAAACCCTGCCAACAACCCACTGAGTGAGCTTGGGAGCAGGTTCTCCCTCAGTTGAATTGGAGATGGCGTCAGCCCTGGCACCTTGATCGCAGCCTCATGTGAGACCCGGAATTGGAGGACTCAGTTAAGCCATCACATTCCTGATTCACAGAAACTGTGAGATAATAAATGCTTGTTGTTTTAAGTTGAAATAGTTGGTGAAGAGTCAAATAATATATTACAATAAGCAAAATAGGCTCAGAGCTGGATAGGCTGCTTCTCCATATACAAAACCAGTACTTCTAAATAAATCAAATTTTATTGAGTAGCTTTCGATGGTACTCATAGCCTGGCATTTGCCCTGAATTTCTGTTTTTATTTTATAAAATCATAAAATATTGGAGTTGCAATTTCAGTATTTCCAGAAATTAATTATAGAAATAGTGTTAAGCCATACCAAAGTAGGTATATTTTTGTAAAATGAGACTGAAAAAATTAGATTTCCTTGAGCATTGTTTACAGGAACACTCTAATTTCTTATTGATAGTTTGTAATTGGTAAATGTTTTTATGACTCTTTATAATTTACTTTAAAATAGTATATAAATACTAAAATAACCTTCACCTGGATATAAAAAATATCCAGTTAAATATATTTGGGGAGATTCTTCCAAAAGTAGAGTATGGAAAAGTAGACCGAAAATGGTAACTTCACAGTGGAGAAAGCTGACTAACATTATCACAAGCCAGCTGATCAAGGTTAACATCAATAGTGATAAATCGTATTGGTAGTATGTCTCTTTGATATGATATGATGAGTATACCACTTTAGCTCTGTGGGATTCCTTCCCAAAACCACATTACCACAGTCTAATCATGAGAAAAGAACATCAGAAAAATCCCAATCAAGGGACATTCTACAAAATACCTGATCAGTGTATCCTCAAAACTGTCAAGGTCACCAAAACCAAGGAAAGTTTGAGAAACTATCACAACCAAGAAGAGCCTAAGGAGGCATGACTACTGAATATAATGGGGTATCCTAGAACAGAAAAAAGGCACTAGGTAAAAGTGAAGAAAATCTGAATAAAGTACAGGCTTTAGTTAATGATAATGTAAAGTATCCATTCACTACTTGTGACAAATGTACCACACTAATATAAGAGGTTAATAACAGAGGAAACTGAGATAAAGGGGAACTCTATTTATTATCTTTGCAATAAGTAATTTAAATGTAAAACTTCTCTAAAATAAAATAGTTTTTTATAAAGTATAAGTGGAGAAAGCTCTCATTCTTAATAGCAACAAAACTATGACATTTCTAGAAATTAAGAAAAATATGCAGGATCTATATGAACAATTTTTCTAAATAAAGTGATGAAATAAGACTTGAATAATGGAGAACACGCCATACTCCTTGATCAGAGGGCCAAATATTATAAAGTTGTCTTTTCTGCTCACATTTATTTATAGTTTCAAAGTCACTCCAAATATACCAATAGTATTTCTCCTTGAACTGGACAAAAGTGTCTTATCTGTTAAAATAAATGAGCAAAGATACTCAAACTATATTTTTAAACTAAAATAAATTTGATGATATAGCCAACCAGATATTTAAATATATTATAAAGTTATACTCATTAAAATAGTGTAGCCCTGGTAAAATAATACATTCTTCTTTTTTCTGTTAATACATACGATTTATCACTTTGGTAGGCAGTAAGAATATAGTGTTCAGGAGGTCACACATTATTTCTACCTTTGTGGAGCTAACAATCTGTTGGTGAAGGTAGCTATTGTTTCCAACAATTACAAATGTACTGCATGAATTAGGAAAGACAGGAGGAAATTGCATTTTAGTTAAAACCTCATGGATTTTAGCAACCTAGGTGTAGGAGGGAAATGAGTTAAGAGACCATGATGGGCAAAGTAAATGTGAAGGCCATCTGTGGAAAGATGTACAGGAGACTAGAAGACTAGAAATAGAAACCAAAGAGAATAGTGGCGAGGTAGGTAGCTAGAGAAAGGCAAGTGCCACATTGCATGTGATCTCATTTTGATTTTTCCCCTACGGACTATGGAAAGTCTTTGGGGATTTTTAAACTGGGGAAAGACCCAGTCAGATTAACATATGTAAAAAGATTACTTTGATTTTCCTGAGAGCAATGAATTAGAACGGAGCCAAAAGGTACGCTGGGAGAAAGGAAGCTATTGCTATAGAAGAGATTATGAAGGTTTAAATTTAAAGGGAAAATTAGAAAAGATGATGGACATTTGAATGAGGTTAAAGAGAAATGGACAAAAGAGAGAGGTATTTAGGAAAATATTGGCCTGCCTTTTAGTAGGAGAAAGACTTTCTAAACATAGTAACAATAAAAAAAATAATAATCGATTTGACTGCATTCAAATTTATTTTTACTTTTGTACATAAAAAATTTCAGGCATAGGATAAACAGCTGAGAGAAAGGAGTTAATATTTACAATAAAATTAAAAAAAGATGAAACTAATGAAAAATGGGTAAAGAAAATTAACAAGCATGTTGTAAAATGAGATTGATACACAGTTGAGAAACATAAAAATATCAAAACTCAGCAATAAAAACTGTGATCATAATCAATAATCAAATAAATGCAGATTTAAAAATAATATAGTGCTAATTTTAATTTGTGGACTAGACAAATTAAAAACAATGATAATAATACCCAGTGCTGGTGAGGATGTAGAGAAAACAGTCATCCCACAAGTGAGATGTGAGTTTTGATGAAAGTTTAAATCAGAATTATTTTTCTAGATGACATGTTGGCCACATATATGTAAAAAAAGTTTTTTTAAAACGTTCAAACCTTTGAACTGAAAATAATTCTTGGAATTTAACCTGAAGACTTAATCTGTGGTGTGAAGTAGTATTTATGTAGTAAAGTATTTGCACTAGAATATTAGTTATACTGGCAAAACAACTTTAACAACGCAAATGCCCAACAAAGGCAAAAGATTTAAATAATGGCAAATGAGAAATTATTTGGAGTCATTAAAATAATATTTTTGAGGGCTGGCCAAGTGGCTCAGTTGGTTAAGAGTTAGCTTAAGAGCGCAAGCTCTGAGCAACACGGCCACCGGTTCAATTCCCACATGGGCCAGTGATGCTGCACCCGAGCTGAGCTGCCGCTGAGCTGCCAACAGGTGGCAGGATGGTTTAGGTGGTGAGAGCATGTACTCCTAACAACAAGACTGCCTGTTCTGTGGTGGGCCACGCCTGCCCGCAACTAAGACTGAACTCGGTATCTTGAACTGAGCTGCCACCCGGATGGCTCAGTGAATAGAGTGTGTGCTCTTAAGAACAACAAGGCTGCTGGTTCAACTCCCGCAACTAAGATTGTAACACAGCACTTTGAGCTTAGAGGCCACGAGCTGCTGATGGGCAGCCAGATGGCGACTGGCACTCTCCACAACTAAGATTGAAGAACAATAACTTGGCTGTTCCCCTTCCCCAATTCCCCAACACTGTTCCCCTCCCCCAATTCCCCAATTTAAAAAATATATATTTTTTTGAAAATACTTATGACTTAATTTTAAAAGAATAAAGTTGTAACAATGTTTATACAGTAGTATCCTAAATATATAATAATGTAGTATTTTAAAACAATTATTTCATACATATACATTATAGAAAACTTGTAAATATAGAAAATCCTAAAATATTTAAATAATTTGTATTTTCAGCACCTATCAATAATGCTATTAATATTTGAGGGACAATTTTGGATTTTCTTTTTAAATTTTCTGATCATATTTATAAGGCTCCAACCCCAGTTTTTTCAAATCTGTAAAATGGGGGATAATAAGGCTTACCTTGCAAAGCTGACATGAAAATTAATGATTGCATTATTTAGAACTCTTGTTTTCAAGTGATAGAAACATAGCACAAACTAGATTAAACAAAAGAGAATTTATTGACTCATATAAATAGAAGAACAAAACAGGGAATAGTAGAGTCTAACTTTAGACATAGCTGGATCCAAACCGGATCACATCGTCAGCAAACTCTTCTCTCCATATCTTTGTTTTCTTCAGTGTTGATTTTGTTCTCATGCAGTTGTCGATAAATTGGACCTTGGAGTTCCAGGTTTACATTTTATAAGCCTGATGCCTCTTTCCCAATAGTTATAACAAAAGTCCAGAGATGACGCTCATTGATGGTGCGGGGCCTCCATACCTCATTCCTGAATCAATTTTGTAGCCTGAGGGGATATTAGTTTATTGTGACACAGCAGGGTCAGCTTCACCTGAACCACATCAACTGAGAGTTTAAGACGGAGGGTATACCAAATCAAAATTAGATGCTGTCACCAGAAAAGGAATGCATAGTGGGTTTACAGAAACAATAGAGATCCACTGCAAAGATAATGTGCCTAGTTCCTTGCCCACCGTACACTAGAGTTGTTCAAAGTGACACAATATTGGTCATATTTTTAGATTCAAAAACTTCTGCAATTAATTCCTATGAATACTACTATTAAACTACAAGCCCTTGAAACAGGTTTTGAAAAGCCTTTTTTTAATGCTTTCTTGCTTATATTCTAGTTATACTCCAATTCCTTCTAGCTCTGCATTCTGGCGATTATCACGCATCTGTGTGCCATAACTATTGTTAGAAGGTTAGGGAAGATTGAAAGCTGTTTTTAGGACCTACTGTTTAGTAAGTGTGATATGTACCCATATTATGTGTTAGAAATTGTTAACACTTACAAAAGAGGTTCAGAGAATATGCTTTGGGCATTAGAGATTGCTTCCTGCTTGCGACTAAATCAGGAAAATCTTCCTGGACTAGTTTATATCATAAAGAATGCAAGAAATCGGACAAGTGGAGATGATAATTTAAACACTCCAGTGTTCAAGTGAACACTTTGAGCAAAAACATAGGAGCTGGAAAGTGGAGCATGTGCTTTGAGTTTAGAGAGTAGTTCAGTTTGCTGGAGTATGAAGATGACTGGTGGGAAAAGATTATAAAATGATAGGTTAGCCTTTCTGACAGTGAAGACCATCCCATGAGAAACACATCTCTTGCTGGATTGTACTCCTTCTTTGGAGAATTACAAGGAAACGTGGGAAGGATTTGAAGCCCTACTTCTAACTCATTCTCCTGGCTGCCATAAAACTAAAGGAATATCAGCCCAAGGGGCTTCAGTTTACTTCATAAATGTGTGGCATTGCTTTGGGATGGTTAATCTGACAACAGCTAGCAAATGAGAGATGGGAAACAGAAGAGATTACCAAGGAAGCCAATACTAAATTGATGATCATTGGTGTTTGAAATGAAGTAATATTTGGTGGGAATAAAGGGGAAGTGTTGTGTGTTAAGATATTGAGGAGGTAAAATCAATAGGATTTATCAATTGGTTCTATAGACAAGGGAGCTGGAGGGACTTTTAAATGGCGATTAGAGCAGCCTTCAGGCTGCTATAACAAAATACCATAGGCTGGGTGACTAATAAACAGCAGAAGTTTATTTCTCACAGTTCTGGAGGCTGGTGCCAGCAGATTTGGTGTCTGGTGAGAACCGTCTTCCTGGTTCATAGACTACTATCTTCTCACTATAACGTTACATAAAGGAAGGAACAAGTTGTTGTCTGGGATCTCTTTTAAAATGGCACTAATCACATTCTTGAGGGCATCTGAAAGGCCCAACCTCCACATATTATCATATTAGGGATTAGGTTTCAATATATGGATTTTGGGGAGCCACAAACATTCAATCTATAGTTGATGATATTCGCATACACGGAAATGGGGAAATTAGGCTTGTTATGGGGGAAGTCAATGACTACTCTTAGACGTTTTGAGTTCGATGTACTAATGACAAACACCAAGTGGAGATCGCCATCATGCAGTTGGAAATTTAGGATTTGAGATGTGAGACAAGTGGGGCCAGAAATAAAGGTACTCTCCCTTTCCTCCCACTTAATGGAATCAATAAAAGTCCTGCAAGGGGTTAGAGTTAGCAAAGGAGTCAGCATGGAAGAACAAACTGATTACAGGACCTATGAAATTCACCACATTTAAGGGGAAGAAGGAAAAGAGAAGCAGAAATGAAAGGAGATCCAGAAACTTAGGTAAGTCAAGTAAGGGGAAAATTGTGTTGGAGCTTGAACCTCAGCATACAACATTTAGAATTTGGGTCTAGTTAGATCAAAGAATTAAAAGAGAAAAATTGAAAAACAAATAGAACTTCATGTATTTTAAGACTTACTATGATGGTGACTAAGATATGGGATGAGAACAAAGAGTAGACAGCAGGCGTTCTAAAAATTGTTATTAAAGAAATGCACCAATAATTAAACTTTTATTTCTTTCCTATAATTTCTAGTTTTTCTCCTTTATTATACAAGTTATTTTCAAAATATTAGTCAATCGTCTATACCTTGAATCTTTTTTTCTAAAAGAACAAAACAATATGGTGTTTTAAAATATACTTTATAATGCCAGTAGGCAAATGTGATATAAGGGACAGGAACAGCCTTATCTAGCTATGTATTTCATCTGTAAAATGGGGATAATAATACTTGTTATCAGTTGATCTCAGAGCATTGTTATGTGAGTTAATTGAAAAGAACCATGAAGCATTATATGGGTGTAAAAGCTATAGTAATGTACAATATAATTAATATTTAGGGATTTTTTTGTGCTTCTGACCTTGTGCTAATAAAGTTGTCATTACTTTAAGCAAGCCATAATTATCTATTTTTTGCTCTATGTTCAGCAAACAAATGTTCTCATCTTTCTTACACTTATACGTTTACTGTAATTTTGCCTTCTGTGAGTTGTTTGCATTTATCTTATTTTTGCCCACTTCTGCTGTGGCAAATACGTGCCAAATAAAATGTTAGTATCAGCAAACAAACATTTTTGTTGGGTGTGTCCTCACTGTCCAAATGTTTGTTTTTAGCCAGAACTACTTGTTTCGAAAGCTTTCATGAAACATGCATTTGTTTTCCAACCATCCCAACAGCTCAAATAATCCTGCCTACATTTCCTTAGGTCACCTTCTATTCAGCACTTCTTCCTTATGAAGTCTCCTGTTGGACAGAATTTTTTTCTGAGGCTTCAGTAGTTGCCTCGTAGGAATGCTTATAAAAACATTTGTGGATAGCCCAAACATTTTCAATAACATTTGCTTGGAAAAATTTTACTGGCAGTCAGGACATATTATTTAAACATTATTTCAAAATATTTATGCATCCCCGCAATACTTTGGCGGTGTCTGTATAGCAAGGCTGAATTGATGGTTTTCTAGTTAAGTCTTTTTGTTTGTTTGTTTTTGGTTCATTTTGGTTCAACCATTCATAATGGTTGATTGATCAGTGTTTCATAGAATTTCCACACAGTTGATTTGATTAATTCAGTAGTAAGGTGTCTATAACAGCCAGGGGTTTCTGAACTTTCTTCCTTCTCCAAGAAGCGAACTTAATAAACAAATTAGATTAACTTTATCGTAATCTCTTCAGATGCTTCTCAGTTGCTCTTTTAGCTCTTTCCTTTATCCCCTTCCCAACAATAATTCAGAAAATAGTAGATTTCTTAGGATCATTTTGGCATTAGGATTTAGTAAAAGAAGTAGCTTTAGTGAGAACTGTGGTTCTCTATATAATATAACCATATTATATGGTTTTAATTCATGAAAAGCTCATGTCTGATTTTGCCTATCCCTGGGTTGCTTAGTTTGCTTTCTGCATTTTCTCCCCTACATTTCTCTTTTCGGTATTTTTTCTCTATGTATTTGTGCTGTAGTTTTT
>NW_017731526.1:259017-317848 GCF_001890085.2 Hipposideros armiger | reverse complement strand
CTGCAGCCTATGCCGTTGCCATGACTCACGGCAGCTCAGCTCTAGGTCAAGCTGTTGTTCACCATCTTATCTGTAGAGGGCGCAGCATCACTCTCTCTAGTGTGGGATCTGAACTGGGGCCCTGCTGCTCAGAGCTGGCATCCCAAGCCAGCTCTTAACCAATGCACCACTCGGCCGGCTTGTCGCTATTTACTTTTGATCCCTGTCTATGCCTTTGTCAATGTATGTCTCTGTGTGTCTTTATGTCTGCATGTCTGTCTGTTTATATGATGTATATGAACTTTGTGTTTTTTCTTTCTATGTCCATTTCGATGTATCCTCCTGCTTATATGACTTTGTTCTTCTCTCTTTTCTCTCTCACTGTCTTTTTCTATGAATTTTATTTTATTTATGGCTTTTCCAATTTCTATTTGATTTTAGTGCTGTACATATGTCTTCATTCCTTTATAATTACAAAACATTTGAGTTTTGCTGTGGTGTTATATTTACTAATTAGTATTTAAAATTTCCTGTTCCATTCCATTAGAAGAATAAATTAAAGATTATGAAAAGGCAAAATTCATAAAAGAGATACACGTGGGCTAATAAATGTATAAAGTAGATACATTTTCACTAGTAATTATGTACATGTAAGTTAAAATAATGAAATTATCTTTATTGACTACCAGATTGACAAAGATGTCCATTGTGGGAAAATAATCATAAATTATAAAGGTATTGAATCAACGTTTCAGGAGGATAACATGTATTAAAGTTTTAGCTTTGAGTTAGCAATTCCACTTTAGGAATTTCCCCCCCCAGATAACCAGACAATTGTACGACTGTTTATTATAGAATTGCCTTTAGTAATATAAAATTGAAAATATTATATTTTGCCATGTATAATGTGCTCCCATGTTTTTTGCCCAAACTTTCAAGGAAAAAAATCTTTCGTTTTAATTTTTTAATTCAAAGTTTTATTTGTTTACAGTTAGGTACTTGTTTTTTGTATTATAAAGGAATTTTAGCATTTATTTTTCAACATGTTGTGGTACAAGAAATTTTATGTAACAAATAATTGCAGAACACAAGAACAGATACAAGGTACAAGAAATTTTATGTACCAGTAATAAATTTAGGATATTTATGCATCGTAGAAGGCCAAGGACTTTTCGTCATTGTGAGTTCAACAAAACCAATTAAGGTATTCCAGAGTATTATTTTGCATATGGATATCATTATTGATTTCTAGAGTTACACTTTTAACTCATAAGCATAAATAAATAATTAAAAACATTTATATAGATACGGAATTAGTACTACCCATGTATAATGTGCATCCTTATTTTTCCCTCACAAATTTGGGGTAAAAAAACATGCGCATTATACATGGCAAAATACGGTAAATGTCCACTAGTAGAGCATTGGTTAAATGAATTACAATACATCAAATATAATAGAATATTAGATTTCTATTGTTACAGAAAAATTCTATGGCATATTGATAACTAAAAATTAATCAGACTTCATGAAAGTATGTAAAAATGTGCATATTGTATATGCCATTTATTCATTCAAACTATGCATATAATGTACCTTTTAAGTGCCAAGCATGGTACAGGCACTATAGAAATATCCATATAGTTTTATATGGGGTGTAAGATAATGAGAGAACTTCAGCCTTTTCTTTTTGTGGATTTAATAAGCATGTGTTTTGAAAAATAATAAAGTTGCATCAATTTTGAGAAAAGAGTTTTCTTAAATTCTAAAACAGATATATTTTTTTCTATTTTAAAATACTAAGTTGATCTCTCCTTTTGTGTTTTTTCTTTCCTTTCTTTTCTCCCTCCCCACACTGTGGATCAGTGATCCTCTATTAAAAATCATTTCCAGTCCTGGCCAAGGCAATATTCTTAGGTGTTCTGGAAATGCTGTGCCTTAGTATATATTATCTTAATGAGTTGTCAAGAAGAAATACTTGTTTAAAGCCTTTGGAAAAAATAAAATAAAATAAGCCATGTACTTTTCAAAATGTCATTCCAATATGAAGCATGGAGAGTCTGAGCAAACACAATACGAAACAATAAAGGTGAATGCTTAGCTTGGTCATTGAAAATTGATACTAATGTCAGTGGAAAACAAAACTTGAAAATTTAATTTTTAGTACAGTATTTCTCAAACATTAGTGTAATAAGACTTACCTAAGGAACTATTTTTAATGCAGATTCCCTGGAATCCCCCTTTAGAGATTCTGATTTGGTAGGTCTGAAGTGGGTCATAAATTCTCCATGTTAATAAGCTTTCCAGGTGATTCTAATATAGCAGGTTTAAGGGCCACATTTCCAGAAAGAGTGCTAATGAGTAAGTTTCAACAGCTTACCTGCTTTAAAAATGTTACAGATTTTTCTTAAGCCATATCTGCTAGATACATTTCTAAGAGAATTCATTGGACAAGATTATTTAAGGGATCATGCACGTTGTTTAGGGGGTTGTGAGTGCATAGGTAGATTACTTTCCATTTCAAGACCTGTTGGCTTTCCGGACCACAATTCTTAGTCAAAATTTTTATGAGTTGAAATGTTTACTCCCATCATGTGGAAATCATCATGCCTTTTCCTCAAACAATGACATTAATATTTCATAGGTTTCCTTTCATTCTTATCATTTCATATTAAGTAGATAGTATGAGTTCCCAAGAATATTGTCCTAAAAAGTTTGCAAAGAAAGTATAAATAATAGAACACTGCAAATGCAGAATTCTGATCAATGAAAGCGGCTACGTACTTTAAATAAAAGACCACTTTATGGCACTTTGACACAATCAGAAAATCATACCTCTGAGTCTTAAAAGACTGAATGATATACAGTAAATATATCAATCACCAGAGTATAAGCTCGCGTCAAATGTAAGTCTAAGCTTTCTGGAAAGAAGGGTCATGAGATGTATAGCAAGAATTTTATAATGTTTTCTTTTTTTTCTGTTTTGTTTTTTTTAAAGATTTTTATTGGGGAATTGGGGGAAGGGGAACGGACAAGTTGCTGTCCTTTTGTTCTTCAGTCTAGTTGTGGAGGACGTTTGCTTCACTGGCTCAAGTTGGCACCATTATTGCTCTCTTCCCGGGTGAGGCAGATCAGTCACCGGCTTCTGGAGGACCGCTCACAGAGGCTGCTGGCCGCTCATGCTGGCTGCTGGCCACACACGGTAGCTCATGGCAGCCCACTGCAACAGGGGCTGCAGCCTATGCCATCACCGGCAACTCATGGCAGTCCAGCTCCAGGTTGAACTGTTGTTCAGCATCTTAGCTATATAGGGCAGTGTCACTGGCCCTCATGTGGGATCCGAACCGGGGCCCTCTGGCGTCCCAAGCCAGCTCTTAACCAACGCGCCACTCAGCCGGACCTATAATGTTTTTATAATACAGTATAACCTACCTATGTATAACCAAGATATACACTAAACATACAGTTTAACCATTTTGTGATCATTTAATACAAAATTATTTATAATTCTACTTTAAATAAAGTTTATATAGGTAAGAATCCAAAGAGCCTTCCATCTTGTAGCTGATACATGAAAAACCCTGACCAGTTCAGACAATCAGAGAGTTTTATGGCTGGAAAACCAGTTAGTTCAGTGTTTCTCACATTTTAATGTGCATATGAATCACTTGGGGATCTTATTAAAATGAAAATTGTGATTGATGGTGTAGAGTGTGTGACCTGAGATTCTCATTCCAAACAAGCTGCTGGTCCAAGGACCACACTCTGTATAGCGAGGATTCATTTAAACCCTTTGTTTAATAGATGAGGGAATTGAATGTGGGAAGGACATAGCTTTGCAAGGCATTACTGTGACTCTGGTGGACTTCAAGTCATTAAAGCTGAATGGTATTAATGGCAGTTCCTCCAACTGTTATCACTAAGGTCTCTGGTGAGGCCTTGGTTTCTGCCCTTCCTGAGTTGGGACTTTGAACTTTTTCGTTCATTCTGTGAGAGACCTGAAAGATGCCTTTCAATAAATTTCTTCCTTTTGCTAGAGCTATTCAGAGACAGTTTCCAAAGGCTGCAAATCAAAAGACTATAACTAACACAGGCTCTGTGTTGGAACTGCACTGCAAAGAAATATACCGTATTTATAACACAAGGAAATAAATTCTTCCCCTGGAAGAATTTTTAAAGAAAATTTTTAAAGTAACTTTTATTTCTTTAAAAGTTTACACAAGTCCACTGGTGACTCCCAAATGCCTCTCTCCAACATAACTCTCCCCTCGTCTTCCAGGCTGTATCCAATTTCCCATGTGATATCTCTATCTGGATGTAATAGGTATCTCAAACTTAACATCTTCAGAGTCCAAAATTGAACCTCTTAACACCTGATGTTTCTTTAGCACATAACACCTTGTTGCATGCAGTTGCTCAGGTAAAAACCTAGGAATGATACCCACTTTCTCTTTTGTCTTTCCCACTTTCCCTCTCAACTGCTTCATTCCAGTCTAAACCATCACTGTGTCTACCTTGGACAACTGCAATAACTTCCTAATCCTTTGTGATTCTACTCTAGTTTTCTCACATGGCAGCCAAAGTGATTCTTTAAAAATGTAAACCAGACCATGTTACTTTTATGCTCAAAACTGGTCAGTAGCTTCCCTAGCCACTGAGAATAAAACCCAAACTCCCAGCATGATCTACAGGGCCTTTTGTGATTTGACCCTTTACTAGATCTCTCTTAATAAAACTTGTTTCACCTTTCTCCTTGTGTACACTGCTCCAGCTAGACTGCTCTCTTTGGATAACTTCAACTACAATGTAAGTCCCAGGAACATGTATTTTTACTATTTTACTCAATATTCTATTCTCAGTATCTAGAATAATGCCTGGAACGAAATAGATTTCAATGAATAGTTCTTACGTGAATGAATGAAAAAATGTATAATCAATGTAATCAGTTAGGCACAGTAAATGAGACAGACCTGATCACTAGAACCCTGGTAGGAATATGAGGTTGGTCACAGAAGTGAGACAGAAGTGAGTAGTTAGTGGTTATTACTACTTATACGACTAACCACTTATACCGCTAATCATCTATAGGTGAAATTACCCCCAATTTTGAAGTTCAAGGCCCTTCCCAATAAACTTAGAGCAAGATGAGCAGTGAGGTAGGTTGACTGTCACCGCAGCCTCAGTTTTTTCCAACCAGAGGAACACACATGTTTGTGACTTTCAAGTGACCTTAGCAGGGAGCAGAAGGGAGGTGCAAAGGCAAGCAGCCAGACAGATCATTATGTTGCTGTTATGGACTGAATGTTTCTGTCCCTTAAGATTCATATGTTGAAATTCTAACCCCGATATGATGGTATTAGGAGGTGAGGCCTTTGAAAGGTAATTGGATCTTGAGATTAGCATTCTTACACGAAGAGATATAACAGCTTTCTTGTTCTCTCTCTGCTCTCAGACATGTGAGGATACAAAGAGAAGACAGCCATCTACAAACCAGGAAGCAGGTTCTCACCAGAACTGAATCTGCTTATACCTTGTACTTCCCAGCCTCCAGACGGTGAGAGATAAATATTTAGCAGCCTGAGCTGACTAAGACAGTTGCTCATTGCTATAGAGTTACTATAGATAGTTTGCATGTCTTTAGCAAGGAAATAAAATGGGTACCTTGCAATATATCAATTAACCAGATGAGTTGCTTGTCATTCATTTTTAAGCCTGTTCTCAGGAGTGCAACAGAGACACAAAATATTCTTAAAAACTTTATATAAGGGAGTTGTAGCTGAGAAATCTTATTATTATTTTTAAAATATGTGGGTGTGTTCACAAAGACAAAGGAATAAACAATGAACAGAGGATTTTTTTGTTTGTTTTTTTCTTTTTTAACTCAACACACTCCTGTCATGGAAAGAGGCATTCTTGTTTCTGTGAAGTAGTATCTACAAATATTGCGTGTGTCGATGTATGAAATGCCCAAATCTATCGAGTATTTTTATAAAAATTTATTTGAGCCAGAAGATATACCTGGAAGCAAGATTTCAACTGAGTGAGATAAATGCTTAAGAGAATAACAGTTTGAAGTTTTTTTTATGCATTTGAGATTAAGGAGGGACGACAAGGAAGATGACATGAAGGTGGGAGGAAGGGGGATTGGGTTACAGGATAATTCAGATCATATGCTCTCTTCAGGGTGGTTACAGTGTATTTCAAAAGTCTGTTAACATAGACGCAGAGAAACACTGGACAGGGCTTGTTTGTGGCAAAGATAAAGTTTACTAAAAAGTTATATGCCTGGGGTGTGACCACCCACCAAGACCTGCCCAGTTAGGAATTTATGATCAGATCACCCTGTGAGGTTATTTTGCATAGAAATCTTTTTTTTTTTATCCACACATGTAGGTGTCTCCTAGTCTTTTCGCCCTCATTTGCTCAGGGACATATATTATTTAGTTATTGCTTTCCTAATCTTGTCCAGATGCAAGCTCCAACACCCTTTCTCCTATAGGCTCAATTCTGCAACCACCTGAACCAGTGAAAACCAGATGTTAATTGCCCAAATTAACAAGTGGATAGGATCTGGAAATAGTCTGTGGCCTCCAGTCTGAGTCTGACTTTTAGTGTCCTGGGCAAAAAGCCCTTTGCCACGTGTTTTTGCAGTGAGGGGCAATCTGCCCAGTAATGTTCAACATATGTAACGAGTGCGTGTATCAGGGTTTCTGCTTCCTTTTTGCTGTGCAATCTAGCTTCCTGCCAGGACAGTAGCCATGACTTAACCTCTACATCATATACTTGGTGCTCCAGTCCTCTTTCTTTTTTTCTGATAATCTGCTTTCCCGGGGTGGGGGGTGGAGGGAGGTGGTGGTTACTAGGCCTTACTTTCAGGCCGTCTTTCAAATGGGACTAACCTAACCACATCCAAAATATTTGCCCAGTGGAGTATAGCTTCTGCCCAAAGATTCTTCATATAATGCCCTGTCTTCTTAGGAATCCCCTGAATATCAGCATAAGCCTGGGCTGGATTCAAATTTATCCTCCTCTTTAGGGACCAACTCCACTGCCAAGTTAATTCCCTTTGCCCCGATTCTGCTGGTCTGGCTAATGCTTACAATTCCTCCTTTCTGCTGTTGCTAGCACAGCATGCCTGAGCACAGAGTCTGTATGGGTTGGGACACATCCCTGAAGGTCTACAAAAGAATGAGATAACGAACATACTTGTGATTGCTGCTGTATTGCGAGGTTGAACTTGTCACACAATTCTGTGTTCTGGGGAAGGAAGTAGAACATTGGTGGAGATAAAAGTTTCATATGGCTCTGTGAGGACTTCCCAAGTCTAAGGTTTTACCTGTTGGTTTACTACAAGTGGGACAGTCATAGTTGAGATAGAATCTCTATTAAATGTATATAGAATAATGATGATTTGTGAAAGGGCTAGGAATCCCCTACTTGGAATTAAACCATTTTTTTTCTCTTAGAGTTGAAATTCCTGATATTCACAGAAGGATGACTTCTGCTAATACTGAGTTTAAGATTAATAAAAAACTTTGAATCTAGTAAATTCTTTGTGCCCTCTACTCAGGACTTGTCTCACTTTGAGATGACAGGATTGGGACCTGTTCCAGTGAATTCAGTCTCACTCACTAATTTATTAACAACATTAACAAAAATGAAAGGATAGAGAGGGCAAGGATAGACATTTGTCATGGAAAGACTGCTAACTGGCTTGTTATGTACACAATTTCAGGGTGCTTATGAGACCTGCATGGATTAGGACATCAGCAAAGGGTAAACTTAATAACTCAAATGGTAACACTTAGTTAATAAGACAATATAGTATTCCTCAGTGGATTTCTTGGCCAAAGGAGATATACTTTCCCAATTTTGATAGAACTGTTAAAATGTTCTCCAAAGGACAATGATTTTTTTTTAATTAAAATTTATTGGTGTGACAGTTGTCAACAAAACTACATAGGTGTCAAATGTACAATTCTATAATATATCATGTATATATTGCAGTATGTGTTCACCACCCAGAGTCAGCTCTCCTTTCATCATCATATATTTGACCCCCTTTACCCTTTTCTACCATAGCCCTCCCCCTTTACCTTCTGGTAACCACTAAACTGTTGTCTATGTCTATGAGTTTTTGTTTCTTTATTTGTTTGTCTTGTTCCTTTGTTGTCTTCAGTTTTATTTCCCACATATGAGTGAAGTCATATGGTTCTTGACTTTTTCTATTTGACTTATTTCACTTGGCATAATAATCTCAAGATCCACCCATGTTGTTGCAAATGGCAGTATTTCATCTTTCTTTATGGTGGAGTAGTATTCCATTGTGTATATATATACCACATCTTTTTTATCCAATCATCTATCAAAGGTCACTTTGGTTGTTTCCATGTCTTGGCCACTATAAATAATGCTGCTAAAAATCTACCCCAAAATCAGAAAATGATCTTTTAGCATTGGATTTTAAGAAATTACTGTTGTCAGGGAGTATCTATCACTGTTAATCAAAAAATTAAGAGCAATTTGGAAGGCTATGTCTACTCTGTGGATAATGACCTGTGGAAGATGGAAAGAAGGAATCACATATCAGTGTATAGGAGAATTTTTTTCCAAAATAGTGCCTAAGGATTTGAGCAGATGAAAATGACACCAACACTTTGTTAAAAGCCAGAAAAGGTAGAAACATGTAATCTGGTTACTAAAAAGAAGAATATCTATCCCTGGGATACCATAGTTATAGATTGTATATGTTTTATAGGATTTAAGTCAAAAGGCATTCTGAACCGTGACTAAGGTTTCTTTCCTTCATTATCAGAAAATGGAGAGAGCACAAAAGGTACAATAATCCATCAAGCTGCATGACCCTAGCTGTTCAAAAATGTTTTAAGAAAATTGTTCATTCATTCATTCATTCATTCACTCATTCAACAAATATGGATAGGGTACTTAGTACTAGAAACTGTATAAGGCATTATATACAAAGGAAAACAAAATAGTTATGGCTCCTGGCAGCTTACTGATTACAATCTAGTGGGACATTTAACATACAGTAAAAGATTAATAATTATAAGAATGAAAATTGTGAATAGTGCTAAAAGGTCAAGACAACAGGGTCTGTTAAGAAAGCAATGTGACACTCCTAACTGATTTTGCAGGGAGAGGGGGCCAAGGAAAGCCCGTTTAAGGAAGGAACATTTAAGCTAAGAGCTGAAGGAAGTAGAAGTTATCCAGACAAAGAGTAAAGGCAGGAGGAATTAAGGCAGAAATATCAGCATAGGTGAAAGCTCTGAGGCGGGGAAGGACCTTAGTGTGTTCTAGGAACTGAAAGGTCAGTGTGGTTAAGGCAGAAGGTGAGGAAGATAGTGGTTCCAAATACAGTCACGTATCACTTGATACATTCTGAGAAATGTATTATTAGGCAGTTTTGTTGCTGTGCGAATAGCACAGAGTGCACTTACACAAACAGAGGTGCTATAGCCCACTACACATCTGGGCTCTAGGGTATAGTCTATTGCTCCTAGGCTACAAACCTGTACAACATGTTACTGTACTGAATACTGCAGGCAACTGTAACACAATATTCATGTATTTAAATATATCTAAGCATAGAAAAGGTACAGTAAATATATGGTATAAAAGATAAAAAATGGCACACCGGTATAGGGAGGGCACTTACCGTGAATGGAGCTTACAGGACTGGAAATTACTCTTGGTGAGTCATTGTGAATGTGAAGGCCTAAGACATTACTGTAGACTAGTGTAGACTTTATAAACACTGTACATTTGGGCTACACTAACTCTATAAAAATGATTTTTCCTTCTTCAATAATATATTAATCTTAGCTTACTGTAGCTTTTTTACTTTATACACTTTTCAGTTTTTGAAAACATTTTGATGCTTTTATAACAACACTTAGCTTAAAACACATTATACAGCTGTAAAAAAATATTTTCTTTCTTTATATCCTGATTCTATAAGCTTTTCCTAAAATACATTAGCCTAGGCCTAGACACAAGGTCAGGAGCGTCAATACCACTGTTTCCACCTTCCCATCTTGTCCTGCTGGGAGGTCTTCAGGGGCAATAACTCACATGGAGCTGTCATCTCCTATGACCACAGGGCCTTCTTCTGGAAGACCTCCTCAAGGACCTGCTGAGGCTCTTTATGAGGAGGTGTCACTCTTTTCAGAAATATGTCCATGGTGGTTTGCTTGGTTTGTTTCCTTTCTTTTTTTTTTCAATCATAGATTTGCTTGTAAGCAGATAATGCACCATGAACATTCCTTTCCATTAATGAAAACTTTGGTGTTGGAGTCCATGTTTTCAGACTATTTAAGGAGCTTGTTGAGGTCTGAAAAAGGTTATGCTAAACACTTCACTGAGAATTGTTTTTTTTTTTGGGGGGGGTCTTCTTTTTCTTCTCCTGCAGTTCCCTTTTGTCTCACCTCTTCTTCAGCTCTTCCAGTTCCTAATTCCTTATTAGTCAGTTCCTCAGGAACTGCCTAGAAGCTCCCCAGTGTCATCCTCATCCACACCCAGGTTAAAGCTGTTTGCCATCTCAACCTCAGCCTCGCTGATTTTTGCAACCTCTTCGTCCTTGGAAAATCCTTTAGAGTCATGGACTTTTGAGTATCTTCTTCCAGGTTCCATTCATACACTCCATGGTGACATTATCTGCAGCACAAGCAAGGTTCTTGATGCAGTCACAGATGTTGCAGTCATTCCAGAATTGCATCAGTGTCTTCCTCACTTGTAGCAATAGCCTGGGCAAAGGTACTCCTCGGGTAATAGGCCTTAAAAGCTGCTGTAACTCCGGATTCATTGAGGAGGAAACACCACTTGGATATTGGGAACAAGATCACCAATAAAAGAAGGATGTCCAGAAGCATTATCAACAATAAGTTAAATATTGAAAGGTATGTTATTCTCCAAACAGTACTTCTCCATTTCACTGGCTCAGCAACGCAGGCGGGTGTCTTGGAGGCGGAGCTGGGTCATCCATGCCTTCTTATTACTCCTGCAGTCCACGGGCAGTGTGTGCTTATTGATATGCTCGCAGGCCCTGGGTTCTCACTGTGCCAGATCACAAAGGGTTTCAGTGTGTAGCCTGCAACAGTGCCCCAAGCAAGACAGTTATCCTATCCTTAAAGGCCTTGAAACCTGGCATTGATTTAACCTCCTTATGGACGACAGTCCTTTCAGGCATCTGTTTCCAGAATAGGGAGATTTCATCCATATTGAATATTTGCTCTGGCAAGTAATTTTCCTCCATCATCAGCTTATCTAGAGTTTCCAAAAATTCTTCAGCTGTTTTCCCATCAACACTTGCAGATTCACCGCTCACTTTCACCTTATGGAATGAATAACAATTCTTGAATTGTTTAAACCACCCAGAGCTAGCAGTAAATTTGATGTCATAGACAGGCCTAGCTTTTTCCTTCAACATTACAAACAAACTTTTTGGGTGCGTTGCATTCTGATGTTAGTAAGGATATGATGTCACTATGGCTACCATGTCAGGATGGCTACGATGTCATGTCACAACGGTTACGATGTCACTAGGTGATAGGACTTTTTCAGCTTTGGTTGTGATCATGATATTGCTGAGAGGGAAACGCTTCTGTGTCTGTCTTCAGTCCAGGTCATTACAAGTTTCTCCATGTCTGACATAGGCCCTTCTTGATTTTTTGTTAGTCTAGTTGCTTTGAATGAAGCAGATCTTTTCACAGCTTCCAACACTTTGTTCTTAAAGATCATAGCTGTGGTGGAATGGGACATGCCTGACTGACGAGCAATAACCATCACTGATTTTTCCACCTTCATGTTCTTAGTCATTTTTCATTTTGTTTCCAGGTCAGTCACTTGATGTAGCCTCCTACCGGCAATATAGCAGTAGATTCTGTATGCTTAGGAGCCATGATGAACCAAAGAACACGGGATTAAATCAGCACAAGAGAAAGTAATGCAATCACAAGGCACAATACACATGAGATGTGTGAGGCTGCTGCCGGCATAACACGGCATGCTGTTTTACAGCAAACGTTTTTATATAAGCAGAAAGAGTGCACTCTAAAATAATGATTAAAAGTAAATTCATAAAGCCGTCACAGTTGTTTATTTTCATTATCAAGTATTATGCACTGTACATAATTTTATGTATTATACTTTTATACGATTGGCAGCACAGTCGGTTTTGCAGCAGCGTCACCACAAACACCGGAGTAATGCACTGCATTCTGATGTTAGGAAGGCTATGACGTTACCATGGCTACAACATCACAGCAGCTACGATGTCAGGTCACGATTGTTATGATATCACTAGGTGATAGGAATTTTTCAGCTCTATTATAATCTTATGGGACCCTCATCGTAGAAGCAGCCCATCACTGACTGAACATGCGGTGCGTGACTGACTGGAGAAGCAGGCAGGGAACCAATCCTTGCAGGGCCTTGTGGCTGTGGTAAGAAGTTTACATTTTAAGCACGATTGGAAACTAATGAAAGTGATTTGTGGATGGGGAATTATACAGACATTATTCTTGTACTACAGGTGGTACAAAAAAAGAAAAAGCAGATTAATGTAAAATGGGATGGGATGGGTTTATTGATTTGGGAGCCGAAGATCCAAGTAAACCAGTGCTCTATAAAGTGTGTCCTGCCTTTTCTTGGTTTCTTTCTAGTTAACCCATTATTTTTGGTGTTAGACCTACATCGTAGGTATTTTGAAATATACATATAGCAGTGTGTTAATCTGGGTTCTCTAAGAGGCCAAGGAGGGATTGGTTAAATGTACTTCGTTAGGGAAATTGCTGGTGTGATAAAATGGTGAGGGAGCCAGCATAGATGCAAGTCAACCGAGTGAAGGCGAAAGCAAAGGAAGCTTGGGTGGAAGCATCGTAGGCTGCACAACAGTCTAAGAAGGCCCACTAGGGAGTTCTAGAGCCAAAACTGCCTTCAGAGGCATCTGGCATCTGCTAGGAGCAGGCCTGTTAGGACATGGAAACTCTAATGGGAGGCCACTAAAGGGCATTGTTATTGGAGTAAAACATAGCTTCGTTTAGGAGTTTAATTCCAATCAGAAGATAGCCTTAAAGAAAGACTTTATACACATTCAGCTCTTACACGTTTAATATTTAAAAATATGTTTCAGTGCTAAGTAGAGAAAACTATAGATATGAAGATCACAATAATTTTGAATCTTGTTTTCAGAATAAAGATGGGGAAAATACACAAAGCTCCATTTTTCTTAGGTAATTTTAACTAATTTTCTTTCTGAAGGTAGAAACATATTTTACTCCACAGAGCTATGAAATGATTTTTCAACAAAACCTATTCCAGAAAGATCAGAATGAGGAAAACCAGAAGCTTGAGAGTAAATCAAAGTTACTCATAAGGTGATTAGAATATTAATATTAATTTTTCAATTAGATACTTTATTATGAGAACTTTAAGAAACAGTTTAAAAAAAAAGTTTCCAACTTCCAAAATATAACAATGAAAAGAGAATGTGAAAAGAAATGGTAACTCTGTCTTTTAAGAAACCAACTAAAAAGTTACTAAGTTCATATGTTTGAATATATAAATTATTTAAATATTTATTACAGCAACTGTATTAACCTTTGATAAAAGTTGAGGACAAATTAAAGTAACCATTTTAAAATGTATTAAATGGTCACATAGTACTAATTATGTGCTAACTCTTGTTCTAAGTTCTTTACAAGTGTTAACTGATTTAATTTCCATAACAGTCCCGTGGGTTAGGTTCTAACATTGTCCTGGTGCACAGGTGAGGAAAGGTTAAGGGATTTTAAGTCAGGTCACATAGTTAAGTAGCAGAGTTAGGATAGGAACTTGTTCTTTAACCACTTTGCTAGTATTTAGTAATAGTGTTTCAGTAGGGTTAAGCCAAGGCATTCTCAGTATGTAACATTACTTTTTTATTTTAAAAAATACATTATTTAAAAAAAATAATGGACAACTTTTTAAAAATGCTGACTATGGGGCTGGCCGATTGGTTCAGTTGGTTAAGAGCCTGCTCAAGAGTGCAAGCTCTGAGCAATAGGGTTGCCAGTTCAATTCCCAGCCCAAGCTGAGCTGCTGCTGTGCTGCCAACAGGTGGTAGGATGACTCAGCTAAAAAAAAATAATAATAAAAATAAAAATGCTGACTATGATGCAAGTGCTTTACTCTCCATTATCTCATTTAATCTTTTGAGCCACTCTGTTAAGAATTACTACAGGCATACCTCAGAGATGTTGTGGTTTCAGTTTCAGAACACCACAATAAAATCAAATATTGGGGCCTTGCCTTCAATTTGTAAAAAATGCAACACCTATGAAGCATAATAAAGTGAAGTGCAATAAAATGAGGTAAATATTATCTTATTTTGCGGATGAAGAAAGCAAGGCCAGACAAATGAGTGCCATATTTTGCTATGTACAATGCACACTTTTTTTTACCCAAATTTGTGAGGGAAAAATAAGAATGCGCATTATACATGAGTAGCACTAATTCCGTATCTATATAAATGTGTTATTCTTTTATTTATGTCTGTGAGTTAAAAGTGTAACTCTAGAAATCAATAACAATATCCATATGCAAAACAATACCCTGGAATATAATAATCAGTTTTGTTGAACTTACAACGAACTTGCAATGATGAAGCGGTACTTGGCCTTCTATGATGCCTAAATATCATAAGTTTGTTACCAGTACATAACATTCCTTGTACCTTGTATCTGTTCTTATGTTTTGTAATTGTTTGTTACATAAAGTTTCTTGTACCATATGTTAAAAGATAAATGCTAAACTTTTTTTATAATACAGAAAGCAGTACCTAAATGTAAACAAATAAAACTAAATTAAAACAATTAAAATGAAAGATTTTTCTTTCCCTGAAAGCTTGGGCCAAAAACATGGATGCACATTGTACATGGTAAAATACAATAACTTCTCTAAGATTACGAAGAAATGACACTGTAATTTGCACTTAGGCAATCTGACTCTAGAACCAACCTCTTAAACTATGGGCTATATTGCTTCTTTGATTATAAAATTAGCATGTTCATCGTGGAAAAACAGTGTTAATAGAAAACATTAGTAATTGCTCTTCTTGAAGGATATATGACTTTATATATGGTTTAACCTAAAACAAACAAACAAATAAACACACCTATAATATCTATGGAGAGTAGATGCCCATTATTTTCTTTCTATAACATTTGGCTCAATTGAGAGCTCTGCAATGTTAAGCTCTGGCGAAAATCTTTTAGTCATGTAGTCTAGGTTGACAGTTGAGCAACTCATACGCTAACTGGTGAATTTGTGTTAGATATATTGATTTGAAGGCGTTAAAGGATATCCATGTTGAATTTTTTCTAGATCTATAGGGGAAAACACATACTTAGAATTTAAAATCAAGACTATTGTTTATAAGGCCGGCATTATAGCAAGGAAGAAGGGAGTGTTCACAGCCAAAGGCTGGGGACTATCACACTCTGGTTCTTTAAAACATCAAGATTACGTGCTTTATTTTATACAAAACTATATCCTAAGACTTATCTGATAATTGCTTTGTGATGAGAGGAGGAAAAGATCTTGTGAAGCATTCAGGTGGGGAATATGTAACCAAGTGGCTACTCAATAGGGACTTTGTTATGGGTGAGCAAACTTCAAACGTCTTTTGGAAAAGGGTGCTGATAGTATACATTCAAAAGTATGCTACACTATAAAGCCACATATAAATAAAAAGTATTTTATTTCTATAAATTATAGTAGTTTCCTAGGAGAGTAAAGATATTAAAGGTCTTTTCTTTATCTGTGATTTAAATTTTTAGAACAGGTGACATAGGTCTGATGATCATGGAAGTGCTGATTTTCTCATCAGTAGGCATTTTGGAGATTTGGGTCTGGAATGCAAGAAGAGTTAGAGATGAAAATACAGACTGGAGAATTATTATTATAAAAGTGATTATTAAATGCATGTCAATTGATAAACTGATCCAAGAAAGAGTGATGATCAGTGGTTCTCAGTTTAGGCTGCCATTAGGATCATCTGGAGAGTTTTAAAAACTATGGAGGCAGCCCAACCCCCCAGAGATTCTACTTAAGTTGGTTTTAGGGGCTGGTCATCAGTTTTTCTTAATGCTCTACAGGGGATCCTAATATGCAGTCAGGGTTGAAAACCTTAGTACAGGCTGAGATGAACTAACAGTGGAGTCCAATAAGTTGCAGTGATATAGAATGTGTTACAAAGAATTTTGGCCCCCATGATGACCTTCACTCCCTGGGGTTACTCTTATGAATTTTTTACCTTAGGTAGCAAAAGAAGACTTTGAAGAGGTAATTAACACTTCTAATCAACTGATCTTAAGGTAGGAAGCTTAGTCAGATATCCAGGTGGACCTAATCTAGTTATAACGAGCCCTTAAAAACAGATCATTCTCTGCCTGGTAGTACAAGTGAAAGTCAGATATTTCAAACCTAAGAGGCATTAGAATTTCCCTTGTTGGTTTGAAGATGAAGGGGATTGTGTGTCAGAAAAACAGGGAATGAGTCCCTATAGACACAAGGAACTGAATTATGTCAACAACCAGAATAGGCTTGGAAGTGGAATCTTGCCCAGAGCCTTCAGGTAAGAGTCCCCAACACCTTGATTTCTGTCTTTTAAGGAGGCACTGAACAGAGAATCCAGGCGAGCTATTCTGCCCAGACTTCTGGGCCACTCATTGGGTGGTAATAAATGGGTGTTGTTGTTGTTGTTTTTTTTTAAGCTGAGCCATCCTGCCACCTATTGGCAGCTCAGTGGCTGCTCAGCTCAGGCTGAGAATCGAACCGCTGTTGCTCAGAGCTCAAACTCTTGAGCGAGCTCTTAACCAACTGAGCCACTCGGCTGGGCCATTGGGTGTTGTTTTAAGGTGCTAAGTTTGTGGCAATTTGTTGTGATAGAAATAGAAATAGAAACAGCAATAGAAAATTAGCACACAGGAGGAGACCTGGAAGAGTGTAGTATCAGAAAAGCCAATGTAGAAAGAAAAGATGTATTTGTCCATTAAGAAGTCACTGACTTTTGAGAAAGTAGTTTCTTCCTCTTCATGAGTAACGTGCACTTCTGACGGGGGCTAGTTCTAGTAACCATCATGGCTCATACAGCTTGAATTTGAAGTACAATGCCCAGTACTCTTAGCCTGATATAAATCATTTCTTATAGACAACATTTTATTTTTCTAATACACTTAAATCACTTCAGTTGGGTACTGGGTCTTTTCCCCAATCAAAATGTCCTCAGCTGTAGCAGTATCAGTTCTCATTATGGCATTTTGTTATGCAACTAGGGTCTGGAGATGGAAATGGGGACGGAATCCAGTGATAGAGGGCAGGGAAACATGCTAAGGATAGAAGCAAATCTTGGGGAGTGGGGATGGGCTGAAAAGAAGACAACCGGTGGGCACAGAGCCCTGTGACAGAAGAGGGGCCAAGGCCTCCATGCAGTAGAAGGCAGGGACTCCCCTCACCTTTTGCCTAGCTGAGGCTTGTAGCTGTGTTCTGGGGTGTGATATTATGACTTATAAAGAGAAATATCTGCAGAGGGTGCCAAAAAATGTATATACATTTTAAGAAAAGAAAAACTGTATTAAAATTGTAATACAGTGATTGATGTTAGCATTCATTTTGATTAACGCCATCTTTTGAGCAAACCTCATACTACATATTGCTACCATAATTTAATTCAACTTTGAAAAGTAATACATAGATAACCTCCCTTAAAATGTGTACAATTTTTGCCCCACCCCCACCCCACCCCCGTATTTGGTCTTCACACCATTTCTGGCACAGAGCACCTAAAACCCTTTCAACTTCCTAAGTGATGAAATCTACAAAAGTGTCTCTTGTTATGTTAACGAGGTGACTTTGGGACAGCACCTAAGGAAGGGGGTGCTGGTTGCCAGACCAACCTTGTGATTAGAGGGTTGGAACTTTCAGTCCCAGACCCCACACACATCTTCAGAGAGGGGAGAGGGGCTGGAGGTTGAATCAATTGCCAATGGCCAATGATTTAATCAATAATGCCTGTATAGTGAAGCCTCCATAAAAGCCCAAAGGTTGGGGTTCGGAGAGCTCCAGGTTGGTGAACATGTGGGGGAGCTGGGAGAGGAGTGTGCCTGGAGAGGGCATGGAAGTTCTTTCTTCTTCCCACATACCTTGCCCTCTGCACCTCTTACCTCTGGGTACTCCCTCTATCCTTTATCACACTTTTATAATAAACTGGTAAACATAAGTAAGCTGTTTTTCTGAGTTGCGTGAGCCACTCTAATAAATTAATTAACCCATGGAAGGGGGTCAGGGGAACTTCTGACCTATAGCCAGAAGCATGGGTAACAACCTTGGCTTGCAACTGGTGTCCTAAGCGTGAGTGTGGAGATGGGAGTGGGAGGGGGTATAGACAGACAGTGGCAGTCCTGTAGGACTGAATTCTTTTTTTTTTTTTTAGGACTGAACTCTTAATCTATGGAGTCTGATGCTGTTTCCAGGTAGGAGGGTCAGAATTGAGTTGAATGGTCAGACACCCAGCTGGTATCGAAGAATCACTTGTTGGTGTGGGGATCCCCCAATCCTGAACATTAGAATTGGGTCCAGGACCTAAAAGATGGGGTCTCGAAGGAGTGGCAGGGAGTACAGCAATGCTTAAAAAGTTATTGGGAGAAGGTTGGCCCCTGGGATGCCAGTGGGGAAATGAGTGTAGCTGCAATGCTGGTAACACAGGCTAGCATGACGGGAGCCAGTATTAACCCAGAAAGAAGTAGCCATGAGGGAGAGGCCAGCATGGAGTTGCTTGGCCCATATCTACTAAGGGTGAGTTTACCAGTGTTAGTTGTTGAGAAATAATTTCTGAGCCCCTCTGGGAGGGAGTTGGGGAAGGCTCCACAGATGATGTTAATGAGGGCCTGGATCAGAAAGCAATTTTTTGGTTGCTGCCATGACCCACATACATTAATTAAGAAAAAAAAAATTCAGATCCATAGAGCTTGGGGCAGCATCTATTAACGTGTTTATAATTTTTTCTAAGTCCTTCTCCAAAAATGTTTGTTGTTCTCAGGTTAATCCAGGCTCTCACTGTTTCTCTAAGTAGTGTGTTATTAAGTAGGCTTTCAATTGCTTTGCATTCATAGGGCAAAGCTTTTCTTGGTTTTAGGTTGCAAAAAAATGACTGCTTCTTTCCATCAATCTCTGTGGATGCAAGATAGCATGTAATGTTTCTAGCTCTTTTACCTTAAAATCCTGGTTCATTTTATGTATTATTATTTTAAGTATATATGATATGTCATTATCATCTTCTTGTTCAAAGCTGATAATTACATCATTGACACATTAAAACGTATGACCCTCTGTTAACTTATTTCTGGAGTCTAAGCATGGGAAGAATATCCTTTCTTTACTTGAAGGTTTCTTTGTGGAGTACCTCGTCTTGTATCTTGGTTTTCCTCTGACAGCTTGCTTCAATACACATCTCGAATCTGTACCACCTCCTCATTCCCACTGCCATCAATTGATTTCAAGCCCTTATTATTTTCTGCTCTGTCTCTACCCACACGTATAACCCATGCTCTACACTGTAGCAGGAAAGGTTTCTCAAACTCACAAATCTAATTATGTCACTTCGTTCCCTTCAATGACTTAACATTACTTATTAGACAATGCCCAAATACCTCCGGGTGAGAACCAAGCCTTTAGTGATCTCTACCTACTTATCCAGCCTCATCTTCTTACCTCTTCTAAATGAATTTTGCATTTAAGCAATACTAAACTACTTGCAGTTCATGGCCTCTGTGTACAAACTGTTTATTTTTCATTCCAGACCTTGTCAGTCTGGTCCCCATCTCTGTGCTGCAAACACCATATTTATATCTCTGTTATAGTGCTTAGTCATGTGGATAGCTGCAAACTGCAGTGTCTTTTCAAATCGTGAACTTCTGCAGGGCTGGAATTATATCCAGTTATCTTTGCTTATTAAATAAGCCATTCAATCTCTAACTGGAATTAATAGTGATTTGGTATATGAGGTCAGACAATTAAGTTCGCGAACTTTTCACCGTGTAAGTACATGGTGGCAAGTACGCGGACTTAATTATCTGACCTCCCCATCTCATTCTGTTAACGTTTCTTTACCCTTTTACAATGTGTGTATTTACTTTGTTACTAAAAGTATGGCCCCTGGACCATCACCCAGGTATGGGCATCGCCCAGGAGCTTTTTAGAAATGCAGAATCTCAGGCTCCAGACTTAGTGACTCAGGATTTGCATTTTAACAAAATCCCCTCTTGGTTCATATTTACAAGATAGTTTGAAAAGCACTGGTGTAGGAGGTATCTCACCTAATAGAGAGTTCCTTTTGCTGTCAAGACACAGAAATCCCTTGTCAGTGTCTCACATGCATCCTTTAATGGAGAATACAGCTTTAGGAGTTAGTAAGCTTTTCCCACCAGCCAGAAAATCCTTGCCTTACATAACAAAATCAATTTCTCTGAAGAAATTGCCATTATTTGTTAAAGAAGTTCATGCACCTGAATCTAGGTAATATTCAAATAGTGGATTCTCCGAAGTAAGCTTAAAGCAACCGCTGTCTATCTGGGAGTTAGCCTTACTCGTCACAGGCCTGACCTTTTCCCGTGGCAGTTCTGGCATTTGTATTGGCCTCTCAACCTTCCCCAGAGGAAAATATCTGCTTTTTTTGTTTGTTTGGTTTTTTTATTTGTTTTTTTTGTTATCTATTCTTTTCTACAAGGATACTTATCTTGGGTTGCTTCTTTCTGTTACTCTTATTTTCTTTGAAAGCTAACCAAATTTCCCATTTTTTTCTCTCATAGTTCTTCTTTACAATTATATTCATCCATCACTCTGTCCTCAGCATAGTCTAATCGTAGTTTTACTCAGCTCTGTCTCAAGAATATTAAAGAGATAAATATGAAAGGGTATGTATCAAAAATTCTATAGTCCGTTATTTATTCTGTATAATAGTTCTACTCCATTATCCCAGAGCCTTGAACAGTGCACGGCATCTTTATATAATCTTCTGACCCCTTTTAATGTCTTTTCATATATGCATTATTACTAAATATTTACATTTGGGCATCAATGTATTTTCTGGAGCTGTGCCCATCTACCTCGAGCAGTGTTCCTTCTTGCTTGGAGGACTTAATTATTCTCTAAAAGCAGACTTATGCTTGAGGCCTGAGCTCCTGTTTTCCTCACTAACCTTTCTTATGCTTAAAATATTCCACAGATTTTTCTTGAATAGCATCATCTCCAGTTCATTTTTTTTTAGCAGTTGGTTTGCATTGTTCTCCTTTGCTTCTGAAAATTTAATAATGACATCCTTCCTTTTAAAATATCCTTTCCTTGCTGCACCTTTCAACACAGGCCAAACCATTTTTGTTTGCTCTTACTACTGTAATTTTGCTCCAGTGTGTCAGAGGACACGTCCTGTTAGCAGAACTAGCCAGGCGGTCACAAAGGGCTTAAAGTCTCCTCAGAGTCCTTTCCTTAAAACTTCATGGTCCAACAACACAATGTGGTTAAGCAAGGTGAAAGAAAGGCAGGGGAGAAAACAGGAAATTATCCTATCACAGGAAATTGTAGTAATAAAGTGAAAAGCCAAGGAAGCAACTGGCCAGCAAGCCGTAACGTTCTAATCATGCAGCAGGGATAAATTGAACCTCTACTCATTGGCTGGCAGGGTTTCGTATTGTTCTTTTAGTCTTTACTCACATCTAAATGCTCACCTTTGTGACTTCAGGCCATCTGGTCATTTTGCAGCTGAAATAACTAAGATGGGGAGACACTTAGTGATGCATTAATACTTAAGGTTTCACGGTAATGGCTGGCAGGCCAAGGTCAAAGATGTGGGTCCTCAGACTCCAAGGGCAGGACCTTTTCCCTGATAAGTGAGGACATTTCCTAAATAAATAAGATATTAAAAGGTCAACAAGTGGCCAGGTTCTGTCCTCTTCACACTTTAATGTAGTAAATCCTTTCCACAAAGCCATGAAGTCTGCTTCCCATTTTACAGATGAGCAGTCTGAGGTTGTGGGAGGCCAACATGAGGTTCTTCACTGTGAAAGCGCTCTCCTTCACCCCAGAAAATAGGTTCACATGCATACAATTACTTTTCCCAAGTGAGCAGTAATAGCTTACAGACCTGAGAGGGGCAGGAAGATGAACAAACACTTTCTCAAGGAGGATAGGTGCCCTGTAGTTGCTATAGCAACTGGGAACTGATGCACAGGCATTTCTGCTAAAGAATTTCCATATACAGGAGGTGTCTTCCTGTCTGACCAATCCACTGAAAGAGTTTGATTAGCTTTGTTAATTAAAGCAAAGGTAGCCCAAATGGTGGGCATGCACCCTAAGAAATATACAAGTCAGTCTCCTGGGGTTTGAGAAATACATTGCTTAAAAATCTTTTTTTTTTTTTTAAGATTTTTTTATTGGGGAATTGGGGGATGGGAACAGTGCTGGGGAATTGGGGGAAGGGGAACAGACAAGTTGCTGTCGTTTTGTTCTTCAATCTAGTTGTGGAGGGTGTTGCTCCACTGGCCCAAGTTGGCACCATCATTGCACTCTTCTCTGGCGAGGCAGATCAGTCGCCAGCTTCTGGACGGCCGCTCACTGCGGCTGCTGGCCGCTCACGCTGGCTGCTGGCCACACACGGTAGCCCATGGCAATCCACTGCCACAGGGACTGCAGCCCACGCCGTCGCCGGCGACTCAGGGCAGCCCAGCTCCAGGTTGAGCTGTTGTTCAGCATCTTAGCTGTGGAGGGCAGTGTCACTGGCCCTCATATGTGGGATCCGAACCGGGGCCCTCTGGCATCCCAAGCGAGTTCTTAACCATCGCGCCACTCGGCCGGCCCTTAAAAATCTCTTTTAATGAGGTATAATATACACAGATAAGTGCACATATCATAAGAACATAGCTTAATGAATTTTCACAAACTGAACATGTGCGCAGCCAGCACCAAGATCAAGAAATAAAACATTAGTAGCATCCTAGAAGTCACTCATGTTCTTTTCTCTAATCAATTCATCCAAAAGTAACCACTAGCCTGACTCCTAGTGCTATACATTAATTTTGCCTGTTTTTGAGTTTTATTTCAATGGAATCACACAGTATGCACGCTCTTATGTCTAGTTTATTTTACTTAACGTTATGTCTGTGTGCAGTGTAACAAAGGTTTTCATCTTGTCTAATTTTTTATTTTTGTGTCTTTTTTAATGTATGTAACAACAATTCAGTAGTAGATCCATATAACATAAATAAGCTTAACATTTATTGGGGATGTGTTCTCAAAAAGTTTAGAGTTCCTGGGTTAAAGCACGATACCACTTATGTGAATATCCTGACTTTAAACCCCAGATGGACTCATTAGCTTTGCTCAGAGAGAACCATTCATAACTAGACTATGATCTTGACCTCAGCTAGACATTTGCTTTCAATAAACATATTTTTTGAGTGCCCACTGTGTACAAGTCTTTGTAGTTACTGTGACACATATGCCAAAAAAAAAAAAGACATGGCTCAGGCTATTAAAGAGCCTGTTACTAGAGAGAGAAACAGTAGTAAACAGAAATGATTATTCCAGGCAGAATTAAGACTATGAAACAGGCACAACTAAAATGATGTAGGAGACCGGATGAAAAATGACCACTCTTCCAGGAAGCTAGAAAAATTCCATTACGAGTTTTACCAGATAAACTTTGAACCCCTTCAGCTTTCTGGTATCCAAAATTTAATCGGATTTTTCATTACAGAAATAGGATCTTGGATCCCACAGTCTATTCATTGCATTATGTTTCAGGTTTAAATCTGTATGGTGTATAGCTCTTAACAGACAAAAGGGGGCAGCATTCACCCTTTTTCTGAAAAATCTGAGAACCCTTTGGCCACATCCCTTTCTTTCTAGGAAAAGAATACTTTTATCAGATAGTATTTTAGAACATACATGTATTTTAAGCCCCGTGTTATAATTGTTTGTTTATAGAGATAGTAACTGATTTGCACCTTCATGTCATTGAGACCAATATATTCCACATCTATAAATAAAGTTAGGCTGTCTCAGTGCCCAGGGTTCCCTTATTTCTGCCTTTGTCCCACGATTGGGTGTGGCAGTCTTGCTGAGACTCAGATTGCTAAAGGGCGGTGGCTGGAATGAACAAAAGGAATCAGACCTCTACTTTACCCTGAGAGAAAGATTACCAGGGGAAGCCTGGGGAGAAAGAAAAATGCTGTGTGAGATGTCTCCATTATTGTTTTAGTTACAAATGCTTTTTTTTTCCTCTTCTGAATTTTTACCCTTTAAAAATATCTCTATTGATAAGCATAAAGATTGTATTAAAGGTAAATAAGTAAGATACATGCACTGTGGGAGATATGATTCTACTTAGTCTTCGGGGCTTTCTTCTCTTTATTAGCCAAGTGACCTTTAGAGTTCAAGTAATGCACAGTTGCCTGTAGTTCTTTTCTTGCTGATGCAGAGGGTGTGGTGATGAAAAAGGAGAAAGGTTTAGTGCTGAGCCTTCAGACTGTATCTCCACTGCCTCTAACCACAAGACCACCAGAGGACTGATTCTGTTTTGTTAGTCAAAACACTGATTTTAATGACTGACTTATATCACCTCCATGTTCTACTTGATTGGTTTTGAGAAAATCAATGTTGAGGGCCAAAACTCAAAATTAACTGCCCCTTTCTAGATTTCATCATACGGTATGCCGCACTAAACAGCTTGCTGAGTGACTTTCCTTTTTTTTTTATTTAAAGAGTAGACCTTAACCAAATGTCCCTGAATGATAAAGGAGAGTTGCCCACACCATAATTAGCTTTTGTAAATATCAAGCCAAAGGTCAGAGCAAAGGTCATCTGATTTCTTTCTTTTGTGACAAAAACAAGGGTTTAGTCACTATGATTTCAGCATAGTAGCTAAGGATTGCTTCTTTTTTAAGCAGAAACTAGAAATGGAATGAATTTGGAAGACTCACAGAAATAATTACATTAATACTAATATCAAATGACTGCTGATAGTTTTTATAGCACTAACAAATACCTGTGACCCTTGGTTTTAGATTTTGTGAAGTTCTTTGACCTGTCAGATAAGTTGATGCTGGAAGAACAGCTCTTGAGCAGATCACTGATGGCATCATATCACTGTGCTTTGCCACTTTTGAAAGATGTCATGCCACACAAAGTTGCCATGCCACACTCAAAGTCAAACAAGTAGTGTGGTGTACCCAGAGTTTCCCAAGGCAAAAAACCCCAAACAACAAACAAACAAAAAACCTCAACCTTTGACTCTATTAGCACTCATTGACCTAAATAAACATTCAACAATATGTAAAGACTAAAGCCCATGTCAGAAATTAAGTAAAAAATATTTGCATTTCTGCTGAAATGAAACATCATGAAGTTGAGACCATTACCATTTAAACCAAACAGTGAATTTAAATATGTGCATATCAAGTGATGAGTTAGGACTTCCTCATGAACCACAGGAGAAAGTTGGGTTACCAGCCATCTTAGGTTGCCAGGGACTAAGAAGGTCTCCCGAATGTGAGACTTTCAGTTTTAAAATCAGGACCATCTCAGGCATTCTGGAAAAGGTCTAGCTGGAAGAGACCTTTGAGGCCATCTAGTCTCAAAACCTTATTTTACAGTTGAGAAAAATGAAGCCTCTGGAAATTAAAAGAGCTACCTAAGATTGCTGAAGGATCGTTTTCCTCCCTTGTTTTTATTAATGCCTTTTCTCGGTTTTTCAGGTCACATATTAAATTTAGACCTTGGAATCATGCAATAGAAACAAATTACCTTTCTTATCAAGTGGGCCGAGGATGGGGGTGAGTGTGGAATTGAGTGGCTCCAAGAGTAACTATTCTCTTAGATTCAAAGCTTATTTACATTTTTTTTTAGCTGAGCCATCCTGCCACCTGTTGGCAGCTCAGCGGCTGCTCAGCTCGGGCAGGGACTCGAACTGCTGTTTCTCAGAGCTCACACTCTTGAGCGAGCTCTTAACCAACTGAGCCACTTGGCCAGCCCAGAGCTTATTGAGATGGCTGTGGGAATACCTACCTGGCTTCTTTTCCAGATGAGTAGAGAATATACCCTTATCAGTCAGTAGCTTGAACACTGGTCTGCGCCTTTCTCAGTGACACTGCAGAGTACCAAAGACAGAAGTGAAGCATTTGCAGGCTCAGAGCTGGAAAACCTGGCTCTGAGACTTAGATTACATCAGGAATTCACAACCTTTCCAAAGCGGGGGACAGGTTGCTGACACTTGTTCATCTGGGTCATAAGGAAAGCAGATAACATAATTAGATCGTTCAGCCTAATTTGGGGGCTTCATTTGTAGTCACTACTAGGAGGATTTGCCTTTTCAGATGAGGGCCACAGAGGGTAATAATTCCTGAAATGAATGAAGAGGTTGGGGGGGGGGCGGTCATTATGTAGCTGTGTGTTGGTGAGTTACATGGTGGAGTGGGATAAAGACTGTTTTTGGCATTTTTTTTTCAAGTCATTCCACAGAGATGTACCAGAAAGACAAGAACTACTAACTATTTCATTTCCATTCACCAAGGAGAATTTTATAGAACTGAAGAAGAGAAAACAAACGGGGTAAAAACATGGTACAAATAAGATCAAACATGCTCAAAATAGGACAGATGGAGGAAAGGGCACTCAAAGCCACTCAGAACCCTGGTACAAGATTTTTCTTCCACTGAAATAGAGACCTGTCTCTTCCATCTCTGTTTTACCTGCCAAGGACATTACCCCATTTCATTTCACTGGACTCTCCTGTACTTATTTTTAGTCTGAACCTGAATATCACTCCTTGGAAAGTCTCCCCAAAACCCCTGATTCTATATTAGGTCCCTCTGTTATGTGCCTTTAGAGCATTCTATACTTTTGTTTGGCACAGTTTGATACAAAATTAAACTTATCATGAATTAAATTGTAGTAATTTAATGTTTGTATCCCTGCTAGACTCTAAATTCCTTGGAAGCAGACACTATCTTTCTTGGTCATTGTTGACTGAGGCTCCTGGCACATACTAGGCACTGAATAAATGTTATTTACTAGGTTACTGAACCAACCATTTAAAATGAGTTTAGGTCTCCAGATTTTAATAAGGCTTCTTATTGTATAGATCTATAATATGTGGAAAAATCAGTAAAATGTCTTATACACTAAAACATTTCCAGTGTATGTGTGTAGTATTGCTGTTATGAGAACTGTCTCTGTAGAAAAATAACTGAATCAAAATTTTGGCTCTCGGGCCAGCTGAGTGGCACGATGGTTAAGAACTGGCTTGGGACGCCAGAAGGCCCCGGTTCGGATCCCACATATGAGGGCCAGTGACACTGCCCTCTACAGCTAAGATGCTGAACAACAGCTCAATCTGGAGCTGGGCTGCCGTGAGTCGCTGGCAATGGCGTAGGCTGCAGCCCCTGTGGCAGTGGGTTGCCATGGGCTACCGTGTGTAGCCAGCAGCCAGCATGAGTGGCCAGCAGCTGCCATGAGCGGCCATCCAGAAGCCGGTGACTGATCTGCCTCACCCGGGAAGAGCACAATGATGGTGCCAACTTGGGCCAGTGAAGCAACGTCCTCCACAACTAGACTGAAGAACAAAAGGACAGCAACTTGTCTGTTCCCATCCCCCTAATTCCTCAATAAAAATCTTAAAAAAAAAAAAATTTGGCTCTCACACTGCCTCTGGAAAGTTACTCTGAAAAAGCATCATTTTTATCATTTGAAAAATGAGGATCATTGTGTCTACTTTGAAAGTTTCCACTGAGGATTAAAGGAAATAATATGGGACAAACATTAAGCACCGTATATGAAACATGTTATATTTTCTATAATTAATAGGTTATTAATTTGATAAAAGTATAGAAACAGATAAATGCCCAAATTTGTCAAGATAGTCATTACATTTTCCACTATGTGACCAGAAACAGGATTTAATTCTAGTTTTTCCATTGAGTCATCATATGACCTTATGCAAATTACAAATATCTCTAGGTCTAAGTTTCTGCAAAAATGAGAGATTTAAAGTGTTCTGTTAGGGGCCAAGGTGAGAATCAGAGTGCTGTGAATATCCTAAATTTATATGAAATTGCATGTTTGTTGTCATTTTTTAAAATATACCTGTCTCTTTTATTAGATTCTTAGAGACTGAGTTGTAAGTCAGGTTCCTGGGAAGCAGACTCTGAGATGATTAGTGTGCAGGTGATATACAGGAAGTACTCTCAGCAGTAACACCTGCTTGGGGAGGAAGAGAAACAGGATGGGGTAGAGGAAGAAGTTAGCAGTCAAAACAAAATCATGGGCCAAACCTTCTGTGGTGGATATTCTGATAGATTCTGTAGGATAAACATGACCAATATGACAAGTGTCATGATTTCAGCATTTTTATGATTTAGAAGACAGCATAGTGGGCACCTTTGGTACTGTCTTCCCAGCATCCCTCCCCTGTGAACGGCTGCTTTTCTTGTTTCAACCCTGCAGTTATAAGGTAAGTGCCATGTTTTTACAGACTCCACCACCTTGACACTGTTGATTTCTCCAGGGTTGAGTACCTGACTTAAACTGAGTCAATTTTTAAGTGTACATGGGAAAGATGGTCATTTTCTGGTGATAGGGACCAAAATGTAAAACTCAGGATCTGGTGTTGCTTATGGCCTCTGTGGGTGAGGAAGTCATGATAGACTCCAGAGCCTACCCTCACATATTACATAATGATAAAGAATTCAATCTCTATGAGGTCATAACAATAAATTACATGAAGCAAAAATTGATAGAAATGGAAACAGATAAATCAACAATTATAGCTGGAGAATTAAATACTCAGTAATTGAGAGAAAAAGAGTACAGAAAATCAGTAAGAATATAGAAGACATGAATACTATCAACCAACTCAAACTAGTTGACATTTATAGAACATTCTACCCAACAACAAAAGAATATACATGCTGTTTAAATGCATGTGGAACATTCATCAAGGTAGACCATGTCCTGGGCTACAAAACAAATCAAAAGAAATTTAAAAGATTGAAATCATACAGAGTATGTTTTCTGACCATATGGAATTAAGCTAGAAATTCATAACAGGAAGGTATCTGAAAAATCCACACATGTTTTGTAATGTAAACAACACAATTTTCTAAGTAATCCATGTGTTAAAGAGGAAGTCACAAAGGAAATTAGAAAACATTTTGAATTGAATGAAAAGAATGCATCACATGAAAATTTCTGGGATTCATTTAAAGCAGTGCTACATGTGCAATTTATAGAATTAATGCTAACCATTATCACCCCAATATAGTTAATTTAAAAAAAGAATTAAATGCTTATAGAAAAGAAGAAAGGTCCCATACATGATCTAAGCCTTAAGAATCTAGAAAAAGAGGAACAAATTAAACCTCAAAGCAAACAGAATCAAGGTAAACAATAAAGAGTAGATATTAAAAACAAGAAAATAGAGAAAATCAATGAAACAAAGAACTGGTATTTGAAAAGATCAATATAATTGAAAAATTTCTACCCAGACTGAGCAAGGGAGAAAAAAAAAAGACAAAAAATGGCTAATATCAGAAATGAAAGAAGGAACATCACTATTGATTCTACAGATACTAAAAGGATAAGAGATTACTATGATCTACTCTATGTCTACATATTCAATAATTCTGATGACTTGGATAAATTACTTGAAAGAAACAAAACTTCAAAAAGCGCATGCAAGAATAGAGAACCTGAATAGTCCTGTATCTATTATAGAAATTAATACTTTTTACTAAACATTTAGAAAAGAAATAACATCAAGTCTACATAAATTCTTCCAGAAGATAGAAGAGGGAACACTTGTCAACTCATTTTATCTTGATATCAAAACCAGACAAAAATATTAGAAATAAAGAAAAATAAAATCAATATTCATCATGAATAGATGTTAAAAACATTATTAAAATACTAAAAAATTGAATCCAACAATATATAAAAAGGATAATATATTATGACTAAGTGAGGTTTACCCTGGAAATACAAGGCTGGCTCAACATTAAAAAATCAATGTAATTCACCATATCAGCAGACTATTGGACAAAAAAAAACAAAAAAAAATTTTCAACAGATGTGAAAAAAAATCATTTTATAAAATATATATTCATGGTTTAAAACAACAAAAGTAACAAAAACTCAGTAAACTAGGAGTAGAAGGAGACTTCATCATCCAGATAAAGGGCATGCACAAAAAGGTACAGCTATTAATAACATCATACTTAATAGTGAATTCCTGAATGCTTTCCCCTTAAGATTGGGAAAATAAAAGCAATGATGTCCACTCACATCGCTTCTGTTCAAAATCACACCAGAGGTCCCAGTTAATATTATACGGTAAGATCAAGAAACAATAGATACATGCAAAAGCATTGATGAATCTCAAATACAATTATGCCCATGAAAGAAGTCAGACTCTGAAGGCTACAAAACTGATTTCATATGACATTCTGGGAAAGGCAAAACTGTGGGGATGGAAAGGAGATCAGTGGTTGCCGAAGCTGAGGTTGCAGGGAGAGTTTGACTACAGAGGGAGGGCATGTGGGGGTTTTGGAGGACGATAAAAATCATTCTATAGCTTGTTTATAAGGGTGGTTTCATAACTGTATGTGTTTTCCACCACTCATAGAATTGCATACAAAAAGGGTATATTCTACTGTATGTAAATTTTACCTCAGTACACCTCACAGAGAAAAGAAAACCCACCCACAGAGAAAAACTCTTTGTAGAGAAACCCATAGTAATGTGGGTTTGCCTTTAGAACAAAATTCTGGTGGTCTTTTGCCTGGGGTTGCAATTTTTTCAAAAATCAGGATGTATCTCTTGTCTTTTTGGAGTTTAGTTGTTCATGTATTCTACGGATTACGTGAGTGACCCAGGATATTTCCAATTTAATCTCCATATTTTTTTTCCCCAAGCAAGTTCATATTAGGTTTCTATCACCTGCAACTGCCTGTCATGAGTAATGCGTGGAAACAGACACTTGTGCAAGTAATTGGTATATGAGAATGTGTGAGAAGTGCTATAATAGAGGTAAAAAGTATATGGGAGCAGAGAGTAGGAAGTGATTAAGGCTGATTGGGGATATGAAGGGTAGACATTAAAGGAGTCAACCTTAAAGACTGTTTGAGGTTGGAGTCAGGGGAAGCGTGTCCTAGTTTGAGGGAACAGCAGGAGCACATGTAGAGGACATGATTAAACAGATGAGAGTGTGTGGTGTCTTCAGTGTAAGAGGTGCAGTAGGACTGAAATATAAAGACCACGGGACCAGGCAAATGGTGGAAGATTAACCTGGAAAGGTAGACTTTTACCAGAGAGTAGAGAGACCTTCCTATGTGCGAGTGTTTGAACTTTATAGAGTTCTAAAAAGGGCAGGGGAATGGCATGCTCAGGTAAGAATTTTTGAAAGATAATTTAGATTTAGTTTGAAGAATTACCTCACAGGATGTGGGATAAACCATTTGGGAGGCACTTGCTATAGATGAGAAGGCCTAAAGATTACATGCCCTGAATAGCTAGAGACAGTGTGATGAGGTTGATGTGGTTATTGTTAGAGCAATTATCATTTATTTCTCACTTCCTAAGAGCCAGGTATTGTACTAAAATGCTTTAAATACATTATCTCACTGAATCATGATAATCATATAAGGTAGATATTATGCCAATCTAGTAGCCAATGATTTTTCATTTAGTACCTGACCCCACTGCCTTTCCCACCTCCCAGAGGTGGGGACGTCGGTGGGCATGTGTCCCGGGCCTGCTTACCAGCATATTCTTTTTACCCTTTATTCACAGCAAATGGTGAGGGACAGGCATATACTTCACTTTATTTATGTAGATTAGTCTCATGACTTTGGTAGGAATTATCACTAAGAGAAGATGAATTTCACCTGTTTTTGATAAAGGATGGACAAGAGCTACCTGAAACCATTTGTTAACTGATATTAATTCTTTAGCCCTGCATATCCCAATGGGTTTTTTGTGACCATTAGCTCTAAGAAATATTCTGAAAAAATGTTCTTTTTTTAATACGTTAACTTATGTTTACACATAAACATTGCATACTATATTCTCCTCAGAATTTATTAAAGGCTCTAGAAATCCTGCAGTGAAGAAATCTATTTAACTTTGTTTACTGCAGCTTTCTCAAAGGTAGGCAGTGAAACTGCTCTTTTCACACATTTATTGGTCACTATCTCCTACCACATTTTGGGAAATACAACTGTAGGCATTTGTCTCCCTATCTGTAGTTAAACCATTCAGGGTTTTAGCAGCAGGATAAAAGGCAGTGCTCACCTTATCGCCTATATCTTTTGAGGCTGCTCCTCTCTTAACACTTAGAAAGGTGCCAATCATGATCTAAAAACAAATTATAAAATGTAAGAGGCGGGGGCATGTTTTGGTCAAGGTGGACTTATGTAATACTACTCCTATATAACGCCTTTCTGCTGCCTTCAGGGGACCCTGGAATTCATCACTTGACAATTGTGGAGAACACAGTATTGCATTTAGCTTAGAATTATGTCTGAGACTCCCAAAGAAAAGACCTAATCGCTTACTTAAAAAAAAGAATAGTACTATGAGGTAGAAGTCAAATTCGTATTCTCAGCAGCCCGGTTACCTAGGGGGTCTCATTTTTAAATCTGGAATGTGAAACAGGCTTTAAGGAGTAATGGAGAAAATGCCCAGGGTGCTGGACACAGTGCTGGGTGTGGTAAATACAGCAGCAAAAAGGCTGGATCCGTGTTATCTTCATGGAACATTCTTGTAACTTCAAGTGATGTCTTGAGAAACATTCCATCAACTTATAAGTCACCTCCAATTCCCTTCCTTATAACATTTGATGAAGTGATACATCAAATGCAATAAAAGTGAGAAAAGGAAGAGCAACATTACTTCTAAAAGAGAAACACATTTTACAAGATACAAATGAAATCAGATTTATAGGGAAGGTCATCAGTGAGGCACCTGTGATTAACATAGGACCTGAAATAATATGAGTGATAATTAAAAACATTTCTTTGTGAGGCATTTCAAATGCAGAGGAACTCTTCTCTAAGGAAACTTCACAGTGTCTTACTGATGACAAGCTGGTGTAATAAAAATAAAGACACATTGAAATGGAATTTTTACAATTGTGATTCTTAAACACTTAACACCGCTGTGGAGAAAATACAATATACTTTTGTATATCCAAGTTATCTTATTTTAGCACTGTTTTGCAAACAATTGAAAAGGCTTAACCATCAATCCACGTTAAAATTAGCTCAAAATACACACTCTCTGAATGAATTACACTGAACATGCTCAGGGAATCTAAGGCAATGTTGTTTTTATATTTAGAAAAACCCACAACTGGTGTTTCTCATTATCTTGTTTAGCAGCTTTTTGCTTACAGAAGGGTTGGAAATTATAATAGAAACTTCTAGAAGATATGCATGCCTTAGATATGATGGTTATTTTTGAAGATGGATGCAATATGGAAGACAGAGAAGACAATGAGCAGTGTTTCAGGGGGAGATATAATCTCTGCTCTGAAAGAGTTTACGAATTACTGGGCGCGGAACATACATGCATACCACTGAATACAACTAAGCATGAGAATGGAATGAGAATGGAAACCATCCATGTAGCTTATTTCTATATTAACCTGACATTTCACTGTTGTCTTCAATGTAACATTATCATTCATGTACAGGGGGAGGAAAAACAATTTTTCCCCCTCTGCCTTCCAGATGGGTCTCTATAAATTAGACTGATGAAAGACAGATTAACCAGAGAAAAACAAATAGAAGTTTATTAAATATATTCATCGTACTTGCAAATCTGAACATTCAGAGATAAGTAACTCAAAGAGGTGGTTAGAACTTGGGCTTATATAACATCTTAACAAAAGAACAATGAATTTTTACTGAAGTGACAAGATAAAGGAAGGGACTTTGAGATTCTAGGGGTGGCAAATTGTGGGAAGGTAAATAAATGGAGGGCCTAATGGAAGATAAGGGCTAGTTAGTCAACTTCTGCAGATTCCTCTTGTGCCATCTGTGGGTTGACAAGGATCTAGGGTTTTGTCTGGTGAGTAACTTCTGTCTTGCTGGTAAAGAGGGGAGGAGTAACACCTTTATAAATTTATATTCTACTTTTATAGGCAAATAGAGGCAAAGAAGAGAGGTGGGTGTTTTGTGAGTTTTTTTGTTTTGGTTTTGCTTTTGTATCTGCTACTTCTCAGTTACCTTCAGCTCAAAATTATCCTTATGCCACAGTGGCATATTTTGGGCATATTTTAGTATACTTCACCAGGATGCTCTTGCCCTAGAAGACAAAAGTAACAAATAACTTTATTGTTTATTCCAGGAACTTCCTGAAAGATCCATCAACTCTTTCATAGAAAGCATCAAAGACAGTTTACACCCCAAGATTTCAGAACTCCTCTCTTCAAAATACTTGCCTTGTTGTGTTTATCATTCCTACGCTATTATGTGGTGAATCTTATCCAATTCAAACCAAGCATCTTCATTGGAAGACTTGCTCTAAGCCAAACTTTAAAACCCCATAAATATCCAAGCTTCTCTCTTTTCCTTCTGAGATGCTATTATGACTGTTGAGGCAGTGTCCTCCCTTGCCACAGTGAGCTTTGTCTTATTACAGGTTATTTTGGTAATATTTTGGATATTTGATGGAGCTAGCATTCAACAATCTTGGAGGTACCAGGGAGATCCAGTCAAAATGGAGACTCCTTAACACTGAGTTTTGACGTGAACACAGCCCTTCAAGCCTTCTCTGATCTTACTCTGGAGTGAACCTCACATTGGGTCAAACTTTGTTTCCTTTCCATTGAGCATCCAGAATGCTGATTTTATTCTTTTGCTTTTAGGAGTAAGGAACCCTTTTCAGGAATCTTTTTGATTACCTGATCATATTTGAAAAAAAAATGGTGTCTTTGGTGGAAATCTACCTTATTAACAACACTACTATTTGTCTGTGGTTTAAATTTTGTTTTTTTCCTCTCTTCTAACATAGAAATAATTATTTCCAGCATCTTTATTGCAGAGGCCCAGACCTCGGGTGCTCGTGTTCACAGGGGCAATATCATCAGGTCAGAGCAAAAGCCTGCTGTAGCGAGGAGTTGATAACAATATGTATGGAATGATGGGCCTAATTATTCATTGCTTTGCTCTTCCCTCTTTTTGGGGATAAGGTTTCTTGCCCATGCTGTCCTATGCATTGGAAAGGTGAGAACCTTAAACCCTTTCCTACGGGGATAATAGCAAATGGTGAACAAGAGTTGCTGGGTAAGGTGGTGGGAAGTGGTTGTGTCTTAGTCGGCTCAGGCTTCTGTAACAAAATACCACAGACTGGGTGGCTTCAATAACAGACATTTATTTTCTCATAGTTCTGGATGCTGGAAGTTCTGAGATCAGGGTGCCAGCATGGTTGGGTCCTGGTGAGGACCCCCTTCCTGGCTTGCAGATGATCTGCTGCCTTCTCGCTGATGGGAGGGAGTGGGTAGAGAGCGAGCTCTCTGGTCTCTTCCACAAAGGACGCTAATCCCATCATGAGAACCTCACCCTTAGGACCTCACCTCAACCTAATTATTTCCCCAAGGTCCCATCTCTGAATACCACCACTTTGCAGGGTAGGGCTTCAACATATGTATTTTAGAGGAACACAATTCAGACCAGAGCAGGTTATAGTCAAGAATAATTGTGTTCTTCTCCTGGTTTCTCCTTCCCCCATCCATCCCTGCACCCTCCTTCATCTCCCTAATAACGTCTGGCACAGCGCTCTCACTGACCCCGTTCTCAGGCCTCACTAGGGTAGGTGTTAGCTGCAGAGCCTGGAGCTTTGGTGGCCACAAACACTAGGATCCTTGGGTCATGTTTTTAGAGAAGAGGGTGGTCGTGGTGGTAAGATCGCTTTGTTAAAATGTAAACCACGAAGGAAAGAATTAGTTTCATATGCTTAGAAAAGCACAAGTAATCTTAGCTCTAAGAATGGCGTAAAGAAAATTGAATAAGATGGAGGACTTGTGAGAGTTTCAAGGAGTCAGAGCTAGTAGGAAATAAGTCACTTTAGGTAACAGGTTTTCCTGCTTAAAGTTTTATTTAAACTTTAAGGTGTTTATTAAAGATATATTTTTAAAATGGATTGCACACATTGCTGCTTCCTTAATTAAAGAAAGGTAAACATCATTTAACTTATACTTGATGACTCAAGGTCAGCTTTGTGCACATATGTGATTATTCTGTAAAGCAGTGATGCCCTCCAGGGCCATCAGGCTATGCTGAGCTGCTCGCTCCTGTATTACTCTTCTTAGATCGCTATGAGTTTTGAGTTTCATATTGCAGGCTCTACACACATACCTTTTCTCACTACTGTTAACGTGCAGTATAGCTGATTAAATAGGTCCTTTCCCTAATAAAAATGTGCTGCATGTAGTCTGCTGCGGTCTTGAAAACCATAAAGACAAGCCTGTTAGAATGGTAGATGAAGTGAGAGTGACTAGGTTCTGCTCAGGACAGCAGGATAAATGAGTGCTCTAGCGCACAGGATTTGGTGACACTGACTTTAGCAGCTCTTTTTCTTTTTTCTGTACATACCAACCCCACTCATATTCCAGCTAGGTAAAAAAAAAAAAAAAGCTGATATTGTGCTCCTGATAGGTGAGGTGCTGTTGAAATAGGGGAAAAATAGAGACAAGTTGCACTGTGATTATTATCAGTTCATTAGCAACATCATGGCCATCCTGAAAACTGAATGCTTGCCTACTGCTCTGTACGGGGCATCACGCACCAACCTGGATGAGAGCCCAGCATCCTTTGCTTAGACTCTTAGCTTAAGTTTCCATGTTAGCCTGTGATTTTTAAAAATAAATTTTAAATAAGATAAAAATAATGGTAGTAAATGTATTAATTTGTCACCATTATTAGCACTCCATAACAATTGCTCTTTTTTTGAGCCACTTCTCAGATTCCAGAGTATTTTCCCATGTGTGTTCTCCTTGATTCTCATCGCTTCCTCCTGCAGCAAAGCTGTCCACCACCTAGCATTCACGTAGGGCCATTTATTTTCCAACAGGCAGGCTGTACAGATTCTCTTTTAAGCTCAATGTTTCTGAGATGCTTCTTGCATGTCAATAAGGCAGCCATTGCAAGCATTTGTAGCAATTGTCTCACTGGAAGGTAACAGATACGCTAATTAAAAAATTGCTGAGGAAAGGGCACAAACCTTGAAAGCTCCATCAAAGATAAATAACTAAATAAAGCAAAATTACTGTGCATACTTGTTTGGAAGCCTCTGGGAAATTATCAACAAATGAATGACTATCTTACAGCAACCTAGCTGTATTCTCGAGTGGGATTTCAAATAATCTTCAGCCTAAAGGTCACAAAAAGCAAGGAACATTTATTTGCAAGAAGGAAAGCCATTTTTACTTTGGTGGGTTTTTCAGTTCTACCACTGAACCTTCACTTCTTCAATGTAGCACATCTGTTTAGCTTATGACTGCCTTCTCTTATGTGAAGGACTTTTTTTTTTTACAAGAGGAGCTGTGAATCTAGCACTAAGGCATCTTGCACTAAGGCATCTTGCCATGTTCAAAACCCTACTCATCTGAAGTAGCTATCTACACAGTCTACATATTTCTTGAGCTCCTACGATGTTCCAGACACTATTCTAGGTGATGGGTCCTCAGCAGTAAAGAAGAGATGAAGGCTGTGAGCTGGAGAGGCTCACAGGCTCTCCTGACTTGCCCTGTGTGGATAGTTCATAGACCCCTTCAGACATGTGGTAGTAGTAATGGGCAAGAGTCAAAAGAATCAAGATAGCTCACTGCTTTTTTTGTCTCTGATTCCACATTGGTGTAGGAGAGCCTGGGAGATGGAAGAGTTTAAGATTTTACTTACTTCAGTGGGCATCAGTATTTGGTATTTGTTTCTTGCTCCGTCCTGGATTCGCACTAATGGAGCTTTAATATGGGCTTTCAAATGGTGCTGGATTATGGTGGAAAGGTCACTGGAGTCAGCAGACCAGGTGGAGTCCCAGACTCGGAATACTGCATGATTTGGGGCAAAGATTGAAGGCTTTGAGATAAGACAGATTTAATTTGCATCCAGGCTCTCTGACTTCCTAGCTGAATGACTAAATTTCTTATAAATACTCTGAATCTTGGTCTCTTCATCTATAAAAATCAGTACTATAACACCTCGTAGAATTATCAGTATTAAATGAAATTTATGTAAGTGGGTCTAATTACAGCTCAGTAAATATTAGTTCTTTTTGTTTTTGTTATCAACTAGCTGCATGATGTGTGTGTGTGTGTGTAAGGAAACTTTAAAATTTTTTTATTATCTCTGGGAATTAAGATGCTGGCTAGATGATATCCCTTCCAGAATTATCAGTCTGTGACTGTGGCAGCGCAGCCTATTATTTACATAGAGGAGTTATCTTTTCTATAAGTGGTTCAGGGGTGCCATCTTAAAATTGATTTGTACTTTGGAAATCCATGTAAATCTGTACTGTTTAAGTTGAGTAAAGATCTATAGGTAGTTCAGTATCTACTATTTAGTAATTTTTGTTTGTTTGTTTTCGTGTGATGAAACAGTCTGTTGTATATGTTCCTTTTATGTAAAAATGCTATTCTTTTGGGGGGAAAAGTAAAAATAGATTTAGTTTTCTCAACAGGGATGTGGGAATGCATATTATGGTTTTTTATTGTTGAATTGAAATCACATAATTTAGAATACAGGAAAGGCAAGTGTAAGTATCAGCATGGATTAGACTACTAAAAATTTTAAATGGTTATAAATAATGAAAGGATATGTTGTTCTTAAGGTTGAGCCCAAAGGATATTCTCAGTAATTTAAGGCATTAATACCCTAACAGTGTTTATTAGGAATAAAAAAAATTCTCTTCTTCTCTTCCTTTAAAATACAATCCATGTAAAAATAAGCCGTTGCCTTATGTGAGATGGACGCACTTATGAAAGACTGTAGAGTTATGTACATAACTATGTTGAAGCAAACTCAAGGTTCAAGAAGAGAGGGAGCAAGTCGGGATGTCATTTAAGGGGCAATCCTGAATCAAGGATTCAGAGTAGCATGAGGGGTCATGGCAGAAGAAGAGGGGATGGTTTGTTTGCCTCCCCGTTTCCCTGCCTGGTTATGCCTGATTGAGAGGAGCTGTGTGTGTTCACAGTAATGAGTAAGGAGTAGAAATGTGTCAGTTCAGGTTAGAGCAATGGTTTTCAACTTTTGCTCCATTACGCGGTGGGGGAAGGGGAGGGCTTTGCAGTGGTGTTCTGGATCTGGTTGATACCAGTTCACAATAGCAGGTTGTTAAATTTTCAGGAATCTTATAAGCTAACTGTTACACAGCCATTATTAAAAATTAAGTTATACTAACATACAATTAAATAAATATATTACATGAAAGCAAAGGCAATACAATCTCATAACTCATCACTGCATGTTACTTTATGCTGTTATTTACTTCTAGTGCATTGGTGTGGTGGAAACACAATGTAATATTGTGCTACTGTGTATCTTTTCCCAATTCTGAACTCAATGGAATTATGTTGGTAACTATTGGCCTTGGTAGTATTTACACTATGGACATTGGCAAATAGTACAAGTCAGGGCTGTTTTTCCTCAAAAAAGCTGGTTGTTAAACACTTACCAGCACATCACTGGATATGGGTGATAGTGAAGTTTTAGATTAGATTGGACTCAGTTTAGAGAAAAAAATGTACTTTATTAGGAAAAATTTCAAATATACACAAAAAAGCAAGAATAATATTAATGCCTTTGTACCCACTCTCCAATTTTAATAATTACTAAAGTTTTGTCTGGATTATTATTAATCAAATCCAAAATATGTACTTTTAGTCTGAAAACACTTCTGCACACATCTCAAATGCTTAGACATTTTAAAAAGATACAACCACAATTTTATTATACCAAATATTATTAACAATAATTTCATGATATTATTTGATACCAGTTCATATTCAAAGATGTTTCAAAGATGTTTTAGAGTAAATTTGGTTGAATCAGAAGCCAAACAAATGAACTGGTATTTCTAATAAGTAATAGAGACAGGAAAGCTATGACATCTGCCTAAGATGTCATTAAAAAGCAGGAAAAGAAGATTTGACAGAACATAGTTCAAAGTAAGGATTAGAGAAAAATAAAACTGTTTCATGTTTATGCCCTACTGAGATCAGACTCTTCAATAACTGGTTATACAGAAAAAGCACACAATATGTCCTGTGCCCTTAAAAAGCTTATAATTTAGGGCAGTAGTGATTTTTAACTTTTTGTGGGTCATAGACACCTTTTAGAGATTATGAAAATTACCTGCATTTGTGTACCCACTCTTGCACACAGGATTATGGGTGCTATTTAAAGGAGCATGGGACCCCCACAACTCATCCTGGAGCTAATGGAACTAGAGTTAAGACCTAGGATTTGGAGAACAGAAGGAAGACATTTCAATGATTACAACCTAAAGCAATAATATTAGAGCCAAACATATTGCCAAATGGTATTGGAGCAAAGAGCAAAAGAGTAGCTAATTTCTCTTAGGGTACCAGTAAATTAACGTTGATAGTGGAGTTTGATATTTTGAATAAGAGTTTCCCAATCAGAGGTACTGACTAGGGCTGCCATGCTAAAGTTGAGGGTGACAAAAGATGATGCTACACAGACAGCTTGGCTAGGGGGTCAATTTGAGTCTCAATCATTGCAGGATTTTAAACTGGGGAGTGACATGATCAGATTTGTATATGAGACAGTTCAATGCAGCAGCAGTTTGATGGTTGGAGGATTCCAAGTAGAGAGACTGGACACAATGAGGTCTGGTTGTAGCTGTTATCATAGTTGAAGTAAAAGACTTGGTCTGGACTATGGCACAATGAGTGAGGTCAGAGAAGAGGAAAAGATTTAAGAGGTATTTAGGAGACAGAATGAAGTAGTACATAGATATTCATGGTAAAGCAAAAGGACAAATCTTGGAGAGCAAAGATTTCTAGCTTCCAGCATCTGGTAGAGAAGATAATGATATTTACTGAACTAAAGGTGAAAAGGATAACTATTGCATTGCTCTGTACACCTGAAACTAATAAAAAAAAAACCCCCAGGAATATAGAATGCATAGTTGTGGTTGAGGAGGGAAGAGAGGACAGAAAAAGGCCACTGGTTTGTTGAATGTGAGGCATCTATGGAACACACAGGAAGAGATTCCCAGAAGGATCTAGAAAGCAGAGAGCCCTTCTAGGAGCTGGACCAATGCTTTGGGTTCAGAAGAAGCATGAGCAGGCCAAGTCTAGTTTGGGGTCATTTCTGGTTTGAAGTTGTTTATGATTAGAGATAGACTACAATTAGTTCTGGGACCTAGTAAATCATCAGGGCTTCTCCATAGCCAAAGTTTTATCTTCTAAACCTTTACCCAAGAAGCACTTAGATTTAAAAAAGAAAATTGTTAATGTCATTATATTCTCTTTTTTGTCCTTCAATCCAATGTCATCTCCAAACTGCAGATCTTTCCAAATGCAAATCTGAGCATATTCCTTTCTTGCTTAAAACCTCTAACTAGCTCCCCAATCTCGAGAACAAAGTCAAACTCCCCCTTACACTCTCTTACTTACTATTTTTATGATAATGATGATGTTTTTTCAATGTTGATTTTAATCCTTCCTAGCCCTTCAGGGCCAGATCTCAATGAAGTAGAAAGTATTGTAATCAACTTTTTATTTATCTACATTCCCCTCTACTAAGCAACTTGTCAGAAACTGGCGTCACTTACTGATTTAGAAGAAGGTGGTGCTGTGGAGTGGAATTGAAGTCCTATTATGTGCCAGGCAGTTTGAAAGGGGTTGAAACTACAGTGGTCAGGCAACTGAAGTATAAGCTCCAAATTGCTTTGTCTCAATTATGTATTGTATCCTCAAGAGATTAAAATGCTCAAGTTTTTAGACATGCTTCTGACCATTTTTCCTGGGTTGATCATAGAATTTTCTGTGACTGTACAATTGGACCCGATTTATTGGACCATTTCTGTACTCTACCCTTTAATTTGTCCTCAGTTTGATTTCTTACACAAGAATGAGAAATGAGACTCTAAATTAACAGTCTAAGATGAAGGTGAGAAAGAAGTTATAGAAGCTGGATAACAGAAAAACAAACAATGTATAATTTTTCTTTTGCAAAGGCAGCGAGTGAAATGAGCAAAAGAATAGGCTATTTGAGTCATGTTAAATTCTGTGCTGTGCTGTGTAAACACATCATGACAAAAGTGTTAATCTAATACAAGGCACACTATGAAAATCTGTCAGTTCAAAACTGTTTCATTTTCAAGGGACTAGAGCTTTGCATTTCTTGGAAGCATTGATCAGTATAAGTGCAAGTCGATCAAAGCTTTTGTGTTTGCATTTAAATGTTAATCAATCACATTTTATTAAAAATTTAAGGCAAGAGTGGGAATGAAAAAGTGTATGGGTCTGTGCTTATGACAAAGAAGTCAAGTTGAGATCCATTCTGAAATGACTTGAGGATTTCATAATGTGTGGAATGTTAGGAAGCCATCTGTACATCAGAGACTGGCAGTAGTAATGATGGGCCAGGGCTGGGGCTGCAATTAATGAATATTTATTGACAATTTCTACTTTGCAAGATGAGGAAAAGTGCCTTCTGGACAAGTCAACAGCACAACCAAGCACTCCATTAATATTCCACAAATAGTGATAGTAATAGTAATTATTATCATTTTAAGCGTGTTGAAAATGCCATTGAAAAGTATATACTTTTTAAAAAATTGTGGTAACATATACATAACAAAATTTCCATTTTAACAATTTTTAAATGTACAGTTTTGTGACATTCAGTACGTTCATATTGTTCTGCAACCCTCACCACAATCCATTTCTAGAACTTTTACATCTTTTCAAACTGAAACACAATATTCATTATACATTAACTCTCTATTACTCCCTCCTCTGAGCCCCTGGCAACCACCATTTTTCTTTCATTTAAAAAAATTTTCTCTATGAATTTGACTACTCTAGGTATCTCATATGAATGGAATGATACAATATTTGTCCTTTTGCGATGAGCTTGTTTCACTTATAATGTCCTCAAGTTTCATTCATGTTGTAGAATGTGTCAAAATTTCCTTCCTTTTTAAAGCTGAATAATATTCCTTTATATGCATATACCACATTTTGTTTAGAAATTTGTTCAGTAGACATTTGGGTTGCTTCCATTTTCGGGCTGTTGTGAATAATGCTGCTATGAACATGGGTGTACAAATATCTAGTGAAGTCTCTACTTTAAATTCTTTTGGGTCTATACCCAGAAGTGGAATTGCTGGATCACATGATAATTCTATGTTTAATTTTTTGAGAAATTGCATTCTGTTCTCTGCAGTGTCTGTATCACTTTATATTTCCACCAGCAATGCACAACAGTTCCTAAGAAGCTTTTTGAAACTCAAAGTTAACAGGAAAAACACTACAAAACATTGGGAAGCAAAGCTGGGTACAAGAAACCAAATGGAAGGAAGTTAAACTGCTTTGCTCTCCCTTTTTAATTCTCTAAACCAAAAGAGGTTCTCAACTGATGAGCCTCAAATGAGTTTCAGATAGGCCCTGATGCTGATGCCCTAAGCTCTGGGGGAGAGAAAAGGGGCAGACTGGAGAATGGGGTGTCGGGGTGTCATTCAGGGCCTGGGGCTAACAGCATGGGGCCTGGAGAGGCCTCCCCCACTGATCTCATTGTGCCTTACAAATATTCTCTTTTTTTTTTTTTATATGGGCTACTATAAGACAATGGTCAGGAAACACTAAACTATAGGGTTAAAGCCAGGATTTAAAAATCAGGAGACAATGCAAAGGCATAAAATATTCATTCAGCAAAAGTATTTATTGAGTACCTTCTTTGTTCCAGGGCCTAGGTCACACAGTGGGGATACCTAGCGGATACTGTGGGGTAAACAAGATAGAATCATACTTTCAAAGAGCTCAGTCTCTTGAAAGTGAGGAATAAGTAAGTAAGAAGTTATAATACAGTTTGTAAAGTGATCAGCTGAAGGTAGGGGTGGCACCCCCAACCACCAGTTCCTGCCTATTCAGATCTTGAGATTTAAAGAGAGAACTCTCTGAACTCATCTCATTTTCCCTGCGACAGGAGGCCAAGTGTAGTATCTGCTTCTCATTTTGTGGAAGGTGGATGCTCAAGGTAACTTGGGCATGTCAGGAGGCAAGTGAACTATCTGGACTGAATAGAGCTGCTTGTTAAAAAATTTTAGCAGTGTTTGATGGGAAGAGTGTCAGGACTGAAGAAAACCATTTGCATTGAGACATAGAAAAGAATTATAAAAACTCAAGGAAGCCACCCCTGAGGATCACTCCCCATAGCCGGGCTCCAAGGAGTGTGGGGGTCTGGCTCTCCTCACTGTCAGCACCCTGGGTGTATTTCTTATGAGAGTACTTATCACATAGTACTACTGTGGTTGTCTGATTATTTACCTAACTCCCCCCTTTAAGTGTCATGGAGACAGGAATCCTACCTAGAAATGTTTGTTGTATGAATAAGTGAGCAGAAAGAGGAACTACAAAATAACTGAGCCCATTTATGTGAAGTAGCCAAGATGCCCACAATAACTCAGAGAGATTGCTTTTGAAAAGTAGATCTTGAATCTCCGTTGTTGGGAATTCTGACAGCTATAGAATGGTGGCATGGTTCTTTTACTGTAGCACAGTACTTCCTAAAATACCCTCATAGGTCTCTTTCTTGGAAGTTCTCCCCTCCCCCACCACCTAGATAATCAACATATGACTAAATGTCTATATAGGTTGCCATTGTCTGAGTTCATTGTGTTATTGTGGCTTTTGTCAAATAGCTATAATCTAACAAACGAGACACAGAAATACTGCCGCAATTTAACTAGAGTCATCTTAAGAGACTATTATAATTAACACAATCATTTTTATTTTGCATCCAATTTGATTGCTTATATTATACATATCTTTGATTTGAGATAGAAGGATGATAGAAGGGTTTCATTTTAGCTTTCCCATCATTAACCAGAAGTGAGACTATTCCTAAAATGTCAGTAAAGGATATTCCACAGGAATTGAGGAAACATGGGCTGAGGATTTTGGTAAAAAGTACTTTGGTGAGAAACATTTTGATCTAAAATGTAAACACACACACGTCCTGATGGGAAGAGGATAAGTAATCATTTTTTAACTCAGAGCAACAGTATTCTAATCTGACTGAAATTCTGGGAAGCTCTGGAAATCCCCAAAGCCAAGTGCCAGGTGTCATTTCTGGATCCCGGCTACGAGGGCTTGGTTGCTAAGAAGATGCTGCCTTCTTCCTCTCGCCACACTCATCGGATGCCTGAGCGACAGGGAGTTGATGTAAGCAGAGCAGGGATCTAACAATGTCAACTGTGCTGACATCATCCTAGCTGTGCAGGGCTGATGGGAATTCAGAATATCAAACATCACATCAAGGGCAGCAACCAGGTGTGACTCATTTCCCTGGAGAAGCGGAAGCGAGGAAGGGAGCAGGCAGGATTACCTCACACTGACACACACACAGCCTTTTAGGCTGAGCTGTTTGACTGGCTTATTGAAAAGCAGCAAAACGTTGTTCTGTCTCTCATTTTTTCTACCGGAAACACTTTATATTCTAGTTCTATGTGTCTCAGTATAGAACTGAGAGCATTTCAACATCATAATAAAATACACATTTCCTAGGACCATTAATTTTTATGTTACATAAGCCCAATTAGGGTAACAATTCAAACCAAGATTTTGCTTTTCTCTATTTTCCCTTCAGGTATCACCTAGTGATCGGCTCAGATATCACTGAATTGAAAAGGAGCTGAACAAAAGAGCCTGCTGTAGGGCTGATAACGTTACTTTGGGATAGCTAAATGAATACAGCACTTCACTATTGTAGCAGAGTATACTGCTTGGTGCAGGGGGAGAGGAGACAAAATGAATGCTTCTCAGATGAACAATACAAAAATCCTGTACGTTTGTGCATGTGGGTGTGCTCTCACCTACTTTATGGAGTTGACTGTTTATCACTTGCCCTTAAGGGGAAATGAGCAGTGAAATCAGGTACGGTAACCACGTCAGTGTTAATGAAGCTACTGGTTTCACAAAGCACTCTTGTCCATTTGGAACATTTTATTAGAATGATTGGGCTAGGGCAACTAAGTAAGGCATGTACATCAAAGTACATCAAAAAGCCTTCTGCTTCCCAAGATTTAGTGTTTAATAGCAATGCAAGAGGTACAGTGAACTGACTTATGGTTGTATGCTCTTCAAAATGATCCCAATGTGTCTTGTCACTCCACAGAATACTAATTTATCTGTGTCTTGTATCAGCCATAACACAAGGAAGTGAAGAACGATGATTATTGCTATTCTGTACTCAATGCTAAAAAAAAATACCATTTACTCGTTCATTCACTGTGGATGTTTTGTAAAATGGCATATGCATGACAGATTGTGAAACATTGGAATCAATGTGTATCCGTTGTAATCGGTATAGATTGGACAGCACGGAATCAGAATGGTGTGTTTCAGATCAATCTATAGCGTGGTACTTGTACAATACAGATGATGTCAGAGTTAATGGGAGGGGAGAATGTGAAAAAGGGAAGAGTGGCTTTTTTAGAATGATATGTAGAATAACATAAAGAACTGCAGGTTGTTGTTATGAGATAATACATACATTGATAAGAGAGAGGAAAAGATGTTAGCATGTTCCTAGAAGGCGTTTTAAATGTCTGAAGCAGATGTTGAGAAATGTAGAACAAATTTACATTTCATTTCCTCTCCTTTGAAAGTTACTTGGTAAGGGATTTCTCTGTCTCTCTGTATCCAATCACAATTTCTAATTTTTAGGCAGATTGAGACTTATACCATGGTTGATGGTAATCTTTGATGATGATGATGATGATGATGATGATGATGACGATGGTATGAGTCTGCGCCCCTAGACCAGTGATCCTCAACCTGGCTCTTAGGATCCTCAAATATCCCAGGGGAATATCTCCAAGTACCTGAAGAGTTTCCATCACAATGTTTCCTAGATCACAACTGCTAATAAAGTCCCCTCATATTTTCTCTTTCCACTTTCAGAAGTACCTACCCAATAGCTGTTATGGGTCCCCTGTAATATGACATGATGTGCTGCTGCAGTACCCTCTAGGAAGGAAGTAGAAAGCGTAAAACGAGAGTGAAATCATTATTCTTGAGACAGAATATGACTTCAGGAGAGAGTATGTGGTTAATACAATTTTATGAACCATGTGGACTATAGCAAGTCTTTTTCCTGTGTACCCCACAGAGAGAAAATAGGATCCCTTATCACCACTGGAGAGAACAACATTACAGCATGTCTCCCTTTGGGGGAGGGGGTCAGCCTTATAAACAGTCTGATATCTAAAAGAATAATTTAAAAGCTATAAGGGGGCAATTTTATTTTCTTATTTAACAAAATTTTTACACTTTATTTATTTTGATATTCCATATTCTTTTATATTAATTTCATGTGCACATCATAGTGGTTAGACATTTATATAATTCAAGAAGTGATCCCCCTCACTAGTCTAGTACCCACCTGGCACTACATGTAGTTATTACCATATTATTGACTATGCTTTATTCTCTATGCTTTACTTTGCATCCCCGTGACAATTTTGTAACTAATGATTTGTACTTCTTAATCCCTTCATGTTTTCACCGTGTCCCCAAACTCCCGCCCCATCTGTCACCCCAATAAATCTAGTACCCATCTGATACCTTACATAGCTATTACACTATTGTTGACTGTATTCCTTATGCTATACCCTACATCCCCATGACTGCTTTGTAACAGCCAATTTGTACTCCTTTATCCCTTCCCCTTTTTCACTCACCCCCCAGTTCCCCTCCCATTTGACAACCATCAAAATGTTCTCTCTATCTATGAGTTTGTTTCTGTTTTGTTTGTTTTGTTCTTTAGATTCCACATACAAGTGAAATAACATTGCATCTTTCTTTCTCTGTCTGACAAACTCCACTCATCACAATATCCTCCAGGTCCACCCATGCTGCCGCAGATGGCAAGAACGCATTCCCATCCATGGCCAAGCAATATTCCTTTGTATATCTGTACCACCTCTTTTTTATCCATTCATCCATCAGTGGACACCCAGGCTGCCTCCACATCTTGGCCATTATAAACAATGTTACAATGAACATATGAATGCATTTGTCCCCTTGAAGTAGAGTTTTGGGTTTCTTTGGATAATTGCCCAGACTTGGGATTTCTGGATCCTTCTTTATCTCTTATTATAGCCTTTGTTTTAAAGTCTATTTTGTGTGGTATAAGTTTTCCTACTCCAGCTTTTTTGTTTCTTTGTTCCCATTTTCATGAAGTAACGTTTTCCATCTCTTCACTTTCAGTCTGTGTGTGCCTTTTGATCTGAAGTGAGTTTCTTGAGGGCAACATATGTAAGGGTCTTATTTTCTTATTCATTCAGCAACCCTATCTTTTTATTGGTGCATTTAATCCATTTACATTTAAGGTAATTGTTGATAGGTATATGGTTATTGCCATTTTATTATTCATATTTTTTATTTTTTATTTTTATTTGTTTTGGTCTTATGGAAGTCCCTTTAAGATTTCTTGTAATACTGTTTTGGTGGTGGGGAACTCCTTTAGCTTTTTCTTGTCTGGGAAGCTCTTTATCTTTCCTTCAATTCTAATTGATAGCTTTGCTGAGTAGCAGTAATCTTTATTTTAGGTCCTTGCTTTTCATCACTTTGAATATTTCCTGCCAATCCCTTCTGGCCTGTAAAATTTTTGTTGAGAAATCAACTGACAGTATTATGGAAGCTCCCTTGTAGGTAGCTAACTGCTTTTCTCTTGCTGCTTTTAAGGTTCTCTCTTTGTCTTTAAGCTTTGGCATTTTAATTACGTTGTGTCTTGGTGTGGGCTTCATTGGTTTATCTTCTTTGGGACTCGCTTGGCTCCCTGGGCTTGTATGTCTATTTTCTTTGCCAGGTTGGGGAAGTTTGCAGTCATTATTTCTTCAAATATGTTTTCAATTCCTTGCTCTTTTTCTTCTCCTTCTGATACCCCTATGGTATGAATGTTGGTATGTTTGATGTTGTCCCAGAGGCCCCTTAAACTATTCTCATTTTTTGGATACTCTTTCTTTTTTATATTCTAATCAGCTTTTTTCTGCTACATTATCTTCCAAATTGTTGATTCAGTCCTCTGCTTCATCTAATCTACCGTTAATTCTCTCTAATGTATTCTTCATTTCTGACTTTGTATTGTATTGTATTTGTATTCTTTATTGTATTCTTTATTTCTGACTGGTTCTTTTTTATGTAGTCTATCTCCATTTTTATGTTACATATCTCTTTGTTGAAGTTCTCCTGAGATCACTGAGCATCCTTGTAACCAGTGTTTGGAAATCTGCATCTGGTAGATTGCTTCTCTCCATTTAGTTTAGTTTTTTTCTGTAGATTAGTTCTTTTCTTTTATTTGGGACATGTTTATTTGTCTCCCCATTTCGCCTGCCTCTTTGTGTTTGTTTCCATGTATTAGGTAGAGCTGCTATGCCTCTGGTCTGAGTAGAGAGGCCTTAGGTAGTAGATATCCTGTGGGACCCAGTGATGCAGTCACCCTGATCACCAGAGCTGGGTACTCCAGGTATGTCCCTTGTGTGGGTTGTGTGTGTCCTCCTGTTGTGTGTGAGTCTTGGTTGCTATTTGCACATCAGTGGGAGAAACTGACCCTCAGGCTGATTGGTTGTGAGGACTGGCCATAACTACAGTCAAGGAGCTGGTGCTACAGAGTAGGGTTCATTTTAGCCGGACTCTGGTGCCTACCCACTATGATCTTTGGGTGTGTTGTCCTTGGAAGCATCTGGGTGATGCTCCAGCTTGATCCAAAGCTGGCCACTAAGTATGCCAGCCCTGGGGCCTCCTGGAAGGGGAACCACTGCAGGCCAATTTTAGCCACAGCTTGTTCCCTGCCCAGACCCACCTAATATGAGCCACAAAGCAATCCACAGATAGCTGTCTTCCTCACTGGCCTTGAAGGTGCCTTGAGAAGCCAATCTGCGAACTGAGGCCTGCTGTTTTTAGTGCTGGGCTTAGGGCTGGAGGTACGGGACATGCTGAAGCTAGATGCTGCTTGTTTGGGTTTTGTAAATCTTTGAGAGATTTTAGGAAAGTCCACAGCATGAGCTAAGGCAGGTTGTACAGAAAAACCATTGGAAGCAGCTTGGGTGTGCCCAAAAGTTGGGTGGGGTGAGGTCTCAGGGAATCACTAGGGCAGGGCAGATGAAAGTTGATAGCTAGGTTGATGGAGACTCAGATATGGCAGCAGCCTGCATCTGCACATAGGGAGAGGGGCAGCTCAACAAAGAAACAATGGCTTCCACTAGCTCCTCCCTCCTGGAAAAAGTTGCCTCTCCAGCCTTCACCCTGAAGCTAGACTGTTCAGTTCCTCCCCTTGAGCACCTTTCAAGCTGCTGCCCCAGGACTAGAGCTCAGAGTTAGTGAGTCCATCAGCAAGTAAGTCCTTGCATGGGCTCTTTAAGAGGAGTGAACATGCAGGACTGCAGCCACCTTCTTGCTCACTCAGCTATAATCTCCACTGGTTTTCACAGATAGAGTTATGGTGATTTCTCTCCCTGGCACTGGACTCCTTGGCTAGGGAGCCTTGTATGAGGCTGGGACCCCTCACTTATTCAGAGGGGACCTTCCAGCCAAGGCATCCCTCCCAATTTTTTTTTTTAAGATTTTTATTGGGAAATTGGGGGAATGGGAACAGCACTGGGGAACTGGGGGAAGGGAAACAGACAAGTTGCTGTCCTTTTGTTCTTTAGTCTAGTTGTGGGAGACGTTGCTTAACTGGCCCAAGTTGGCACCATCATTGCACTTTTCCTGGGTGAGGCGCATCAGTTGCCGGCTTCTGGATGGCTGCTCACAGCAGCTGCTGGCCGCTCAGGCTGGCTGCTGGCTACACATGGTAGCCCATGGCAGCTCACTGCAGCATGGGCTGCAGCCTATGCCGTCGCCGGCGACTCACGGCAGCCCAGCTCCAGGTTGAGCTGTTGTTCAGCATCTTGGTTGTGGAGGGCAGTGTCACCAGCCCTCATATGTGGGATCTGAACTGGGGCTCTCTGGTGTCCCAAACCAGTTCTTAACCATCGTGCCACTCGGCCGGCCCTATCCCTCCCAATTTTTAATAGTCATACATGGCTGTGGGACCAGCCCATTCACCACCTCTGCCTCTCCTGTAAGTTTTGAGGTAGCTTTTTCTATATGTCCTGAGTTATAGGGCTTCAGTTCAGGTAGATTTCTGGTGATTCTCATTGATGGTTGTTCTGCAGTTTAGTTTTAATAGATATGGCCCTGAGAGGAGGTGAGCACAGTGTTTACCTACTCCACTATCTTGACTGGAAATGCCTAGAAGGGGGCAATTTTCATAACTGCTCAGCAAATTTCTCTTCTCAGGTTTTGTTTGGAAAATTTGTGATTAATGGTCATGCTTATATTTCTTTTGAAATGAGACATACTTGTTTTTCTCTTCAGATAATCAAATCTAGCAAAGAAAACTCCTGTACAGTTCTGCCACAATAGGATACTGAATTAGACCAAATGTGAAGGAAGAATATGGGGCTCTTGAAGACTTCTTGAGATTGAAATGCAAAATAGAGATCAAAACAGTTATAAGCAGTGTTGTCTGTTTCTTTGTTGACCACAGAGGATTATAAAACTATTATTAGTCCCCTTCTAGGTCCTTTATGATAGAATTGTCTAATCAAGCATTATTATTAGAGTTGGGCTTATTTATTTGTCTTGGAAAACTCGACTGCCTATGAGATTTGGGGAGTGTATATGAACAAAAATGGAAGGTGCTTTTGCTATATACAGACTAAAATGGCTGTCACCAATAGAGCTCAAAATACAGTGATTTAAATAAGATGGAATTTATTTCTCTCTTATGTGATAGTCCAATGGTAAGGTGGTTCTGCCAATTCCAACTTTAGGCTTTCACCTCTGGGTCTAAGAAAGCAGTTCCATTTCTCTTCATCTCCCAGGCAGCCAAAAGGGAGGATAAAGGAGTCAGGGGAATGCATGTCCAATTGTTTTAAAAAAGAGACCGGGAAGAGACACATATCACTTTTTCTCAGATCTCACATATCAGAGTTAGTAATATGGACATATGTCCTTGCAATGAAGGCTGAGAAAAGTCTTTAATTAGTAGCCATGTACTCAAGTAAAACTGTTGCTATGGAATAAAGGGAGAGCAGATATTGGGAATAACTAATAGTTAGCCACAAGTTGTTCTTACTGTGACCAAGGTTCCTGGGTTTTGAAGGTGCTGAGAGATAGCAAAGAAATCCATTGTAGAGCCCTTCAAAGACACTTTTATAGCTTAGAACAGGGGTCAGCAAACTGCAGCTCTTGAGCCACATGCGGCTCTTTGGGTACACTCTGTCTCAAAAATTTGCTGACCCCTGGCCTAGAAGAATCACTCGATCCTAAAGGAGAATAGTAGGTTTGTGTTCAGAAGTTGAGTAGCTATGTAGGAAGGTGATAATATATAATACCAGGAGAAATTTTTTTCACCTGGTAACTCCCATGAGAATGACTGTGAAATGGGTCCCCAAAATTTCCTTAGAAGGCTTAGCAGGGACGTGCATGTTCTAAAGAGAGGCTACGGAAGTCTAGCCTTGGCCAGAGAATGTTAACAGGGATAGCCAGCAGACTTGGAAGCTGAGTAATGAGGAAAAAGGAGACTTTGGGAATGTTACTGTGAGGAGCTAATGGACACAAATGCATATTATGGAATAGAAAAGCCTTGGGGACATTGGTGAGCATGCTGTGGAATCTGCAGTCAAGGATGCTGGGAATTCTATTATATTTGGAGGCTTCCAAAAAAAGCAAGAAACTAGAAGAAACCAGTAATATGCAAGGCTCTACGAGCAGGATGGAGAACTACCAGATTTGACCAAAGAAGACTTGTACTTAAAAGCCACAGATTCTTTCTGCTACATGAGTTGCCACATAGGGGAAAGGGTATGTCAACCCCCTAGGGGAAGTTGTAGGGGACTTTTATAGAAACCACTAGGTGGAGAGGACGATGACTTCCCACCAACAATGTGTTGATTGGAGTCATAGGAATACTAGACCTTCAGTGATGGAGGTTTTAGAATATAATCCATATATAAGATAATTGATAAAGAAAATTCTACCAGAAAGGGGTTGGCAATAATATGATTCTCTAGAAAAGACTAAATTAAGTGGAGGCATGTTGTTAGCTAATGTGACTGGTTCCTTAGGTGTCCCACTGTTGCTCACGAGGCTCACATATTCTGTATAATTTAAAGATACGTAGGGCTTGCCATAATGGTTTAGTTAAAAAACATGATGTTTTGAAAAATTATAGAGGCTTCACTAACCCCAGAAAGGGCAAAGGTCCATGACTACAGAAAGGAAGTGTGTTCTGCAGAGTTGGTGGTGGTGATTGGTAGGGCAAGGTATTAATTGAAAGAGAAGTTAGAAGTGATACACACAGAATCCAGAGCCAATTCAGAAGATTCACCTGTTTCAACTTCTCAAAAGGCCCTCCAGGAATCACCTTGCATTGACAGAGGTCACTGGGTCTCCAGAACTTGAAAGGAGTGAATTCTGGCATTGACACTAAAGTAGATCCCTTGAGGTTGGCCTGTTCCTAATCTGAACCTGGACATGGTTTTGGTCTCATGGCGTGAGACAAAATAGTGTCCCCGAAATTCTACACTCTGCAAATTTGCAGAAAAAAAGTGGTTTCCATCCAGGTAGAAACTACTTAATATACCTGCCCACTAGCTTCATTGCTAAGCCAATAGTAAATTCAACCTACAACTCCTACAACTCCTAGAGGATTTATAAGTATTTGCTCAAATGTTGGCAGTATAGTTTACTTTTTTTTTTTAGTTTTAGGAGTACAAAGCAACACAATAGACATTTAAACCCCTCATAAAGTGATAACCCACCCTCCCAAGCTACTCCCCCTCTGAAATCTTATATAGCTGTTACAATACCATTGGCTATCTTCCCTATGTTGTACTCCACATCCCGTGACTATATATACCTATATATTTAGTTATAATTGACATTCAATATTATTCTACTTCAGCTTCAGATGTACAGTGCATTGGCCAGAAATCTACAGAGTCTATGACGTGATCCCTCTGATAAGTCCAGTGCCCACCTGGCACCTTACATGATTGTTGATTATATTTACAATATTATTGATTATATTCCCCATACTGTATTAACTACCAATTTATATTTCTTAATACCTTCACCTTTTTCATCCTGCCCCCAACCCCATTCTCCTCTATCACCCTGATAGATCTAGTACCTATCTGGCATGATACCTAGTTATTACAGTATTATTGACTATATTCCTTATGTTATATCCTACATCCCCATGACTATTGTATGACAACCAATTTGTACTTCTTGATCCCTTCTCCTTTCACCCATCCTTAACCACCCTCCTATCTTAAAGAAGTCCCTCTAAGATTCCTTATAATACTGGTTTGGTGATGATGAACTCCTTCAGCTTTTTTTTTTTGTCTGGGAAGCTCCTTATCTGTCTTTAATTCTAAATGATAGCTTTGCTGGGTAGAGCAATCTTGGTTGTATGTTGTTGCTTTTCATCACTTGTAATACTTCCTGCCATTCCCTTCTTGCCTGCAAAGTTTCTGTTGAGAAATCAGCTGACAGTCTTATGGGGGCTCCCTTGTAGGTAATTAACTGCTTTACTCCTGCTGCTTTTAAGATTATCTCTTTGCATTTAATCTTTGGCATTTTACTTATGATGTGTCTTGGTGTTGGCCGCTTTGGGTTCATCTTGTTTGGGACACTATGTGCTTCCTGAGCTTGAATATCTTTTCCTTCACCAGGCTAGGGGCTAGGGAAGTGTCCTGTCATTATTTCTTCAAATAGGTCTTCAATTCCTTGCTTTCTCTCTTCTCCTTCTGGTGCCCCTATAAAGCGAATATTGGCATGCTTGATGTCTCAGAAGCCCATTAAACTCTCATTTTTTTGGATTCTTTTTTTCTTTTTGCTGTTCTAGTTTGGGTGTTTCCTGCTACATTATCTTCTACATTGCTGGTTGTATCCTCTGCTTTATCTAATCTGTTGATTCCCTGTAATATATTATTCATTTCCGTTATTGTATCCTTTATTTCTGACTCATTCTTTTTTAGGATTTCCATCTCAATTTTTATGCTTCCTATCTCTCTGTTAAAGTTCTCTCTGAAATCATTGAGCTTTCTTATAACCAGTGTTTGGAACTCTGGATCTGATAGATTGCTTATCTTCATTTTGTTTAGTTCTTTTTCTGGAGATTAGTTCTGTTCTTTTATTTGGGACATGTTTCTTTGTCTCCTCATTTTGGCTGCCTCCCTGTGTTTGTTTCTGTGTATTAGGTAGAGCTGCTATGTCTCCTGGTCTTAGTAGAGTGGTCTTATGTATTAGGTGTGCTGTGGGGTTCAGTGGCACAGTCTTTCTGGTCAACTGAGCCAGGCATTCCAGGTGTGTCCTTTGTGTGGGTTGTGTGTGTGCCCTCCTCTTGTAGTTGAGTCTTGGTTGATAATTGCACATCAGTGTGAGGGACTGACCCTTGGGCTTACATGTTGTGATGACTGGCCCTGACTACAGTGGAAGAGATGTTGTGATGGGGCTGATCTTATGATGCAGGATCAGCAGTACTCTGCTGCCTGCCCAGTCTGCCCCTTGGGTGTGTTGTACTTAGAGGCAGCTGGGAGATGTTCCAGCTCATTTTGAAGCTGGCCACTGGGGACGCCAGCCCCAGGACCACCTTGGAGGGAATCCGCTGTAGGTCAAGTTCAGCCACAGCTCGTGCCCCACCTGGGGTCCACAGTGGGAGCCAGAAAGAAATCTGCAGATGGCTACTTCCCATGCTATGCTTGGAAGCACCTTGAGAGGCCAAGCTGCTAATCAAGGCTGGCTGCCGCTAGTGCTGGTTTAGGGCTGCTCAGCCAGAGGTACAGGACATGCTCAAGCCAGATGCTACTTGTCTGCGTTCCACAAACCTTTGAAAGTCTAGGAAAGTCTGCAGCTTGAGCCTAAGCAGATGGTTTGCATGAAAAAGCCACTGAAAGCAACCAGGGTGTGCCCAAAAGTTGGGTGAGACCAGGTCTCAAATCGCCTGGGCAGGGTGAACAAATTGTGGAGACTCAAATATGGTGGCTGCCTGTGTTTGCACACTGGGAATGGGGAGGGTTCAACAAAGAAACAATGGCCTCTACCAGCTCCTCCATCCAGGAGAAAGCTGCCTATCCAGATCCTGTCCCAAGCTAGAAAACTCAATTCCCCACCATTTGTCCCTGCAACCTTTCCAGCTGCAGCCCCAGTGCTGGAGCTCAGAGCAAGTGATTCCATTGGTGGGTAAGTCTGTGCGCGGTCCCTTTAAGAGAAGTGCCTATGAGTGCAGCTGCTCTCAGCCTCAGTCACAATCTCCGCTGGTTTTCACAACCAAAAATTATGGGGACTTCTCTCCCCAGCACTGGAACCTGGGCTGAAGTGGGGCTGGGATCTCTTGTCCTTCTAAGGGATGGGGAGGACCCCCACAGCTAAAATAGCCTTCCTGATCTTTAATAGTCACAGGCGGGTGTGGGACCAGCCTATTCCACCTCTCTGACCTTCCGACCAGCCTGGAGGTGGCTTCTTCTGAAAAGCTTCAGTTCAGTTTGAATTTAGGTGATTCTCAATAATGGTTGTTTTGTAGATTAGTTGCAATTTTGATGTGGTTGTGAACGAAGGTAAACACAGCATATACCTACTGTGCCATCTTGGCTGTCTCTCAGTATAGTTTACTTTTTTATAGCAACAGATTTATGTCACAATGACTATGACTGTGACTATGCCTTTTTGTTATTATGACAGTATTATGATGCTATTTGGCCAAGAGATCAAGAGCACCCACCTCCATATCTTTACTAGCTATTCTCGTCTAGGAAGACTCCAAGAAATAGTTGCACAGAGGAGGAGGCAAGTCAAGGAAAAGTTACATATTGTTATCGACTTGGGCTTTGGATCCAAACTCCAATGAAGAACTTTGGTGCATTTAGCTGGACTCTGGCGAAGTCTTTTACTTAAGCAATATCTATTGAATGGCCTAAAATCAAAGAGGCTGAAAGGCCCAGTTGTTTCATTTTCAGCTAAATTTTTCCAACTAAAACCTGGGCTTGGGTAATACAACTGAAGCCTCATACACCCTTGAGAAGCAGAAGGGAATGGAAGGTTGAGAGACCTTAGTAAGGTGAATAAAGGTATGGATATTTGGATCAAGTCTAAAGTTTCCAATTTCCTGGGACAATAAGTGACCCAAAAGGAACCTGAAGGCCATTCCTAATTGATTTTGAAAACACTTGAAAGTGAGACCCAGTGTGCATACTCTTAGTTGACTAATTTAGCTCAGCCCACCTCCTATTTGAGTTTGTGGAGGAAGGTGGGCAATGGAAGGGATATAGGAACAGAGGGGCTATCCATGTGTTTCCAAGCTCCTTGAAGAAGCCAATAGTTACCTCAGTCTCTCCAGAAATTTTCTACTGTTCTTGGCATAATGAAGATTTGAGAAGTAGGCTATATTTGTTGGATATTCCCTGTTGAGAACTCTGCTATTAAAGCATTTATGCTTCTGCCTTTACCTGGGCTCATTACAGCACAGATTCATCGGATGAATATTGAGAAGGAGCGAATAGAAAATACTTGAGACGCCACCAACAGACACAGTGTGTGGCTCAAATTCTCACAGCAATTTCAATAGCATAACGTGAAATATAACCCAGACCTTTCACCATTAGGGTCATCGCCCTGACCAGATCAAGCTGTTCCCCTTCCCTTGAAGACATACTGCCTGCGGTGCGTTCTGCACATATGCTTTAGATAGCTCATTATATTCTCACAGGACCCCTTGCTAATGTTATTTAGATATTATTTCCCTGATATGCATTTTAATTTTTTCTTTCTTATTTTACAACACCAATTTTGCTTTAAATCCCATGCATCCTGAAGCACACCCTTTCTTGCCTGAGGACATAGTTTTCTATTTGGCACTTCATTTTGATTGAGGGATTGAACAATAAGGGCTTATCTTTGTGCAAAGGACAATTTATTATTTATGTGAGTCAGAGACATGTGTAGCTTTTTGCAGTGTGTGGGAAATGGAGGGAGTGGATATCCAACCAATCTGATTGATGTTTATATTAAAGGTTGTAGTCACTTAAGTCCCTTTGAATTGATGAGAGCTTCGTGTTTTCCTTGAAATATTATTTCAGTAAATATTTGGTATTTATTTTTTTTATTGCTTGCCCTGCTGTATTTTTCAACTACTGTCCACCAAAGGATCACAATAGGAATATTGTTGTGAAATGTTAATTAAGTTTGTGTTTTGAAAGATAATATTTAACAAAACTATATTTTTGAAAATTGTGTGCTTCCTTCTTAAACTAAATATTGACATTTAAGATCCTAGGTCATTGCATTTATCTTTTTCCAATGACTGAAAAAAATCCCTTCAGGCAATATCATTTAACATAATTCGTTTCTTAGCATACTGAGAGATAAGAAACAATGTAGTCTAGTGTTCCAGTTTGGAACTGGAATGATCACATATAAGGATAAGCTATGATTTCCTCTATAGCA
>NW_017731526.1:236477-258887 GCF_001890085.2 Hipposideros armiger | reverse complement strand
CTACTCTATAACTGTAATTTTGCTACTGTTATGAATTGTAATGTAAATATCTTTTTGTTTTCCGATAGTCTTAGGCGACCCCTGTGGAAGTGTCATTCAACCTCCCAAGGGGTCGCGACCCACAGGTTGAGAACCGATGCTTTAAAGGTATCCCAGGTCTTTCCCTTAGCTCGCAGTTCTACCGATCTCATCCATGGTCATGCTTCACCCCATTCTCTTTGCCTCCTGCCAGACTGTGTGCCTTTCATTCAAAGATCCTTCATCAGAAGCCTTATGGGTCTTTGTATTTTCTGTCCTGTCTATTGTTATGTGTAAATCTATATCTTGTTTCCCAAGAGCATTTCTACTCTTAATAAATCTTACTTTGGCAAACCCAAATTCATGTGAATCAAAACTCTTGTTTTTGATGGGGACTTGAGACCATGTTGAAGTTAAAAAAAAAAAAAGGAAGAAGAAGGATGACTAGGTTAACTCTGTATTCCTACAATAAATATCTAAATTCCCCATGAAGCAATGTAGATACTCTGACTGACCAGGAGAAATTCATGTCCATGGAAAAGAGGAGCACAAAGAATATTCCAGGATTTTATTTACTGCATTTGCTATACTTTAGAGGTACATATTCTTAAATAATTTCCTGAGAAAGGAGTCTTTATAAGATATACAATGGGTGCTAAAAAAATGTATACAAGCAGACACTAGTTAACATTGCTGAAGCAGTAGTTTGCTGTAATCAGAAGTGTCTGGATGTTGATGGTAACCACTTTGAGCACCTCTTGTAATTGCAGAAATCAAACATGACTTGTATTCATCTTTTGTTATCAGTATATATTGAGTATTACAATTTTAATACAGTTTTTCTTTTTTAAAATGTGTATACATTTTTGGGGCACTATATATATATATAAATATATATATACATATATATATATATATATGATTAATACATTTTGAAAATATTTATTGCTTATTGGATAAATTTGTATTGAGAATATTGAAAAAAGATCTATTTTGATTTTTTAATCTATGATCTAATCAATAGAAGATTTTATTGGACATTTGAAATGTGAAAAAAATTCGTAATGTCTAGTTTTTGGGTTCTACAACATAATTTATTTATAATGAAAAACTATGAAATAATCAATTATTAGAGTATAAACTCCCTGAAAGCAGAGTCTTACAGGTTTTCCTATCTTCCTCAGGATTTTGAACAGCATTTGTTGAAAATATTCCAATTGAATAGAAATATCTCCCAAATTATACTTTTCTTTTTATTTACTATGTTCCTTCTGGACTTGAACCAAAGAGTAAAATGAATTTAATTGTGTTTCAAAAGTCAACAATTGCAGTCTTGATTCAAACATCCCAGTTTGATGTATCCAACTGTATTCAAAGGATGCTTCAGGTCTCACCAGGCTGGAGATAAATACACTCAAGGCTCTGAGAGTGTCTCTTGAGGGAATTCAGAATGAGGCAGCCTCTCAGCTTTACGTCAGGATTTTAACTATCAAAGGAAGTAAGGCCATCTTGTAACCAAGTGAGGATTGCTGAAGCAATCTATGAGTTAATTTTAGTCACCAATTTTAAGTAAACTTAATTTTAATATTTTAAATGATTTCAGTGAAATATGTATATCGTCAAGTCTTAAAGGAAGCATAATGTCTCATATAGCATAGTGATTCAGAGTGTGGGCTGTGATGCCAAGCTGCCTGATGCAAAGGCAGCTCTGCCAATTCCCAGCTCTGAAAGCTTGAGCAAGTTACTTATTCTGTGTGCCTCAGTGGCCTCTTGTGTAAAATGGGGATAATGAGAGTACCTATATCCTAGGATTGTTGGGAAGATCTTAGAACAGTTTCTGGTAAATAGGAATGCTAAACAAATGAGTCACCGATATTTATCATATGCTTGGTAATTAGGATTGCAAACATAACTGGAAATTATAGTCCACAGATCAGAAACATGAGCAGAGACCTGGATACTGAAAACAGTCTTTTATTCATGGTCTCGCGCAACAGAAAAATCTTGCATGTACAACGCAGGTATTTCAATTTTTGAAGTCTTCTCCCTCTTTTTTATTACTTCCTATTTTTCTCTTCATCTTCTCCTCAGACTCAATGGGAGTTTTTTTTATTTTCTTATGCTAGTGTTTACAGCTACCATGATGGGCTTGTGTGTTAGTTATGTTTTGCTTTGTAGTGAGTTTCATAAAATTTGGGATCTTTAAAAAAAAAATGGACACATACTATCTCACACAGTTTCTATGGGTCAGGTATTTTGGAGCAGTTTACTAGGTAATTCTGCCTCAGGATCTTTCAGGAGAGAGTAGTCAAGCTGTTGGCTAGATCTGTAGTCCTCTGAAGACTCCACTGGGGTTGGAGGATCCGCTGCCAAGATGTCGCACTCATGTAGCGGGCAAGTTGGTGCTGGCTGTTGGAAAGAGGCTTTGGTTTCCAGCCATGTAACCAACCCATAGGACTCCTTGAGTGTCTGTATGGCATGGTCACTCTCTTCCCCAAGAGCAAGTGAAGGAAGAGAGCACAAAGTGAGAGCCACAATACTTTTTTTTTTTAAAGACTGCACTTTTAGAACAGTTTTAGGTTTATAGCAAAATTGAGGGGAAAATACAGAGACTTCCCACATACCTCCTATCCTCACATATGCACAGCATCCCTCATTATTAACACCCCTCATCGGAGTGGTACATTTGTTACAAGTGATGAACCTATATGGACACATCATAGTCATCCAAAGTCCATAGTTTATATTACACACAATATTGTTCATGACTTCATCTTGGAAGTCACATTCTGTCATTTCTGCCATATCTTATTTGATACTTAGTGTGGAGAGGGATTACACAAGAGCATGAGTACTGGAGGCAAGGATCCTTAGGGACCATCTTGGATGTTGACTACCACAGCATTTCATTCATTTCATATACTTCATTTGTTCAGTTAGTGTATGTGTGCAATATCTCTTATAGCCAAGGCACTAGGTCAGAGGCTGTATTGGGGCACAAAGGTGTGAGTTCTCTTAAAAGCTTAATACTTGGTGGGAAGGATGAAATTCCCACTTGGATAGTTGCAGCACAAGGCTTTATGGGATAAGTATCAAGGAAGTCGTGATATCAGTAAGCTCCTTAAGTTTTTCAGAGGAAGAGGAGTAATTTCTGGTTGGAGTTTCAAAAAGAAAACGGAATGTAATCTGGGTCTTTAAAATGAAATAGAATCACTGTGGGTGAAAACAAGGGGAAATGCATCTCATGCAGAGTAAACAATGTGAACAGAATCACAGAGTAAATAAAGCAAACTGAGTGCAGAGGCCAGCACTCAGGACATTTTAGAATAAAAAATTAGGGAGGGGCTGGCTGAGTGGCGCATTGGTTAAGAACTGGCTTGGGATGCCAGAGGACCCTGGTTCGGATCCCACATATGAGGGCCAGTGACACTGCTCTCTACAGCTAAGATGCTGAACAACAGCTCGACCTGGAGCTGGGCTGCCGTAAGTCACCAGCGACGGCGTAGGCTGCAGTCCCCTGCTGCAGTGGGCTGCCATAAGCTACCATGTGTAGCCGGCAGCCAGCGTGAGCAGCCAGCAGCCCCCATGAGCGGCCATCCAGAGGCTGGCGACTGATCTGCTGAGCCCAGGAAGAGCGCAATGATGGTGCCAGCTTGGGCCAGTGAAGCAACATCCTCCACAACTAGACTGAAGAAGAAAACAACAGCAACTTGTCTGTTCCCCTTCCCCCATTCCCCAGCACTGTTCCCCTCCCCCAATTCCCCAATAAAATCTTAAAAAAAAAATTAGGGAGGTAAAGGGAGAGAAAAGTAGACAAAGGCCAGTTTACACAAGTACTTAAAATGTTAAAACTTTAACCCATTCAGTAAACAATGGGAGCAGATAAAGTTTTTTGAACTGGTTAAGTAATGTGATTAAAAGGACCTTTTAATTTACTTTCTAAGAGAAATGAGAGAGGGGAGATCAGAGACAGAAAAACTGGGTAGGAAGAACTTATAGTAACCCTATGGAGAGCAGGCAATACAACACATGCTGTATGGGATAGGACTATGAAGTAGCACACAGGAGTGATCTAGAAGGGAGAATTCACAGAGTTCAGCAACTGATTGGATGCTGCATTTGAGGAAGCCATCCCAATAACTTGAGATTTGATGCTTGTTTTAGAGGAGGTGTTGGTTTAAAGAGGAAGGTGATAAGTTTGTAATAGGACATGTAAGTTACAAAGGACTAGAGGACTCCCTGTATGCTCATGCTGAGGCTGAGTCTCTCTGGGTAGTTGCTCCCTGACATGGATTAAATCATTAAAATTTGGGGGAATTGGGGAATTCTAGCACTGTGGTGAGGAAAGAGGGCAGTGTGGGCAGAGCAAGGCTAGAAACTTACGAATCTGAGTTGAGTTAGTTGGCTCAAAATGCTTTGGAGTTCAGCTGGTAACCATGATGGTGGCAAGCAATGGGAAAGTGAGAAGATTGTGGACTAAGAATAATACAGTTGAGGTTACAGGTTTGGGTTTATATAGACATGGTTTCAAATCCAGGTCTCCATTTCTTGCTGCCCTTTTGCTAAGCTGTTTAATTTGCAGGAACTTCAGTTTCTTAATTTTTTTTTTAAGCTGGGCCATCCTGCCACCTGTTGGCAGCTCAGTGGCTGTTCAGCTCGGGCCGGGACTCAATCCGCTGTTGCTTAGAGCTCAAACTCTTGAGCGAGCTCTTAACCAACTGAGTCACTCGGCCGGCCCCTAGTTTCTTAATTTTTAATGGGATTCATAATAGGGTCTTGTGAAGTTTCAATGAAATGTTGGGCATGTAAAGCTCTTGGCATGGTGGCTGGCAGAGAGTAAAATTCTGTACCAAACAGCAGATTTATTGAAATGGTGAGTTGATGTTATTGCAATAGGAGATTGGTACTGTCCCATGATCTTTTAGACCAGGTGAGCAGAATTGTTGATGTCTTTTGGAATTTGATTAGTCACTTACTGCACATAGTTGGGGGAGATGACTACCCACATGTGATTATATTATCACATGCTTATATAAGGTAAAAGGGGTTGACAAAACCATTGGTGAATGTGCTAATTAATAAACATACCAGTAGAGTCATTCTCATTCCCTATAAACTTCAGTTTTTTATCAATGGTTTTAAGTACAGTCTTCCCTTTACTCCAAATTAACAAATGAGGGTTGGTCTCTACTTGTGGATTCCTTCCCAATGGGAAGATAAATTAAGATGAATTACATACTTATAAAATTATATACAAAAATCATAAATATAATTTCTTAATTACTTTTTTTCAATTAAACATTAAGAAAAGAAAAATCCGTATTCTTTGGGATCATTTTTCAAACACAGAAATAAATTTGTCAGAATTCTTTGAATTGCAAGTTACAATAAATTCAGTTCATGGTGGGTTAAGCAGAAGAGGGATTTATTGGTTCAAGTAACTGAGAATTCCAAAGGAGATGGCTTTGGGAAAGGTGGGTCTAATAGCTCAAGCAATGACTTCAGAGTACTTTCCTTTGGTACTTGACTCTGCTTGTCTCTTGATTAGGTCTTTTCTCAGTCAATCTCTTTCTTACTCAGATAATGGCATTACGGTTGCCAGCAGTTTTAGGTCCTTAATCTATGCTCTCAGAAACGTTGTCTGCAAAGCATTGTCATCTCTCTTCTGGTGGCTCTGAAAAATAGCTTAGATTGGCTCTGATATTGTCATGTGCCTTTCCTTGAACCAATCACTGTAGCTAGGGGAATGCAATGCTGTGATCACCTTACTTTGCATCACTTGCCTTTCCCTGATACTAGTAGTGGAGTCAATTTTAATATCATAAACGGAAAGTAGGAGGGGTTGTTTCCAAGAAAAATCGGTATCCTGTTACCAGGGATAGGGGGAATGGATATCCTGAAGGCAAGAACTTCCCACAAAAATTTTCTGCAATTCATAAGTTAACTTGTTAGTCAAGATTCAGGTTTCACAGAACACCAAGTACAACAGGTAAGAGAGCCTTAATCACCCTCCTCTCTGTTGGTTTCTACTTTTAGCCTGCTAACCCTGTGAAAACACATCTTAGGCAGTCAAGCAATACTTGTTGAATTGAATTGAACCTGATTCAGGCTCATGCTTTCTCTCTGGGTTGACCGATTCAGGTTTGCTCCTGTAACTCATTCTATTTAATTTTCAGAACCATTCCTACAGATACATGATATAGAGCAGGAAACCAGGGGTTCTGAAAACAAAATTTCACAAGTTTTGCAGATCAACCCTATACTCTTTTCTTCCTGCTCTTAAAGCCTCTCAAAGCTTTTTTCAGAAAAGGAAAAATAGATGTCTCCAAGTGACCAATGGTTTTTTTAAAGAGGAAGCCTGGTAGAAAGTTGGAAAAACTATACCAGATGTAGAACATTAATAGATAGATGGAAGAACTTAAACTGCTCTGAATGAGAGAGAAGAAGGCATCTTTTTCGAAGTGCTCTGGAGAGGCAGCTCAAAGCACTTTAATCTTTGATGAATGTGATTGAACCCTTTCTGCTACTCAAGGGAGGATAGAAGTGCTCACATGGGCTCATCCTGAGCTGGCTCCCTGCCACCATCAACCCTCCCTGCTGCATAATTATCAGGCCTTTCACTTTTCTCTGCTTCTACTATTTTAAAATAGTATATTGAGATACATATGGCAAATGGCAACCAGGTATTACAGTAAGGGAATGGGATGGAATGGGAATAGAAATTTAGGGCTGGGTGCTATAGTAGGGGACTTCATGCAGCTATAAGTTTCCAATGTCTTTTCTACTTTTTCATCTATTATGACCTCCACTCCAAGAGTTCCTCCTAGCTACACTGTTTCAGGTATTATGGAAGATTTGCATGGACAGAGATGCTGTGTCATTATAGATACAATGATGCAAGGATAAAATACATCCTCTGGTTCAACATGCAAGGCACCTGCTAGTTAATTAAAACATATCTTTTAATTGATGGTAAAATACTAATGAGTATACAGGAAAGGATGAAAACACAGCTCCACCACACACCAACACTGATAAATACCTTAATGCTGAATTCTGGGAATACTCTCTACTACCTATAACACAGACGGGACTGGGTTGAGAAAAACAACAACAACACACAAATCAGCAAACCAACAAAATGATGGCAGATCCAGACCAGAAAAGACCCAAAGAAAGATACCACTAGTCACCAAAATTGTGCCCACCACACATCCAAGATATTCTTCTGTCCATCGTGAAATGCTGCTTTTTGTGGTGTCTTGATTGACACCACAATTTCCTAGCAATCCACCTATGTGCATTTTGAGAGAACATCTAGAAATGAATTGAACATCAGAATAGGCAGTATTTGCATGTGTATGCAAGTGCATGTGTGTGTCGACTAATGTGTCCCATTCCCTCTTGGAACACGTACTCCTTCAATGTAGGGAGGATCTGGGTAGTCATCTGTGCTGAGAATGTCCATTCCCCAGGTATTTTCTAGATTCGGGGAATCAGAGACTGAGGTGTGAATGTGACAGAAGCTGCCACCTTATCAAAAGGAGGAGAACTGCCCCAGGTAAGTGACTGCACAGAAATGAGAAATGAGACTTTTTGATGTGACTTAAAACTATAAGTCTGATTTGTCCATGCTTGTATTTCTTTGCTTTCCAATTTTTCTAAAATCAGGACAATATTACATTAAAAACAGTCAACTTGTGTTGGTTCTGCACTTTGTAATTTATAAAGCATATTTTATATTCATCTTTTTTGATTCTTGAAATAATCCTGTGTGTTAGGCATGGTAGATGTTATTCTATGAATAGAGATGCCAGGGCCCAGGGAGGTGTCGTGTCCTGCTTACCTTGTAAAAAGGTAATGGAAATCAAATGTTCTTACTCAAGCTCGGTTATCTTTTTTTTTTTTTCCCCCAAAGGGGGATGTGATCTTGTCTTTGGGACTTCTAAAAACCTCTTCCCGCTCCCCAGGATCTAAGCCCAGTTATCTCTCCATGAAGCTTCAGACAAATTTCCCACCAGATTAGTAGCTACCTGAACCAACCAACCAACAACAACAAAGACAAACAAAGAGTTAAACCAAGACCCAGCAGAAATATGGGCAGCCCGAAACGGTGAATGGTGGCGGATGGTTATCTTGTAATTACAGTGTGTATGTCAAGGTAAGACAATGCTGTGAAGAGAAGGGAACTGGAGGGAGAAGCAAGGGTGCAATGAAGAAGATGGAAGAGGCTGTGTTGCGGAATCGCTTTTGTTGTTTGTGTCATTGGTAGTGCTCCTCTTTGTTTTTAACTTTCCAAGCTGCATGCATGACATAAGACTTATTCTTGGATTCATGACATACTTTTAAAATAATTTTTTGTTGTCTCTCGCTTTCTCCAGTGGCTTAACAATAATTCCATTAACTTTTCCTTGCTACCCAGGCACGTTAATATCCATCATCAGAAGCTCCCAAACTTTTCTGTTGCTGTTGCTGAAACACCCATAATTACCTCCCAGCAATGTCTGCCCTATTTCAGTTGCAAACCATGGGTCAAGCTCTGGGAATATTTCTCCATTCTGTAGCCTACCTTGAACAGACTTGCAGAATACCAAGCCTGGCTTTGCCCCTTTATCCTTCTTGCCTTTATGCCCCCTCTGATCCCCTTGCCAGTGTAGTACTCTAGCACTCTGAACCTTACTGGGCAAGTGATGCTACAGCCAAATAAGTGGGCATGAAGCTTTATTTATGAAGGGCACGTGACTCTAGGTCTCTGCTTCAACTTCTAGTGTCTGATTTCTTTATTCTACAGCTCTGAAAACCTATGCCTGAAACATATGCTCTCCTGAAGCCAGAAGTAGGTGAAGCTCATTAGGTCCTGCCAGTGCTGTTACTAATCTTCACCCCAAACCTCAGGAAATCAAGCCAGGCATAATATCCTCAGCTTTAATCTTCCTTTCCTTGCATAGGCCTGGAAAGTTGCAGCTAGGGTGCATCTAAAATTGGAGTTGAGGAGGAATACATTTTCAAAGGATTTTTAACTGGGCAGGAAATGCCACGTCTTAAAGGGTAGCCATGTGTTCCTATAGCTGGTACAGACATCTGAAGTCATTTAAAACCAGCATGAAAGACAATCAAACTTTGGGCCTATACGTTTGCAGGATTGAAGAAAGGGTTGGCAATTATTTGCTTTGTGTATTCACTATAAAAAAATCAATTAAAACAGGTAATTCAGGATCCTTTGGACTTGGTTTGTTGGCTAACCAACAACAAAAATCATTATTTCTATTACTTTAAATATATAACTGCAACTATAGCTTCTGAAATGTTGAGAAAAAAATGATCTGAGGCTTGGTCCATATGGAGTAAGCCTGTGCAGTTGGCACCCCTGTGATCCCACCTTCTTTTCCTGGTGCAGCACTAAAATGGTCCATATAACTTTCATCAGCACTAGTGTGTTGCTCATTTAGTGTTTAGGAAACACAGTGAATAGCAGTTATCAGCCAGATAACTGGGAAGTGAAAATTACCTAGTCATCCAAATAAATATACATTCTACTGTCATATCATTATGTGTAAATATTGGAGAGAAAGCAGGACATGGACATGCAGACTCTTTCTTGTGAAGTCTTGTGTGAACGCAAGTCCTGTCTTGGCTCTCTAGCATGGTTTTTGGATGACAGTTACTGAACATGCCAATTTGGTGACTAGTGGGTCATCCTCGTCATTTGCTCCTTTATAGGTATTATGACCAGAGGAGACATTACCCTGATTTTTTAATAAATCCTAAAGTTGGCTCCTAATGACCAGGTGACTTACGGAGAGATGACAGCAGCTTGATGGGCATATAGACATTACAAACCTTGTACAGACAGTGCTTTAGTTGCTTATTTCAATTCAACTGAATATTACAGAACCCTCTTCCTTTTGTTAAACTTGGAATATATTAAAAGCTGCCAGTATCATTTTGCTTCTCATCATCTTTCAAGCAAATCAGATGAGGACAGTATCAGTGTTGCAAAATGTTGCTAAACTGAGCAACTGAATTACCCACTGTGGTACATTGTGCAGAAGAACAGACAGAGTCTTTATTTTAGAAGCTTATGTGAATATAATACATTGGGAAAGTTAGGCCAGCCAAGATGTCAAGTTGATTAGCAAGGTTCTAAACAGCAGGCATACAGAATTTCCCTACTTGTCCTATAAGGGCTAACAGACTTAGAGAAAATAAATCCAATACTGCCTCTACAGCAGAAGGAAAAGGGGTGAAGGTTGTAATGGATGTTTATTGTTTTGGAGGCACCCAGTATCCTTTCCTAAAGCATCTTGATAGTTTGGGAGGTAGGATGAAGTGGATTCTCTCCCTACGTTGGGTGGAATCTTGGTGGGTTGGTGAATTCAAGTGCCTTTCCTGTCTCTATGAAAGCATAGACTCCCCTGAAGGTTCCTTCTGCCAGTTTCTGCTTCTAGGACAGCCAAGCATAGAGCATGTGCCCTCACCTTAAGCAATCATTCTCTTCTAGGAAAAAAAAAATAGTTCACTCATTCCAGCAGAAGAGCACCTGCTGATTCTGCTGAGACCATCGGGAGCTACCTGGCTGTTGGTTGTTTTAAGCTGGGTTCTTCAACCTTCTTTGGGATTGTATGCATTGCACCATTGGTTTCCAATAATACTCGCTCAAATTAACCAGAGTTGTTTCTGTTGTTAGCAACCAAAGAACCTTAATAGTTTTTTTTAATGTTATATCTGAGAATGACTACTTATAGGAGCAGAGGGTCAGAGGGGCCACCGAGTCTGGGTGGAGTTTTGATAGTAACAGAGTCAATTTAAATATGGAATTGTAACATTTGAATCGTCTAAATTATAGGAACAATCTTAATACTTCAAAATGGTGGTTTCTGCCCATGTTTCTAGGTCCTTCTCTACTTCATCTTGTCACAGCTTGATTGATTAGGATGAAATTGAGCTATCTGTGCTGATTGGCCATAATAAGACCCACATACATAAGATAAAATTACTAGAGTGGCCTTGAGACAATATATACCTCAAACACTGTCTATATTCAGTAGGCGAGTTTGCAGAGAATAATGCACCCACGGTGCCCAGAAGTAATTTCCCTTGTCCATAGCTCAGCAGCAGTTAGGAAGCATTTTATTATTATTATTATTTTGTACTTCCAGAACCCTAAAATCAAAGCATTTGATAACCAGAATACACAAGTTATTTATCTTAGCGGCCATAAGGAAAGCAAACATGAGATACAGTTTCTGTCCACTGAGAGCATATAACCTTTTTGAAGAGGTTGCTGGATAAACAAACTTGAAAGTTCTATGAGAAAGAAGATAAATCTTTAAGCCAGAGAGGCCAAGAAAGGCTGTGAAGAAAAGCAGAATTCTGTTCCTTGAAAATTACTGGTGACTTTCACCTACCAGCTGATTTCATATGACTTCCCAGTCCAGGCTGGACCTGGACAGTCACTGCTTCATCAGGTCAGCTGTATAGTTGATTTTACCCAGGATGACATCTATGAAAGAGGACTTGGGATGGTGATAACTAAGTGATTTTAGCCTTAGGGGTGTGTGTGTGTGTGTGTGTGTGTGTGTGTGTGTGTGTGTGTGTGTGTGTGTNATGCTGGTTTTTCAGAATTTTACAGGACGTGCTCATTTCTTCCACTTCAGAGTCAGTTTGCCTGAGTTAAAAATAAGCCCCCACCCAAAAAAAACCTGTGTGTGTGTGTGTGTGTGTGTGTGTGTGTGTGTGTGTGTGTGTTTAAGGGAGTAGCAAAGAGAACTATAATATATCTGTTTGCTGTCTCCCATAAGCTTCCTTGAAAGCAGAAATGGAAGGCAGAGTGTATCTCAAAGCAGTATATTTCCTAATGTTGTAAATTGTTGTGAGGGGGACATTTGTGAAAAATCAATGGCAATGAACAAATACAAACAAAATATTTGAAGTAGAGCTCAGAGGATGAGCACCCCTCTCTATCTTCTTGTTCATTCATGGTGGCCAAACATGTCTGCATTGTTTTAGAACGGGCTGTGTGCCAGAAGGTTTAATCTCTGGCACTTGCTAGGTCTATTGGTACATGGCTAAATTAGGCTGTATTGATTATATTTAATTGCTTTTATTTTGTAGAATAAGAAATCAGTAAAACCAGTCTTTAGAGGTTACCATTCTGAGGCAGCATGTGAAAGAATTAGAGTCCATTATAACATTTAACCCTTTTGCTAACCTTTATTATAACAAAATACAGGAGGCAGAAACTAGTCTCCATATTTTTCAAATGGGAAGAAACTGAGGAATTTTCCAAATGTAACTCAGTGGCAGACTTGAAATGGGAAGTCCAGCTCTCTGACTTCAAAACAGTTTGATCCATTAAGGTATGCTGCTTCTCTTTGAGCCTAAAATAAAAATAGCCCAATTCAATCAAACTATGTTTGCCAAGTTACAATCTATACGGAACTTTTATTTTTATAGCCAAGTGAAACACACCTTTATACTAGGCAATTTTAATGGCAGGATTGGGACAAACCTATACTACAGCTTCACAAATTGAGTACAAAAGCCTGTGGGTATATTTACCTATTAAAAGTTGTGTTAGAGAAGGAGAGGAGTTCACAAAGATAAATGCATGACCACTTCACCCAGTTGGGAAAAGTCTCGTTTAATTCTGAAACAGAACTATCATTTTAGTGCTTTCCCTCCCCTACCAGTCTTTTCAACATTAGTAAATTATAATTCCTACAAGGCAAGGCCTACATCTTGTCTCTACTTCTCTGAGATAAATGTGTGTTGAATGAATGAAGAGATGAATGAATGAAATGAATGAACAACTTTTAAGGCAAAAAAATACCTTTTAAATCCATCTGAGTAGGAAGCGATGAGTTTGTAGACAAATTGCATCCAACTACAATGTAATAGTATTTATTTAATGCCAGGCACTGTACTAGGTGCTTTGTGTAATTAGTTCATTTAATCATTGAAACAAATCTACGAGAGAGGTATTATCTTTAGATCTGTCTCAAAGATGGGAAAAAATGTGGTCAGCATGATCATGTCACGTACTCATCATTGTCTCAGAGCTAGTAAAGGGAGGAAGAGGGACTTGAACCCAAAGTGGATGCTTCTACAATTTTCATGCTGTTTGGTTACACAAAGAGCTGTAAAATGTGAATCAGAGTATGAGTCTCCCAGCTGGAGCCCCTTACACTGATTACAATGTAGGTGTACCCTTCATTGGACTATCTACACCATGTCACAGGGCAGATTTCTTTTCCAGAGGGGCTTTGATCTTACTTAGAATATGAAAAAATATGATTGAAAAGTCAACAATTAAGCAGTCTGTATACAAATTATAGATTTTCAGAGAAAACTTTGCACATGTGAGCATTCCAATATCACTTACATTTTCTGGAGAAGGTCTAGTTCATATTTTCTTGGGTTGTCCAGGGTCAGGGCAGCAATAGGGGAGCATCACTCAGAGGTGGGTTCATTATAAATGCAACCTTTTTACAATTTTTAAAATTTTTTCTGAATGACTGTTTACTCTGGGCTACAGGATAGCCCTCAGCTTCTGTCTAATGTCACCCTGACCTTGGAATCTTTCTAAACTCTCAATAATAGGCTGGGGATTCTTTTCCTCATGGACTCCCTATCACATTGGCTTAGTGAGACACTTCAATTTTACCTGCCTCTCCCCTCCTTCAACTTCTATTCTAAATAATGGGATTGAAGAATAAAATAATGGAGGATTTACAATACAAAGAAGGATCACCTCCATTTCCCTTCTCCCATCACTGGTGTAGTTATGTTTCATGTAATAAAGTTTGTTTGTTCTGGAGACTGCCTTTATCCTCCAGGTGTGAGCTCTGAAGTAAGAAAGGGCACTTCAGAACACAGAATCTTTGTTTTCAACTAAAAAAGATACTTGAAAAAGAAGAAGACATCAATTTGAAGTTTGATGTAATTTGGATTTTGGTTTGGGAAAATTGGTTTGGTTTTACACCTTTTTTTGTCAATACACATGAAAACCTGTTCTGAAAGCTACTAGTCAACCTTGTCTTACCCTAGCAACTGTGACCCAGGACAAAAGTCCCAAGAAAATGTCATTATGTGACATGATATAGTGAGGGCACGAGGATCAGGAAGTGAAGAGGTGCCTGGGACATCTAGGGAGGGAAGCTGAGGACACGAGGGCAAAGATGACCCAGTAGGGCCTCGGAGACTGGAGCTGCGACATTGATTCTGCTCCAGTATCCAATCATTTGTGGAGACCACATTCTGGATGAAAATCTGGACACTGCCCATTCTTACCATCTTACCATCTTGTGTTTTAAAAAGAATGGAAATAGGATGGGCCTGCAGTTCCACCATGACCACGTCCCACAGAGGACCACACACTTCATTATTGGTGCAATTCCAGAAATGTGCGTTATCCTTTCTGCTGCTTCTCACTTTACATGTGTGATCCACAAACCTCTAAAGAATTCTGCTCTGCTAAATATTCAAAAGGGTGTCTGACAGAGTGAAGGAAGAGACATTAATAAAGACAAAAACAGCTGGACAAAAGAAATAAAACAGTCACTGGAATTTACAAAATAGGAGGGAACTTTTCTGTACCAAAGATTTTACTGGATCTTATTGAGAACAATGAATCTACCATATCAATTATTAACACTTGAACCATTATTTCCATTAAATTATAGTATTTCAGAAAAGAGGATAATCAGCATATGACAGCATGATTCCTTTATAATTTCTTTTATTTAAAACATTTTTTGGATAAGTTATTTGGAGAAAGTATCCTGTTTCCTAGTGAGAGGAAAACCCCACCCCTTTTTACATGGTGTGATGATTCTAGTCCAAAAGCAATGAGTTTCTGGAAATGGCAAGTGAGACACTTGTTGCCATGGTGATTGTTAATAGTTCTGACTCAGATGTGGTGTTGCTATAGCAACTGCATGAAGCCCTTGGGAGGTGGTGCAGTCCTTTTTTTTTAATCAGAAAGAGGCTAGGAAGAACCATTTTAGTAGCTTCTTGCTGCACTGCAGTGATGAAGCTTTCAAGGCCATTTCATCCAGATGAAAGATCGTCCTGTTCCTGCATTGATGAAGCAGACATGTTACACTGCAGGATAAATGTAGACCCATATATCATAGTAGCAAGCACATTACCTGCCTGTTAATAAAATCTAATTCTCTGACTGTAATGGTTTCTAATAACATAGGTAGCCTCAAGTGAATATCTGGAAGAATCCTTAATGTCACTGGCAATACAAGGAAGCCAAAGGTCAAAGGCCAAATATGCTGAAATTATTAAGACGTACACTGTTTCAACTGAGATGCTTCCCTGTAAGAGTGGGGACACATGGCTAACAAGGCATTTGAAAGGTGTTATCAATGGTCTGGGTTTGGTTCTCTAGGTTGAATGCTTGTATGCCATCTTATATATACCCAGTTTTTAAAATAGTGATTGGCATATAGGAGGTTTTCAGTAAATATTGTGAATGGGTAAATTAATCAGCTAGGCAGGCAGTGGACAGTAGTATTTACTTCTTCTTAAGTCCACTCATATAATTTTGCATCATTGGTAGGCCTTGGCTACTTTCTGTTGTACTTAACGATGAGTGTGTTAAGCTGATCTATGTTTGTATAAAACCAATAACTGTGTGCAATTCTCTTATGTTATTATAGAACTTAGTCCCGCTTTCCAAGCATTAATTATCTAGGATTGGCCTTCCTAGTGCCCTTAAGCTTTAATATAGATGTGTGGGACAGCTGGTATGGAATTTAAAAGCAACCCATCTGTGTAGCCTCTCCTCCAGTCCATAGATCAGAGCAAGTCTCTAAGATGCCTCACTGCTGAACTTGGGTTGAAAGTGATGAGACAACACTGACTGGACCCTGAACCCTCCTCGCAATTTAGTCCACTGTCAACGCCCTCTTTTTGTTGTTTCCTCCCATAGACTCTTGGGCTAAGGTGAGTTTTTTCTACTCCACTATAAAGCTCCCTTGAGGTCTAAGATAGTGCCTTGTTCATCTGTGCATATTCTACAGCACCTACATGGTAGTTTAATATAGTAGGAGCCCAGTAAATCCACGCTAAATAAAATAAAAGACATTAAATGCCTCCTCCTACTGCAACTTGCCTTTTGATTGGATTCCTTCTTGCTGCCTCTAAAGGTAGCAACTAGCTAGTATGAGAAAAGCATAGGTGTTAACTGGTAGGGTTGAGAGCATGGCCTTTGGGCGGAAAGAAAGGAAGTAGAGAGGAAGGCCGCTGAGTAAAATGAGAAGCATTGAAATTCTCTGTTATCATACACCATGGAAGCAGCTGCTCATTCTGCTCTTTTAAGACCTAGAGCTGGCTCTGTATAGATAGCAAATATTTGCGGGATTAGTGATTATTTTATCTGGAATCCATAGGCTTTATACACAGATTGATGACCCCAGAGAGTAAGTGGACTGTCTTAGTTTTCTCTTTTCTTAGTGTGTCTGCACAGCTGGGAACTGTAACAGAATGTGGGCTATATGCTAATGAATCATCTACCCCTCATTAGGCCTGTACCAAAGACAGTAGCCCCTCAAATAAAAATCCTTTTGCAATCAGCTTACCAGGATAGCTCTTTGTAATGTCTTCTTTTCCCATGTTGTTAGACTGTGCCTTAAATGTTTGAAAATACTACCTAGAACCTCTCATTTCCCATCTTGACAGTTCATAGCTGCTTCTACCCTTTTATAATCAGTTTCTAAAATTTTCAGGCACTTGGTATTAGGCTGCTTTTTTAATTTTCCTTATTTGAAATCCTTTAAACATAAATGAAAAGTTGATTAAAAATTTAGTTGCTTAATGAGCTTTCTTTTAAGTGGGGCTTCACAAACAGCACCTTGATAGTGGCTTATAATAAAGTTCTGTTGTGTCTTCCTACAAATATACATATGAAGGTGAGAAAAAGGTGAAAATCATCAGACACTGAAAACAATAGCAAGCAATTTGTTGCTGAAATCTTAGGGAATTTCCATTAGCTACCAGGAATTTTGGTTCTAGATTGTAAGACACAATTAGTGGCTTACCTTTACTATACCCAACTGATAGCACTTAGAAAAACCTTCTTCTTTCCTTCCTCCAACCCCCATGGTATGCCACTTGGTTCACAAAAGCCAGCTTTGTTTCAAATAAAACTTGGGAAGGTAGCCCTCTGTCACTTGGATGCTGCTTTTTGGGGGGTAGCCATTATGTTGTCTTCTTGCTTTTTCTTTTTTCTTATTCCCAATCAAGAGCGTTCTCTCTCTCTCTCTCTCTCTCTCTCTCTCTCTCTCTCTCTCTCTCTCTCTCTCTCTCTCTTTAATCTTTTTTTTTATTATGGCAAAAAACATGTAACATAAACCTTACCATCTTAACCTTCTTTCAAGTATACAGTTCAGTAGTGTTAAGTATATTCACACTGCTGTGAAGACATCTCTTTTTATATTCAGTTAGAGCCTACATCAGCAGAAAAGAAGGTGGTTAGTAACAAGGGGGTGGGTAGATGGGTGGGTGGGAGCATTGCATCATGGGAAGTGTAGTCTCCACAAGTAAATTATATAGTAGTTGAGAAAAGAGATAGGGAGAATGCTGGCTATTGTAGAATATCTATATCTATATCTATCTATCTATCTATCTATCTATCTATCTATCTATCTATCTATCTATAAATTTCATTTGCTCAGAGTGTCAGAAATCCAGGAAGTGGGACATTTCAGCCCAGGAGAAGTTCATAGAAATACAAGTTGTAGACATCAACCTAGACCAGTGGTATATCTGAGAAGAAGATTAAGCCACTGCTTAACTGGTTTAGGGAGAGAGTAGAAGCCAACATGGTAAGTATGAAGAACTGCAGAATAAGGGGAATGAAATTGAGGACTCAAAAAAAAGAAAAAGAAACTTTTGAAAAGGATTTTATAATATCTAGAAGAAAATTTTAGAAAACTGGCTTTTCTAAGAGAATGCAAGAATACATAAAGTCTAGGAAAGAGAAGAAGAAACCTGAAAGCATCATAAGATAGAATGCAAAAGTAGATGGCTATCATAACATTTAAAGTGCCTCGTACTCTGCTCAACCCTATACACTTGTATAAATCACTGGGAACCTAAGAAGTTTTTAAATATTAATACATTAAAGAAGGCATAGACATCAAAACAATATGCAATAGCCTGTTAATTAGTGGCCCAAGTAAATGATATAGATCTTTCTGTGTTCTCACCAGTCAGGAAGAGGCAAGATCAATGTTGGCTGGAATTATTGAAGAGAGCTGAAAGGACCGGGCTCAGAAGAAGTGAGGATCGAATTTCAGAAAGGGGCATGCCATCCTCCTGAAACTGTCCTAAGAGAGTCCTACAATTATTTTTTCATTCATTTATTTAACATTTCAAAACCTGACACCACTTTCTGGCCAATATTATCTTACTTGGGCTCCTGAACCTTTTATATAAAGTCAGTTCACCCATCTAGCTCCATTCCATGGACTTCTCTCAGGCAAGACTGCACTATCTCCTGTCTCAATAATATCTAATTTGTCTCACCAGTCAGATTGGGCATGTTTTAGGCAATCTCCTCGCAATCTCCTCCCAATGATTCTGGGTGGTAGTCAGGGTTGTTGATGATCATCCCATTTTATAGGTGAGGTTCCAAAAGCTGAAGGACTTCCCTAGACTTTCTTTTTATAGAGCAAGAAAAAGGTTAGGACTTAAATCCAGTTTTTTTGATCCCCTATTTCATGCTCTTTGTGATAACATAAGTGACTGAGGAAGGGGAGAGAAAGATGGTGGAAATGGGCAACTAAAAATGTATGTATGTATGTATATATTTATTTATTTATAAGATAGAAATAGGACTGTGAATATTTGAAAGCACTGGGAAGGAACTTGACCTCTTTCCAGCAACAGATAAATCTATAACAATTATTTATTTAGCTATGGAATAAAGACTGTGTGGATTAGAGTGTCCTTTCTGAGGAAGAAAGGTTAAGGCACGTAAGATTTGGACCTGGTAAGAAGGGAGAGTCAGTTTGGACAGGTGCCGGGATCATTCACTATGTTCCAGAGATGCAGAAGTATGAAATATAAAATTTACTTGATTTAGCAAGTGAATGCAGCTAAGTGGAAGAGAGGAAGAACCAAAGAACAAAAAGGAAAGACCAAAGGAAAGAGAAAAGCAAAGATTCAGGGAAGAGCATAATGTCAGTAGAGGGTATTCCAGATGAGAGAATGTCACATAACCAGAACTGTGATGCAAGTTTGGTAACAATCATTTGATAACCGAGAGTCAAGACTATCAGAGCATATTGACTTTCAGGGCAGAACAGGGTGCCCCTTAGCACTGCTTCCCACAGGGCTACTTACTGACCATTGTTTACACATAATGGAATGGTCGTCACTATTGACAGTATGGAAATGTTATGGAAAAGCAAGATTCTGGGATGACTGGAGGGGTGGTTGGCGGTATGTTTTCACAGGACAATACAATAGCTCAGTATAGTCAAATTGGTCTAACCATCTGCTATGATGTTTATTTTATGTAATTGTATGTGATCGTTCTTGTACCTTCTCGATGCATACACTTTTGATGCTTCAATATATTTTTTATTCCTTCAAATTGAAGTCTCCACCTTTATTAAATGTTTTCTAGCTTTAAGGAATCATTATATGTTCTTTGTCCTACACATTTGGTTTTTTGTTTAATCTGCAATTTAATAAGTCCAGTGGTCACTTCTCCCTGTTTGAAAGGCATGTGAGGACTCATATATAGGGTAAAAAAGGCTAGAGGTCCCATGAGAACAAACATGGTAACTCTTTATTCACGACCCTTGCGAACTTACAGAACTGAACTTAGTCACATTTTCAAAGAAAATAGTTAAAAATTAACATGCAATTGAATTTTGTTTTGTTTTACCCCGAGAATTACAATTTAAGGGGAAGGCACTCATATTCTCGACAATATCATAGACTTGGAGAGAACCAGGATGCTGAAGGAGACTGACTCTTCAGGCTTATCTCATCCTCCACCTTGTCTGACCTGTTTGCTTCCAGAAATACAATTCTGAACCCTAGGAGCACTTGGTAACCCACTCATTATTTTCATGTGTTTGGGGTATGCATAATAAAACATCTGATTTTCCTCCTTTCTTTTCCATTGAATTAACACTAATTGACAGTCTAGCTGTTGGTCTCTGTCTTCCCTACCCCTATTTCTCTCCAACTTCTAGATCCTCAGCTGAGAAAGCCATCTTCCCTGACAAACAGACATCTAGAGACCACAGCAACCACCTTGGAATTATAGTAGTTTGAGAACGCTGTCATAACTAAGTACCACAAACTGGGTGGTTGAAACAGCAGAAAGTGATTCTCACAGTTCTGGAGGCCAGAAGTCTGAGATCAAGGTGTCAGCAGGGCTGCTTCCTTCTAGGGGCTGTGAGGGAGAATCTGTTTCACGCCTTTCTCCTAGCTACTGGTGGTTTGCGGGCAATCTTTGGCTGGTAGAAGCATCACCCTGATTTCTGCTTTTATCTTTACATGGCATTCTCCTTGTGTGTATGCCTATTTCCAAATTTCCCCTTTTTATAAACACACCAGTTATACTGGACTAAGGCATACCCTAATGTCTTCCTTTTAACTTGATTACCTCTGTAAAGACGCTATCTCCAAACAAGATCACTTTGTGAGGTACCAGGGATTAGCAGAATTAGAAATCAGCATATGAATTTTGGAGGGGAGATACAACAATTTAACGCATAACAGAAAGACAGATTTTCTGTATCAGAAAACACAAGAAGATAAAATAGATTTAAAGGCTTACTGTGGAATCAGTTCTTTTAGTGGTATGACTTTTTCATTTGGTCTTTATTTTTCTCTACTTTTCTCCTTCAATCCTTTCTTGTCTACGATGTTTCCTTAGAAATCTATTTTCTTTCAATCCTAATTATCTCCTTCAAAGTATTTTTTCCCCTTGCTTATTTCCACTTTCTTTTCATTATGGATACCTGCTTCTGCTCTTTTTATTCAAAAGAAAGGTTCACATCTCTCTGAACCAGTGCTTATCAGCCATGGAGGTGAAATAACCTAGGGTTGTAAAATATGTTCCAATAATTTATTCCTTATAATTGGTGAAATACCCACTTCTACCAATGATTTACTTTTTAAAAATATGTATTTCAGAATAAGCTTTTCATAGCCACCCATTCATTTGCATTCTAATATGCTCTCTTGAAGCAGGAAGAAAGGGAGTTACAGCCAGTGTGTGGGAATTTATATGTAATGTATTCGCCACCATTTCTGTGCCCATGGGAGTGTGTCCCACATGTGACTCTCATCCATCATGTGTGTTGAGGCAGAAAAAAGGATACGAGCCACTCCTTCAGACCCAGAGTCCTTGGGTACCAGGGGCCTCCCTCAGGAAGGTAAAGAACAATTTGTTTTTAGTGTAGACATGCCCTATTTAAGTTAAAATCAGATATTTTATACATATTATTAAATAAGACAAAGCTAAGTTTGTCATATGTGACAAAATTTAACTGACAGGCTTTACCTTTATACTTTGGTATGCAATAAAGTTTTGTGTATTAATATGTGAAAATTTTCTCACCAAATTTAAAACATCAATGATCAGTCTCTCACATGAATGGCATGCACACTGGGCAGGGAATTGTGAAATTTGGGGTTTAGTCATGGTGCAGACAATAACAATTTTTTGTCACTTGGCAAGTCACTTAGATTCAGTAGGCTTGAACTTCTTTATCTGGGAGTTATGTGTTTACATTAGTAGCTGCTAATTATTTTACAAGTTTTAAAGGATAATTTGTAAATGTAAGATTATGAATCTCATACTCATATAAAATGAACACATGTCAAAGACTTTTATTTAACTCATTAAATAATGAGGGAACCAGTAAGATCCGACAAGTAGTTCCCAAGATAATTTAAATAACACACACTTAGGTAATAAGAAATAAGTTTAAAAACAGATGTAAAACTGGTCAATATCCACAAGGCAATGTTTCACCAGCAAAAAAAATCATTTAGCTTCCTTAGATAAGAATCATTTGGATTACTGTAAGTATTCTATAACTTACAGAGTTATAAAATACCTCAAAGATAAAAGGTTCAGACTTAGATCTCTAAAGGAAATAACCAGAGAAGAGGTACTTAACAGGATACTTAATCATTTATTTTTGTCCATTTTGAAATTCTTCACAATTTTTCTCAGATAAATATTGGAGTCCTTTTTTTTTTTCTTAAGATTTTTTTTATTGGGGAGTTGGGGGAGGGAAACAGCGCTGCAGAATCAGGGGAAGGGGAACAGACAAGTTGCTGTTGTTTTGTTCTTCAGTCTAGTTGTGGAGGATGTTGCTTCACTGGCCCATGTTGGTATTATCATTG
>NW_017731526.1:191432-235853 GCF_001890085.2 Hipposideros armiger | reverse complement strand
AGAGAGAGAGAGAGAGAGAGAGAGAGAGAGAGAGAGAGAGAGAGAGAGAGAGACAGAGAGACTCTGCTATATCCAGAAACTAAGGTATCCCTTTTAGGGTCCTTACACATCCTTACAAATGTGAAATTCCAACTGTCCATGAAATTCCCAAACTGAATTTCATAGAATAATTAAAGTTACTTGAAATAATACTTCCCACTTGACTAACCTACACCCTAAGAGCTTTAGAGTATTCATGAAAATAACTCGCAAATACATTAGTTGGGTTTTAGTTTGATATCATCTTTTTCATTATTTAATTTTCTTAATTTGGAAAAACAAGACCATATTTTTTAAAAAATGCCTCTGGGTACGTGTACCAAAATATCTCTATAAATTCTGTAATTATGCTTCCCTGTCCTTTATTTCTATTTCAAGTTATAGGGATTGTGAAAGTCTGTTGTCATGTGAAGATTATGAAGGACTTCCTTCATGGACAGGGCATTCTAGTCTGAGATATTTTCCCCTCTATCCTGTCTATAGATTTTACAGTACTCTGGCTTCAGTCCTGGTCCTGGGCAGCACATGCCTAGAATCCTTGCCTTAGTAGCAAAGGTGAGTTTATTTTAGAACCCAGGTCCCTTGTTGGTAGTTCCCATCATACGATCCAATGTCTTATTGTCCCAGCTCCTTAGCATGAGACTCAGGTCCTCCAGTTAACTTTCTGATTTTTGGTACTTTTTCTTGCAACTGTATCCTCCATTTCCTTGACTTACATCAACAGGTCCAGACTTGACCCTTTGCCTGCCTGAATGCGAGAGGCCTTCCAATTTCCTTGGTTTCCTTTTCCCCCCTTATGTAAGACTATCTCTGTACTGCCCACGCCTGTGTCATTTTAGCTAGTCTTTCCCGTCCTACCTGTTCATTAGCTGCCCAAATCCTGACCTGACCTGACCTCCTTTCTGTATCATCCCAGAGCTTTAAAAACCAGGATACTAAAGTAAACTTAAAATTTACTTAGCAGAATCCCAAAAGTTGCTTTTCTTGTCAAAAAACTATCGTCCTCCTCCATCCCAGCATCCATCACAGCATATGGAGTATTTTCATAAGAGACTAATATTTTCTTAAAGTAGCATTAAATAAAATCACTGTTTTAGTTCTCCTAGGTCCACTGTCTGGAAAATTCTCTGCTCTTCCCTCCTTTCTAAACCTTGTTTTTAGACTATGGATAATGCATAGGCCAAAGGGAAAACCTGGTAAGATAGCTAGTTCTGCTAAGTAAGGATTATATACGAGGTATTATGTTAAATGTTTTAAAAATATTATTAATTATGCACAATATCCCTGTGAAGGAGATACTATTATTATCCCCATTGTATAGATGAGGAAAGTCTGAGCAAGTTGCTAAGGTCACCCAACTAATATCTTTTATAACCAGGGCTCAAAATCAGGTCTTTCTTACTCTAAAGTCACTAACCTCTACATCTTCCCAGAACAACACATGGACATCACAATCTGTTGTGAAATGCATGGCAATCTTGACTGATTTGCATTTCCAAACATTGACATTCATTTGTGGTAGAAATGTTCAGAGGCAAATCTGTAAACTGGGGAGGGAAATCTCAGAAAAAGAAAAGCATCATCACATTTGCAGTGGCCAGGGCACAGGTCAGTGGATAGGTGGTCCTGGTGTTATTAGTCTTGGCTCTTGGGCAAGAGGCTCTGAGTTACTTTTACTCATTTGTAAAATTAGTCTTTTGTACTAAACAATCTCTAAGGTTTCTTCCAAACATGTAACTATTTGCTTCCTGAGGGCCTTAAGTAATACACAGATAGTATGACCAGTCTCTTCAGATGAAAGGGAGCTATGACAGCTCTGTACATGGATTAGGCTGGCGTGGTGAGATTAATTATATGAGTCAGCCCAGCTCACCTGTTGGTCTTGTCCTCTCTTTCTCTGTCTCAGGGCAACTGCTGAGTGAGTCAATTAAGACCCAGGCAAGTGTGGGCAGTAGTGTTGCTTCCGAGAACTGCTGTCACCAAAGTGGCAGATCAAATCGCCAACTGGAAGGTGGAAATGCATTTTACTTTAAAGTCGGTCTCTCAGCATGGAAGGGCCATTCCAACTCAAAGACACCGGGATGGGCTCCTGTGGGAAAAGGGGGAGGTTAAGAGAAGTATCCATAGCACATGATATTATTGTAACTGAAAGCATAACATTAGAAGATAGAAATCTAGAAAACATGCTGTACAGGTTCCTTGGAGCATAGCTTGAAGGAAGGAGGAGGATTTTTGAACAAGAGCAGTAGACAGATTACTGATAAGCAGTAAACAAGAATGAGGGGGTTGGAACATCCGCTATTTTGTCTACCTGGCTCCCTTTCCTGTTGGGAGCTGCTCCTTTAACCACACCAAGCAGTCTTATGTGATCGTCTTTCCTGCCACAGGGGTGGACAAATGACTCAAGATGCCCAACTAGAAAACTTCAGTTCCCAGAGCCCTGATATTGACTGACTAGAGGTGATATGAGACCTAAGTAGGGGTGGGGGAATTGCTATTGTTATGAGAGGAAAGAGAGGATCTCATTTGTTCTGAGTTTATAAGCTGTAATGATCATTGTAATATGGGAATGACTGGTAGGCCCCACCACTTGGATAGAATAAACCAGCATGGAGGAAGGAAAGGCAAGAGAGAATAATATATGGCTAATAGCATTGCTTAAGTACCCAGCCCCAAATATGCCTGAAACCAGAAAACACCCAGACTTAAATACATGAGCCAATAAATAACCTTTCTCCCTTTGGGACAGGTTTATTAGAGTGTAATTTATATGCAGTAAAATTTACACTGTTCAGGTGAATGGTTCTATGACTTTTGATCATTGTATATAAAGATTGTATAATTACCACTATAACCAAGACAGAATGTTTCTATCACCCCAGAAAGTTGCATCATGCAACTAGATGTAGTCAGTCTCCTTTTTCTACCTCGACCCCTGGCAATCACCAATTCTATAGTTTTGCCTTTTCCAGAATGTTATGTAAATAGAATAAGATAGTATGGAGCCTTTTGAATACTGTGTCTTTCACGTCACTTAATGCATTTCAGATCCATCCACATTGCTGAATAATTGTTCCTTTTTATTGATAAGTTGTATTTCATTGTATGAATATACCACAGCTTGTTTATCCATTAATCTGTTCATGGGCATGTAGATGGTTTCCAGCTTTTGGTGATTATCAAGAAAACCATAATAAATAATTTCATCTAGCCTTTTGTATGGATACACATTTCCATTTCTCTTGGGTAATATCTGAGCATGAGTGCTGAGTTTTATGGTAAATATATTTTTAAATGTTACAAGAAACTTCCAAACTGTATTCCAAAGCTGCTGTACCATTTTGCATTACCACCAGCAATGAGAATTCTCATTGCTGTGCTTTCTCACTAGCATTTGATATTTTCTTTATTTAAAAAGATTTTTTTGAAATATTCTAATAGGTGTCCAGTGGTATCTCATTGTGGTTTCAATGAAAAATGATGTTAAGCATCTTTCCATATGCATGTCAGCCAACCACATATCTTTAGTGAAGTGTCTTATTAAATCTTTTGCCCATTTTTTATTGTTTGTTTTCTTATTATATTATGAGAATATTTTCTGTATTCTAGATACAAGTTCTTTATCAAATTTATGTTTTGCAAATATTCACTCCTAGTCTGTGAATTATCTTTCCATTTTCTTAGCAGTGTTTTTCAAAGAGCAGAAGTTTTTAATTCTGAAGGAGTTCAATTTAAATTTATCCAATTTATCGGTTGTTTTATTTCATTGGTAGTATTTTCTTTGTGTCATATCTAAAAAATCTTCGCTAAATTCACATCTATGAAAATGTTTTCCTATTTTTTTCCCTAGACACATCATAGTTTTAGATTTTACATATAGAATTATGATCAATTTGGATTTAATTATTGCATATAGTGCTCCTCCCTTTTAAAGACGACTTAATTTGAATTTTTGCGCCTGGCAACCAAAGAATCTTGACTAATATAGATGGAGTTGTTCACACACGTTGAATGAGAAACATATTTTTTTTACAATTAGTAAAAAGATCTTTTATTTTTTTTAAATTAAAGTGTAGTTGACATTAGTTTCAAGTGTACAACAAAGTGATTAAACTTTTATACACCTTATGATGTGATCACCACAATAAGTCTAGTAACCATCTGTCACTGTAGAAAGTTTTTGCAATGTTATTGACTGTATTTCCTGTGCTGTACACTACATTTTCATGACTTATTTATTTTATAACTGGAAGTTTATACCTCTTTTTCACCCATCCCTTCACACCCCTTCCCTCTGGCAATCATCAGTTTGTTCTCTGTATCTATGAGTCTGATTCTGTTTTGTTTGTTCTTTTGTTTTAGAGTCTACATGTAAGTGAAATCATATGGCATTTGTCTTTCTCTATTTGACTTATTTTACTTAACAAAATACCCTCTAGGTCCAACCATGTTGTCACAAATAGCAGCCAGTTTTATAGCTGAGTAATATTGCAGTGTGTGTGTGTGTGTGTGTGTGTGTGTGTGTGTGTGTGTGTGTATCATCTTTATCCATTCATCCATCAATGGGCACCTAGGTTGCTTCCATATCTTAGCTATTGTAAATAATGCTGCAATGAACATATGGGCTCATATATCCTTTCAGATTAATGTTTTCTTTGGATAAATACCCATAGCTGGATAGATACATGCAAAGAAAATGAAGCTGGACCACTATCATACATCATATATAAAAATATATTAAAAATATATTTAATCAAAATGATTAAAGAATTAAATGTAAGACCTGAAACCATAAGACTGTTAGAAGAAAATGTATGCAGTAAACTTGTAGGCATTGGTCTTAGCAGTAGTTTTGTGCATATGTCTCCCCAGGCAAAGGCAACCAAAGCAAAGATAAACAAATGGGGCTACACAAAACTAAAAAAGCTTTTGCACAGTGAAGGAAGCCATCAACAAACAAAAAGACAACCTACAGAATGGGAGAAGATATTTGCAAATGCAATATCCAATAAGGAGTTAACATCTAAAACATATAAAGAACTTGTACAACTCAACATAAAAAAAAAACCAACAATCCAATTTAAAAATGGGTAAACGATCTGAATAGACATTTCCCCAAAGAAGACATAAAGAGAGCCAACAAACACATGAAAAGATGCTCAACATCACTAATTATCAGGAAAATGCAAATCAAAACCACAATGAGATATCACCTCACACCTGTCAGAATGGCTGTTACAAATGTCAACAAACAAAAAATGTTGGCGAGGATGTGGAGAAAAGGGAAGCCTCATGCACTGTTGATGAGATTGTAAATTGGTGAAGCCACCACTATGGAAAACAGAATGGAGTTTCCTCGAAAATTAAAAAAAAAAAAAAAAAGAATGAGAAACATGTTAAGAAAGGATTTATCTAGTGGAGATGTATTTCAAGACATGTTAATTCTTTCCAAAATCAATTTAATTTTAGTCAAAATCCTATTGATATTTATTTATTTGAACTTGACAAAGAGAGTTTTCAACCTGGAAGAATAAATGGGTGAGAATAGCAGTGAATATTGTAAAAATAAATAAATGGACTTGGGCTATAAGATATTATAACATACAGTAAACAGCAATAATCAAATCAGTGTTGTGCTGGTGTAGTAATCTGTTGGAGAGACAATGAAATGAAATAGGGAGCCTAGACACAGGCCTAGTTTACATGCTTTATATCAGTATTAAAAAAAAAATTTCCAATGAATGGTGCTGATAAAATTAGTTTTAAAATAAGTTAAATTATATCCTAACTAACATCAAAATTCCAAGTTAAATTGAATGAAGTATGACAAACTAAAAACATTTAGAGGAAGGCAGTATAAAATGGCAATTCTGAGCTGGCATCTTCTTGGTCTTTTCTCAAACCGATTTTGCTCTTTTTAGGTGATTTAACTAGATTGCGTGATTGCCCATCTAGTCTGCATCTCATTTCATTGCACCCCACTCATGCAAGAATATAGATTATATTGGTCTTTGTTGAAATTGGAGGTACTCTGTTTTGATGCACAATATTATTTATTTTTGTCTACTAATCAGAAGCATTTGTATTCAGGCAAGATTTGTGAAAATATTTTTCCTAACAAATTAAATATGGCTTCCAATATATTCCTGAGGGAGCATTTTAAAATTAACTCTGAGGGTGTCAGGTCTGGAAGGCAAAACAGAGGGCCTGGATTGACTGCAGTGTTTCCTGTGAAATGAAGCCACATTTTTCTTCTCTTCGTAGATGCTCCAGCCTGGGGGATTAATGTTTACCTTGATTTAATGTCTCATCAGAAGCATGACATCCACAGCAGTTTGACTGCAGCAGGATTAAATGAAGCATGGCTGTTTCTTCAAGAGAGACTTAAACATCAAGCCTTCAACCCTAGAGGGGAGGGGCAGGAGGTAAATAGAGAACAAACTTCTATTGAACTACCAAGGTAGACTGAGAATGAAAAATTTACCGTATTTCCCCATGTATAAGACACACCCTTTTTCAAAAAATTTGGGGTCTAAAAACTGGGTGCGTCTTATACAGTGGGTGTAGAATTTTTTTAACTTGCATTTCCCGCTTTTTTCGTGCTTGTTTTTGCACTCATACAACCACTATATAAGAAGCACCCAGTTTTTAGACCCCAAATTTTTCAAAAGAGGGTGCGTCTTATACATGGGGAAATATGGTAACCCCCCCTTCACCACATGCAACAATTTAGGGACAGAGACGAGATTTGTCTTCAAGAAATCTAGGAGTTCAACGCAGCAGGAGGCTTTGGGTTTGTAGGGATGCTGCTCTGATAGTCCATGGAGAGACTCAACTGCTCCTGGACCACTCCTACCCTATATCACACCAAGCAAGTGACCTTGAGGCAGAGATAAACTCTGTCTTTCAGGGAGAAAGAAAGGGAGGTTTTTTTTCCAGTGTTTGGAAGTTGAATCCAAGCCTGGTCAGGACAAATTTTGCCGGAACAGCATATTCTTTCTCCCAGAAGCAAGGAAATGAACATACAAAATGGTAAACGAGGGCAGCGTGGGGTTGGCCTGCCTGGAGTTCTGTCTCTGGCCGAGGACCAGGAAATGGCTGTGGGAACTGAGCATTATGGGTTTCTCTTTTTTTCCCCAACCCTAAATTTCTGTGTTCCTTCACCAAACCATTAAGGATCTGGTGCTCATAAAATGGTTTCTTCTAAGCCTTGTATTTGTAGCCAGAACTTTCTCAATGAGATAATAAGTTATGAAATATCACTCAGTGCCATGTGAAGCACTTCTTATTTGTCCTAAAAGTAACCATGTCACATTTCAAGGGATGGATCTAAATTCTTACATATCAGAGTTTTGGGACTCTCGTGTTCATTCTCTCCTGATTTTGCATGACTTTATAGGTTTCTATCCAGCCTTTCCTTTTGTGACCACGTCTTTTTCCTGCCATGGAGTTGATTATTTTAATTCTTTCTTTTCTTTTTTCTTTTTTCTTTACGTTCTGGCACACTCTCTTTCTGTCTCTGTCTCTGTCTCTCTCTTTCTCACTTAGTTGTACTAAGGAGAATTATACATGGCAGGCCTTTGGGTCATGGCCTTTTTCAAACAGTCACATTGGGACTTCTATTTCACTCAATACTTAGCCCTGTAGGAGGCACTGAGCCTCCAGAAAGAACATGGGCTTAAGAATCAGAGAGACCGGGGTTCAAATCTTCTCCTTCTTATTGACTACCTGTATGATATTGAGTAAATGAGCTTCAGTTTGTTTGTTTGTTTAGTTTGAGAATAAGACACCCATCTTGATGAGTCATTGTGAAGATTAAATGACTTGAAAAGCTTTGGGTATGTAGTTCAATATTATAATAAAACTAATTTTTTAAACAAATCAATGAAAACCTCAAGACAGGGTCTGACATCTTTCCTGTATTTTGAGTCAGGAAGTTAAAAAGTCCAGTGGGGTCAAGTGGTGAGAACTGCTTTCTCTGCCTAATTGGCAAGAATATGGTAGTTATTGATTAATAAGTAGAAACGTAGCTTCACTTCCCATTGTGCTTGGTAGTAGAAGTCCTAAGGGAACATAATGATGGGAAGCCTTATCAGAATGAACCTAGAAGCTGGCTAAATATGGGCTAACACTGGCCATCACAGTCTACAAACTCAAAGAAATTGTCCCTAGTACAATCATTCTCACAAAGTTATTAAAAGCTTTGGTCAACCCAGTGGGAGCTCTTGAGCAAGAATTGCCCGTTAGCATTTTACCTTTTGGACTGAAATTGCTGGGATTTTCTATTCTCACTTCATTCAGTCACTGAATGTGGGCTGCCCTCGGAAAGGCATGACCTTGGGAGAAGCTTTTCTCAGCAGCTGAGATAAAGTCTGAAGGCGCTGACAGTTGGGGGCTGTCTGCTAACTGCATTGCCCACAGCTAGAAAGCAAGTCCTCCCTTTGAAGAGGGGTCTTGGCAGCAAATATTTTCGTCTACCACAATAAGTTATTGTCTTCAAAATATTCTAGTGTTTCCTATGTCTTTTTTCCTTCTTTAATAAAATAAAATTGCAACATGCATTACTTATTGTTATGTAACAAAACACTCCAAAATTTAGTGGCTTAAAATACTAATGATTAGTGTTTCTCAAAAGTTTCTGTGTTGCTTGGGATCAACTGGGTGATTCCTTGCTGCTCTTACTTGAGGTTATTCATGCAGCTGCAGTCATGTCCTATCTCAGTCATAGGTAGAGGATATAAGATGGTCTTATTCACATGTGTGGACCTTGATGTTAGCTAGGAATCTCTCTCTCTCTCTCTCTCTCTCTCTCTCTCTCTCTCTCTCTCTCTCTCTCTTTCTTTCTCTCTCTCTCTCTCTCTCTCATCTCTCATTTAGTAGCTGTATTTTTTACATGAAAGCAGAGTGTTCCAAGAGGCAAATACAGAAGCTGAGGCCCAGATGCCAGAATTGGTTACATTCTGTAGGTCAAAGCAAATCATAAGATCACCCAGATCTAAAGTGTGGGAAATAGACTCACTTTTTGATGGTAAGAGCTGTAAAATATTGTGGCTCTGTTTTTCAATCTTAGGCTTCCAAATGTAAAATATGCTTCCCACTCCCCTCAAATTCATACTCAATACAGCATCGTTATCAAGTTTGAAGTCCACAGTCTCAATGTAAATTGGAACAGAACTAGATCATTTTCATTGACATATGTGGTTGTACTAAAGATATCTGCCATTCAAGAATTGCTATTCTTAAAAGAGAAACTCTTTTGATCCCCTCAATGACACAAATTACTGACTAATCTCTGCACTGTAGTTGGCCGATTTCCTTGGGTGACTTAAGGAAAGATTCTTAGATCTGCTGTAAAATAAAGGCTATAGGCATAACTTACATCATACATTATTAAACACCAGGGCATATTATTGTAGAAAACCAGGCCTGTTAATGTCAAATCAAATTCTGAAATTGATCAGTCTATCTAGCAAATAGGTCTTTCAGATGATTCCTTCCAAAAATAAATCTCAAAGATTCACAAAACTCAAACAAGCAGCATCAGACCTTGTGATAGTGTGTATGGTGTCAGATGGTTGCTGGACTTATCATAGTGATCACTTCTTTAGGTATAGAAATATTGAATGACTGTGATGTACACCTGAAGCTAATATTGTATGTTTTAATAAAAAAATCTTTAAAAATTTAATGACAGCCATGAAAAGTGATCATATACTCAGGATTTGGGGATTCGTGGATCCCTTGAAATCTTTCATGATAGTGCTATAGTTCTTAAAATTAAGGATATCTATAAATCAGCTCAGGTGCTTTTCAGTAAAGGTAGAGTCCCAGGCTCTAGCATTTGTGATTGAAGTAGGCCCAGACAAAGACCAGGAAAGCCCCCCCTCCCAGACTTTTTTTTTCACAAACACACCAAATGAGTCTGATGCAGGTTAGTTTTGGCTACATTTGAGAAAACAAAGAGTTCATGAACCCTTGAATTAAATTATTTGATCTTTCTAGATATGTATATCTATCTATATATAGTCATTTGTGTGCTCTAGCACTCTTTCTCTCTCTATGTGTGTGTGTGTATGTGTGTATACATATATATTTATATATGTATGTATATTATATACATATAAAAAACTAAAAACAGAAAATCAATTACTTTTTTTCTTTTTCTCTGGCTCCAGTCCACTTCACAAGAATTTCAGTGATTCAGCTATTATATCTGGGTCAGCAATGATGACACTGGAGTGGACTTCATTTGGATAAAGTTGCCTTATTATATCTATAGAAATATGATAAGGGACTTCTTAGTTACTTTAATTGCTTGGTTATACTTAGTTTTAAAATCTTGATCCCTTGATATACCCAAAACTGCTATTAAAGGTTAAATATCAACTATTTACATTCTCCAAATGATCTAATTGCTGTTAATTTTTACATATTCCTTTTCACATATTTGGAATCACTGAGGTGATATGCTTCTTTCTTACAACATTTTATATATTTCATATACAGGGCTGTAGTTATTTTCAGGTATCAACATCATCTACACACTTATTTTATATAGCCATGATGTTCTACTATGAAAATGTGCCATAATGTGTTTATTTCTCATTGGTAGACTTTGAGGTGTGGATTCTATTTATCATCAGCTGTGTGCAATGGTACCACTTTATAAAAATGATTATTATGATCAGGAATTACCAAGTGAAAACAGGTCTTGAAAGAGTCTTGGGCCTTAGACTGATGCATAATTAGTCCCCCAAAATGGGTATTGAATTGAATCCAATATGTTGTCAAGAAGGTAAACACAATTTTAGGCTTTACTAAGCATGATGTTATTAGCGTGATATCTAGTCAGGAATATAGAAACTAGAGATAGTTAAAAAAGAAGAGATGGAGAGAAGCTCCTCCCAGAAAAAATGTATCAAGTATATGCAAAATGATGAACTGAGTTTGTAAGTATGGAAGAAGGTAGTTCAATGATATAGAAAGAGAACTAAATTGAAATGATATTGTGTGATGTTTCACACACTTCCTGAATGGATAAAATATGCTTCTCTATGGCAGATTCTAAAGATAGATATTGGTGTTTTAGGAGACTTCAGCTCCCTTGAAGTTTGTTGGAAGTCTAATTTAGCCAAAAGGAGAGAATCTGATAAATTTTTGACTACCAGAGTATTTTATTACTGAGAAAGAGATTTAATGTAGGCAAATACCAAAAAAAAAACCCCATGAACTCGATTTTAATTAAGAAAGAAAAACTGACTATTAACGTAACAGTAAGTGCCCAACACCAATGAAAAGGAACACTGGGCTTAGCTTTTCATGTACCCTGCACTTTAAAAGCCAATTGCTAAAAATCTTCTTTCAGACTCTGAAAGGGAAAATAGATGATGAAATGTGGAAAGTTCTATAAATGTAATTCAGGCTGTACAAAAATTTTGACAAGTTCAATGAGAAAGGCAAAAGGAAAGACATCTAACAAAAATAATGTGGTGGAATAGGTATTCCTTTCTAAGTCCAGGTTCATAAAATACTTTTATGAAAGATATAAAGGAAGACATACAATAAAAGATGAATATAAAAGAATGACAGGAATATAAGAAAAGCACCAAGAAGCCTAAAGCACAGGTGAAGTGAATAAGGTAAGTTTAGAGAGAGAGAGAGAGAGAGAGAGAGAGAGATAAAATAAAAGATGACCAAAATGATTTTTCTAGCTATGTAGAGTAAGAATAAGCTATAGGTTTATGGCATCAAAGACAGGTACAGGAAAACTCAAGACTTACATATGCTATTTCACCTTTTAAAGGGAGACATGTTAATGCCAGAACGTAGAGCTAAACAACTGAATTTTAATCAGCAAATGGGATAAATTTTTTAAATAGAAGGCTTGTGGATCTTTAGAAAAGAATGTGGTAATCACTAAGAACCAATATGAATTCACCAAGCATGAGTGAAGCCATATTGATGTTATATCATTTTAAAGTATTTATTGACTGCTAATTCAGGAAAGCAGTATCAACTTAGTGCCTATAGATTTCAGTGAAAGATTTGTTCATTTTTCCTTCATGTAATTTAGTATAAAATGGTAAAACACTCCATGGATTATTTAATGAATTAATAACTTGTTCAACAGCTGCTGTTTAATAGTTAAGGAGGGAGGTCTCCATTTGACTAGAAAATGTCTCTGTCTTTGGCTTGTTCAAAATTTATACCAGTGTCTGGAATGAAGAAATACAGTGTGTCACATATGGCATGCATGAATTTTAGATTAAAATAAATCTCAGTCAAACAATTTTGTGTAGGAAGTTGCTCACTCAGATTTGGCTCCTGGATACCACAAGTGAATGAGTCAGGTGTAGCCACATTAGACTACAAAGATGACAAGAAGGATTGGTTGACTATTCCTAACTAACCCTCAGTCTTTGAAAAGAGCTGCTGATAATTCACCCTACTGTGGTAGGCTGAATAATGGCCCTCAAAGATATCTAAGTCTTAATCCTTGGAACCTGTGAATATTACTACCTTACACGGTAAAAGTCACTTTTGCGGATTTGATTAAACTGAGGATATTGAATTTGGGAGATTATCCTGCATTGTCTACATGCATCCAATGTGATCACAAGTATCCCTGTAAGAAGAAACCAGGAAGGTTAGAATCAGACAGGAAGATGTGAAGACAGAAGCAGAGGTCGAAGTATGTGGGCAGCCTTTAGAAGCAGGAGAAACAAGAAAATGGAGTCTTTCCTAGAGCTCCCAGAAGAAATGCAACTTCTGACACTTCTGAGCTCCACAACTGTTAGATAACATATTTATGTTGTTTTATGCCACCAAGTTAGTGTAATGTGTTACAGCATCAACTGGAAACTTCAGAACATCCATACAGCGAAACTAAGGGATATATGATAAGATCTGACATAAATTTCCAGTTTCTCCTCAGGGAGGAACAGATGGTGACCATTCACTATTGGGCCTAAAAGAATGTTCTCATCTATTGGGTTGTCGGAAAAGTCATGACGCATTTTTGCAATGAAAAACATAGAAAAAAATACATCATGGCTTTTCTGACAACCCAATAGTTTGAATCCCCTTCTATGTAAACTACATTACTCTAGTTCCATTTGTCTTACTGTGGCATAATTGTTAATCAGTGCCCTTGAAACATGGCACTGTGCTGAATTTTAGTTGGTGGAAACATAACTTATTTTTTTGTACAATTCCATCCTTTAATCATATTTTTTATCTAAAGGACATTGCAAACGTTTTGTGCAAATTTTCAAACATACATTTTATACTCTTAGGAAGTTATTTCCAGCTTTATTGAGGTGAAATTGACATAACATTTTATAAGTTTAAGGTGTACAGTGTGATGACTTGCTATACATATATATTGTGAAATATTTACCACAGTAAGGTTAGTTAATTGGTAACCTTCACCTTACATAATTACCATTTTGTTGCTGTTATGGTGAGAACATTAAAGCTTTACTTTCACAATAACTTCTAAGTACACAATTATGTACATTAGATCCTTGGAACTTATTCATTCTTATAACTGAAAATTTGTATCCTTTAAGCAACAACTTTTCATTTTCCCCACTCCCAGGCACTGGCAACTACCATTCTACTCTGTTTCTATGTATTTGACTTTTTTTTTTTTTTTTAGACTCCACATATGATTGATACCATACACTATTTGTCTTTCTCTTTCTAGCTTACTTCACCTAGCATAATGCTCCCAAGGCCCATCCATATGTCCCAAATGGCAAGTTCTTCTGCTTTTTTGTGACTGAATAATAGTCCATTGTGTGTGTGTGTGTGTGTGTGTGTATGAGAGAGAGAGAGAGAGAGAGAGAGAGAGAGAGAGAGAGCGAGAGAGAGAGAGAGAGAGAGAGAGAGCGAGATCACATTTTCTTTATCCATTGATGGACCCTTAGGTTGTTTCCATATCTTGGCTAAGGTGAATAGTGTTGTAGTGAACATGGAACACAGATATCTCTTCAAGATAGTGACTTCATCTCCTTTAAATACATACCCAGAAGTGGGATTGCTGAATCATATGGCAGTTCTATTTTTAATTTTTTGAAGAACTGCCATACTGTTTTCCATAGTGGCTACAACAATTTACATTCCTACTAACAGTGCACAAGGGTTCCCTTTTCTCTACATATGTCCTCTCCAGCATTTTCTATCTCTTGCCTTTTTGTCATTTTCCCACAGTTTCAAGAACCTATCGAGGACATTAAGTGAGGACTCACTGTACTTGTTGGCCATTTTTATGTCGTCTTTGGGAAATTGTCTATTCAAATCCTCTGCCCATTTTTTAATTGGATTGTTCCTGTTTTTGCTATTGAGTTGTATTGTTCCTTATATGACTTGGATATTAACCTCTTATCAGATACATGGTTTGCAAACATTTTATCCCATTCCATAGGTTGTATTTTCATTTCGTTGATTGTTTCTTTTGCTGTGCAGAAGCTTTTTAGTTTGATGTCATTTCACCTGTTTATTTTTGCTTTTGTTGTCTGTACTTTAGGTGTCATATCCAAAAAAATCATTGCCACAATTGATGCCAAGGAGCTTTTTCCCTATGTTTTCTTCTCAGACTGTTATGCTTTCAGGTCTTATGTTTAAGTTCTTAATCCATTTTGAGTTAATTTTCATAAGTGGTTTTAGGAGTCTAATATTATACTTTTGCATGTAATGACCGGTTTTCCCAACACCATTTATGGAAGAGACTACCCTATTCCCATTTAGTATTCTAGGCTCTCTTGTCACATATTAGTTGACTATATATGCATGAATTTATTTCTAGGCTCTTGTTTCTGTTCCATTGGTCTGTGTGTCTGTGTTTATGCTAATGCCATACTGTTTTTATTACTATAACTTTGCAATATAGCTTGAAATCAAGAAGTGTGATGCCTCCTGCTTTGTTCTTTGTTGAGATTGCTTTGGCTATTTGGAGTCTTTGGTGGTTCTGTACAAATTTTAGATTGTTTTTTCTATTTCTATGGAAAATGCTATTGAAGCTTTGATAGGGATTGCATTAAATCTGTAGATTGCTTTGGGTAATATGGACATTTTAGAAATATTAACTCTTCCAATTCATGAACATGGATATTTTCCCATTTATTTGTGTCTTCTTCAATTCGTTTCATCAGTGTCTTTTATTTTTATTTTTTTTAAGATTTTTATTGGGGAACTGGGGGAAGGGGAACAGAAAAGTTGCTGTTGTTTTCTTCTTCAGTCTAGTTGTGGAGGATGTTGCTTCACTGGCACAAGCTGGCACCATCATTGCGTTCTTCCCGGGTAAGGCAGGTCAGTCGCCGGCTTCTGGACAGCCACTCACGCTGGCTGCTGGCTACACACGGTAGCTTATGGCAGCCCACTGCAGCAAGGGACTGCAGCCCACGCTGTCGCCGGCGGCCCACGGCAGCCCAGCTCCAGGTCGAGCTGTTATTCAGTATCTTAGCTGTAGAGGGCAGTGTCACTGGCCCACATATGTGGGATCTGAACCGGGGCCCTCTGACATCCCAAGCCAGTTCTTAACCAACGTGCCACTCAGCCAGTCCAGTCTTTCATTTTTTGGTGTATAGATATTTGACTTCCTTGGTTAAATTTATTCATAAGTATTTTATTATTTTTGATGCTATTGTAAATAGGAGTATTTTCTATTTTTTCAGATAATTTATTGTTAATGTATAGAAATATAACTGATTTTTGTATGTTAATTTTGTATCCTGAAACTTTATTGAATTTTTTGATTACTTATAATAGTTCTTTTGGTGGAGTAGTCTTTAGCATTTTCTATATATGAGACTGTGTCATCAGTAACCAGACTTTACTTCTTCCTTTCCAATTTGGATGTCTTTTATTTATTTACCTTGCCTGATTGCTCTGGATAGGACTTTCAGTACTATATTGAATGGGAGTGGTGAAAGTAGCCACCCTCAATTGTTGCTAGTTTTAGAAGGATACTTTTCAACCTTTTACCTTTGAATGTGATGTTAGCTGTGGGTTTTTCAGATAGGGCCTTTATTATGTTGAGGTATGTTCTCGCTATACTCAGTTTGTTGAGAGTTTTTATCATTAATAGATTGAATTTTATCAAATGTTTTTTCTACATCTATTTAAGATGGTCATATGATTGTTGTGTTTCCTTCTATGAATATGGTACATCACACTAATTGGTTTTCATATGTTGAACCAATTAAGGCTGCACAGTCTCCCCATGGGAGTGTGCATTGAATTGGAGACTAGTGATGGGTGTTGTGCTGGGGACATGCAGTTAGATAGCTGGACAGGGGGAGGGGGAAGTTGCAGGGGCCACTGCCCAGTGATGCAGGCCAGTGACAGGGGACAGGGCTGAATCTGGGTCCAAGAGAGACTTTGGGGGCTTTGGCTATCAGTGTGCACTTCCACAGCTGCAGGATATTGCCAAGGGTGCACACATGGCAAAGGAGGTCACCTGCCAGGGTCTAGGCTGCTGGGATCTAGGCAGTTCTCTTGTACTCAGGCAGCTGCAGAGGCTTGGGATGGCTGCTGGTGTGGGTCCTGGGCTCCAGCTGGGGTGGTGGCTGCCACCAGCAAATGCAAATACCTTTAGGGCAACCCCCTGCACATGTGAAATATACAGAAGGTGCACAGCAGCTGTGCTGGCCTTTGGTTTCTTCAGGGGTGAAAGCTATTGGGGTTGTTTGCAGATCTGGGCCTGGGCACCAAGCACATTTGCTTCTGCTGTGGGGATGATATTTTGTCCTTGTTCTTTGTTGTCTCTATTCACCTGAGCTTTGCCTGTCTCTGGTTGGGGCTAAACCAAAGTGGATTCTATGTATGGTCCACAGAAAGGTTGGGGAACCTGGTTTTGTACCCAGCTCTCCCTTTCCTGGTGAGGGGAACTCTTTCTAGCTTAGAAGTTCCCTCTCATTGGTGAGCGGTGCTGGTGTGGGGGATGGGTAATGCAGGCAAAATGAAGCTGTTCTTTTTGCCCAGTTTATTCTCAAGTCAAGTCAAATACAGTGGAAATACAATTCCACTGTATTGCTGAAGTTTCTTAAGTGGACTCCAGGGCTCTCCCAGGGCTGTTTTTGTTACTGGATGGCTGTCTAATTATTGATCTTTGTTGGGGGACAGGAGCTGGGATCTCCTACTCTGCCATCTTGGTGGTATTACCATGGAAACATAGCCTTTCTGTGCTGGCTCTTCATCAGATGATTTTCATTGAAGGCTTTGTTTTATCCAAATGCTGGCATTGTTTATAAGGTATTGTAGCTCTCTGTCTGTCTAATCCAAATGTTCTGCATTGGTGTTCTTTTTGTTGTGATAAGTGGCCTCTGCTCCAGTACCAGAGTTCTTGATGCACTATGTCAATAAAAGGGGAAATTTAAATCCCAGAATACACTCAGTTGAAAAGAATCATAATCATAGTGATTTCAGGGACTGTCTGGATAGAACAAATTATATCAGTAAAAGGTGGGGGTGTCAAGTCCACTGATAAGAGAGGAGAGGTAGTAGAGAGAGCAGTAAGAACCAATTTTTCTTATGGTAAATCACACAAACAAGTAGGGCCATTATTAATATTTCAAATGAAGGGATGACAGTCATCACAGAGAGGTAAAGGGGAAAGGGGTCTGTCTTGTCTTAGAACCACCCCTTTCATTGATACGATATGGGGTTAGTAATTTGTTACAGGGTTCAGTGCCAAGTTTAACTAGCTTAGTCTAGCCCCGTAAGTTTGAATCAAAGGATGACACCTTCACAAAAGGCAGAAGTCATAACAAAGGCATGTTTTACATGCAGTCAGCAAACCAATGGGTAATGACTACTGATGTTCCCATAAAAACTTGAAAGAATTCTCTCTTTGTGAGGAAGGAACTAAAACTGTCAGAATTCTACCAACACCAAACTCTTGATAATTCTCAGCACAACATAAACAGGCCATGAAAGGGCAATAGAACCACACACCATCATAAAAATGATTTAGCTTTGAAAGCAACCATAGAACAGAAAATCCAGACATAATGCAAGATAAACTTTAGTCATATAGAACTTTGGTCACTCTATAATTTTACAACATTTAGCTTTTTACAACAAGAAAGATATATCTGATCTAAAGTGATGAATTCTAAAATGATTTTTAAAAGTACTCAAAAATAAGATTTGGGTCTAATATACAAAAATAGTATTTTTCCCAAATAAATATTAAGCCCAATTAATGGTTAGCACCAAGGTTACAAGGTCATCAGCAGCTTTTCTAGTAATAGGGTGAATTGGCTCAATTAGAAATGAAAATACATGATTAGTAAATGACATTAGAATTTATCTAGTCCCACCACTGCCCAAAACCACAATAGAAGTTATTAAGTCTCCATCAGCATTCTTAATTTTGCCCCAGTTCAGTTTCTATTATTGGTCAAGGGATTTATAAGAAACTATAGGACAGTCATTAAGAAGTATGTATGTATCGAAACAAATGTCACAGACAGTTCTGCAGTGAAAAAGTTGCCTTGTCTTACCAAGCAAAGATAGTATCAAAAGTCCAAGCAAAGATAGTATCAAAAAAGAATATTTTGATTCCCAATTCATTCATTAGAGAAAACATAAAGAGTACATTTACTTAGCATGTCAACTAATTGGCATCAAATACTAATAAAACTAATTTAAAAATAAGACTGCTAAGTACTTTATTACTGGGGAGGATGGAAAGGAGAACCATTCCAAAATTTCTAGAGAATGTTATTTGAATGCCCTGTAATTGAGCAGTCCCATGCCACAATTTTGTCAACTGCAGCTGCTCGAATGCCTACATTAACTATTTATCATGATAGTTATCTGCCAGAATGCCTATCTGACCTTTCTGTCATCAATCCTGTTAGTCCTTCAAGACCCAGTTTATATGTTATCACCTCTGAGAAGATGAGAGACTTCCTGGCCTGAGCTGGATGCTTCCTCTTAGGAGCTCCTATAGGATGCTGTGCTCTTTCTTTCTCACTTTCTAGTAGCATTGCCAATTTATTGTCTCCCCCACTGGATTAAGCTATTTAAGGGAGGGGACTGCCATTTTCATGAATGCATCCATAGCAAATTCTGACACATTGTAGATGCACAATGATTCCTTGAGTGAATGGAAAATGAGTGCATGTATGACTTCTCCATAAACCAGAATAGAACAGAGTTATAAAGGGGCAAATTTATTAGCAAAAGTCTCTAAAGTTAGGACTTTAACATGTAATGGTCTCAACTAGAATGTAAGTGCCATGAAGGCAATGACTTAGATGGCTTTATTTACTGCTGTGTCTCTAGCACCAAGAACAATGTGTAATACACAGCAGGTACTCAGTAAGTATTAAATGAATGATGAAGTGGAAATTAATGTAGAGTGGATTGTTTGAAATAAAACCCTGTTTCACAGACATCTAGGGAAAGGTCTCAATAGTAACCATAATCATAGCTTGAATGTTCACAAAATATACTTATTTCACAAAACATACATATTTCATTTAATTCTCTAAATGACATTGCTCTTTCAATTTTCTTATAACCACCTCTACTAATCAGGTGAGAAAACTTGAACTGAGAAAATGGCACAGTCAGAGCAGAAATTCTGGTTTTATGACCACAAATTCTGGGATCTCTCCACTACAGAGAACTTTCTCAATACATGATATTAAATGACTAGGTGAAAAATAGTAGCCCCTTTGCAGAGGTAACACAGCTTTGTTTCAAAAATAGACATTAGAAAGATCTAACCATGAAGTTGTTAGAAATAAAAAGAAATCATTATAGTTTCCTGAATAAAATAAAAGAAAGATAGTACAAGATACCATGTTGAGGTTACATTTCTTTCTAAAAATAGAAGAAAATCTCCCTATCAAAATACTAGTGGCATTTGTCACAGAACTAGAACAAATAATTCTAAAATTCATGTGGAACTACAAAAGGCCAAATCAATCTTGAAAAAGAAGAATAAAGCTGGAAGTATCATGATTCCTGATTTCAAACTCTACTGTAAAACTAGTAAAACAGTATGGTATTATAAACCACAAAAATAGACATATAGAACATAATAGAAAGCCAAGAAATTAACTGACACATATATGGTCAATTAATCTTACATAAAGGAGGCAGGAATATACACTGTGGAAATGACAGTCTCTTCAATGAATGGTGTTGGAAAACCTGTACAGAAACTGCAAATAAAAAAAAATGAAGCTGGAGCACTTTATTATATTGTATACAAAAAGAAACTCAAAATAGATTAAAGAATTAAATGTAAGACCTAAAACCATAAAACTTGTAGAAGAAAACATAGGCTCTTGACAATAGTCTTAGCAATACTTTTTGGATATGTCTCCCAAGGCAAGGGCAACAAAAGCAATGTTAAATAAGTGGTACTACATCAAACTACAAAGCTTTTGCACAGAGAAGGAAACCATCAACAAAACAAAAAGGCAACTTGCTGAATGGAAGAAGATATTTGCCAGTGATACATCCCATAAGGGGTTAATATCCTAAATATATAAGGAACTCATACAACATAACACCAAAAAAACAGATAATCTGATAAAAAATGGGCAGAGAATGTGAATACATATTTCTCCAAATAAGACATACATATGGCCAACAGACATGAAAAAATGCTTAGCATCACTAATCATCAGGGAAATGCTAATCAAAACCACAATGAGATATCACTTCACACCTGTCAGAAAGACTATTATTAAAAAGTCAACAGATAACAAGTGCTGGTGAGGATGTGGAGGAAACAGAACCCTCATACACTGCTGGTGAGAGTGTGAAATGGTGCAGGCACTATGGAAAAAAATAAAAATAGAAATACTGTATGACCCAGCAATTTCACTTCTGGGTATTTATCTAAAAAAAATGAAAATGCTATTTTGAAAAGATATATGCACCCTTATGTTAATTGCAACATTATTTACAATGGCCAAGACAAAAAGAATATTATCATATACATCATAGCTTTGCGCATGCACGCACGCAAACACACACACACACACACACACACACACACACACACACACACGGTGGGACAATTAAGTTTGCAAACTAGTTCTAGAAAAAGTACTACATACCTGATTGCTGAATATCACTATAGTCAACTTCGAAGTACTCCCCTTGGGAAGCTATGCACCGACACCAGCACCTAGTCCACCCTTCAAAGCAATTTTGGAACTCTTTTTCTGGAATGGCTATCAGAGTCATCATTGTATTACCCTTGATGTCCTGAATGTCATCAAAAGGTCTTCCTTTCAATATTCCCTTTATTTTTGGGTAAAGAAAGAAGTCATTGGGGGCCAGATCAAGTGAGTAGGGAGGGTGTTCCAATACAGTTATTTGTTTACTGGCTAAAAACTCCCTCACAGACAGTGCTGTGTGGCCTGGTGTGTTGTCATGATGCAAGAACCATGAATTGTTGGCGAAAAGTTCAGGTTGTCTAACTTTTTCATGCAGCCTTTTCAGCACTTCCAAATAGTAAACTTGGTTAACTGTTTGTCCAGTTGGTACAAATTCATAATGAATAATTCCTCTGATATCAAAAAAGGTTAGCAACATCGTTGCAACAAGTTCACGAACTTAATTGTCAGACCTCATATATTTTAGAAAGTTAAATATATTTCAGCACTAATGCTTGTAAGGATAACTTGCTATATGAATTACTAGAGATGTTATAGAATTATATTTGTATAAATTGAATTTTTTTTAATTACATATAAATACTCTAAACAAACTAGAATAATCTCACTAAAAAGACTCAAGTCTGTAGGCAATAAAAAGTGTGCTATCATCCTGGTACACAAATATGGTCATATAATTTTGTAGTTTGAATTAACCACTTAAGCCTCTACTTAGCTCTTAACAGGAAGTCAAGACCTCTTGAAATGTCAAAGAATCAAGGACATACTGTTGTAATCTACTTGCACAGTCCCAAAGAGGAGTTGGCCTACCACTCTCTCATGGAAAGAGAATTAGCATCTCACTAGTCCACTATCAGTGTTGTTCCTTACTGCCAAATGGTTCCACAGATGAAGATTGGTCTTACACAGCCTATTTGGCTGTGCTTATCCAGTGCTCATAATAGGGTGCTCCAGGCTTAGGGTTGTGAGCTTCGGCTTTAGCACTCTGCTTAATGGTGCCTTCCAGGGATTACTGGTGATGAGATTCCTTTTCTTGTACTTATCCTGTATATCAGAATGCTTTTCTTCCTAAACCTTCCAAACAAAATGGTCTCATTTTCATTTTTTTCACCAAACAGAGGGGTTATTGAATCACCCTTCTAGGTGGGGCTATTTTTAATGACTCGAGGGCTCCTACAACTACCCTTCTGAAGGCGGCTAGTGTCAAAAGTACTTTGTCTTTCTAAGGAAGACTTTACAAGTGATTTTAAAGGGATTTCTTTTCTTTTCTTTTCCTTTTTTTGACTCCTTATCCACTATAAGAAAGAATCACAGTGTAATAATTCCATTTGGCTCATTCCATTACATGAAGAATGAATAATTCTAAATAATTTCTAGCTAAAAAATAAATAGAAACCACAAATTATTCCTTGAAGGAATTTGCGTGATTTTCTAAATAAGGTAAAAATTTCAATGATATGCTGTGTATCATCTGGAAGAGAATAATTTTCAATTAGGAAGCTACTTTTCAGCATAGTAACAAACCACTATGGGTTTATGCTGCATTATTCTGTGCATTTAATACATGATAGTAAGTTGAAAAGATTCCTATCTTGGTCATGCCAGAGTAAACTGTTCGAAACTTGCCCTCTCACTGTAATCCAACAGATAGCTGAAATAAGAGTAGAGGATTGTGATTCCTACAGAAGGAAAACTAATGAGGTGAGCCCTGTGGTAGCCCGAGCTTGCACCCTCAAAGTACCTTCTAGACCAAAATGTAAGAAGAGACAATCAGAGCAAAGCCTGGTGTGCTCAATGAATCAAAAAGACAGATCAGAGGCTGGAGAAATGAAGATGGCAAATAAAATTTGTGGAGCAGAGAATTGTTTAGAGGGAAACTATGCATAAAAAGAGCTCCAGTAATTTGCATAGAGGTCACTTATATATGTTGATGAATAATGTAAGGCACAACTCCACATGACCAGGCAAATACTGTTGAGAAAATATAAACTAAACACTTCCAGGAGATCAGAGAACTGAGACATGTTCACATTTCAGTCAGCCAGAGCAAAGATTCTTTGTTGAATACCTAAGGTGTTCAGTAGAGACCCCAAAGAGCTGCACCTTACTAGTAAGAGTAAACAAGCCCTAGAGTAAAGGATATTCTACACCTCTATTGTTAAAAAGCTTAAAAACAAGCATCACAAGGATCAAGCTGATTCACAAATTTAATGCTTGCCAGGACAAAATTCAACACTCTTTAAGACAATAAAATCCAGGCACTAAACTATGTGAAGCACACTGTCCAGTATCCAACAAAAAATTAGAAGATATGCAATGCAGAAAAACTGATCCATTACCAAGAGAAAAATTAATAAAACCAGAATAGATTCAGACAGAAATTGTAGGCAAGAACTTTAAAATTATTGTAAACATGCACATTGATTAAAAAGTGAACATGGAAAGAAGAGAATGAAACAATGTAAAAAAAGAACCATAAAATTTCCCCTTCTGCTTGAGATATAGATAGCTATAACAAAATTTCACTTCCATCCTGTAGACGGTTGAATAATAGCACCTTAAAGATGTCCAATACTCAATATTGATAAAATGTCAGCTTCCCCCAAATTGATCTATAGAGTCAATGGCATCCTAATAAAAATTACAGCAGAAATTTTTTTTGGTAGAATCAACAGTCTAATTATGTTCACATGTTAATGAAAATAATCTGAAATAGTCGAACAGTTTTTAAAAGAAATAACAGTGTGAGAAGGATTTCACTTCTTGATTTCTATACTTACCATCAAGCTATAGTAATCAACTGTGGGTATTGTGTGGGGATGAATAATAGAGCAGAAGACTAGAAATAGACCCACGTATATATGCTCAATAAATTTTCCACAAAGATGTCAAGGCAACTCAGTGAGGTAAATTATACTCTTCTAAACAAATGATGCTGGAAGAACTGGATGTTTATTTGGAAATAACATTGACCCTCAATTCACACAAGATACAAAAAAATAACTCTGAATTTATCATAGACCTAAACAGAAAGCTAAAGCCATAAAACTTCTAGAACAAAGTCATATCTATGACAACACTAAAATGTGACAGAGAATCTTCACAACTTTGGAATATGCAAAGAGTTCTTGGGCCGCAATGGCATGAACTAAGGAAGATTGATAATTGGACACCATCAAAATTAAATATCCACGTTCTTTATAATAAAATGAAAAGACAAGCCACAAACTGGGAGAAAATATTGACAATACATATACTAAATGGCAGGATATATATTTAAAATGAATTGCACAGACACTTCACAAAAGATATGAATGGCCAATAAACATGTGAAACTGTTTAACATTATTTGCTGTCATTGAAATGCAAATGAAAACCACTACATCCACACTAGAATGGCTAAAAATTTAGAAAGAATGACAGTATCAAGTGTTGTGGAACTCTCATACATGCCCGTGGGAAAGTAAAATGCTACAACTACTTTGCCAAAACAGTTCTCTAGCTTCTTATAAAGTTATAGATATACTTATAATGTAATCTAGACATTCTACTTTCAGATATTTACCCAAGAGAAGTAAAACACATCTACACGGAGATTTATACACAAATATTCACAGCAGCTTTATTTGTAATAGCACAAAACTGGAAACAACCCAAACAACATGTACCAACATGTCAGTGAGCAAGTTGTCTCTCTCTCTCTCTCTCTCTCTCTCTCTCTCTCTCTCTCTCTCTCTCTGTCTCTGTCTCTCTCTCACACACACACACACACACTACTATACAGTAATAAAATGGACAGAGATACTGATATACAATAACATGGCTGTATCTCAAAAACATGCTGTGCGAAAGAAGCCAGATACAAAAAAGTACTTGCTAATATTATTTTATTTGTGGGATAATGGAAAATAGGTAAATCTAATTTATAGTGAGATAAAACTGATCAGTGGTTGCCTGGTGCCTCGGGTGTTGTGGTTATTGCTAAGGGCACAAGGGAGCTTTTACAGTGATGGAAATGTTCTGTTTCTCAGTTGTGAAGTAGTTATACAGACTACTATATGCATTTAGCAACATTCATGTAACTGTACACTTAAAATAAATGTATTTTATTATATGTAAATTATATCTCAATGAAGTTGACTTTTAAAAAGGCAGTAAGTCTAGAAAAGGGATGCCAAATTGTCAAAAGGATTTGGAGGAATGATAAATCTTAGGCTCCAGCTTGGAAAGATGAAGTCTGAGGGGAAAATAAGATCAAAATCTTTAAAATTGAAGAGCAGAAGTAGACTGAACATATACTTTTTGTAAAAATTTAATATTTTAAGAAGTATCTGTTATGGACTGAATGTTTGTGTCCCCCACAAAATTAACGTATTGCAACCCTAACCCTCCAGTGTGGCTGTGTTTTAAGATGGGCCTCTAAGGGAGTAAGGAAGGTTAAATGAGGTCATAAGGGTGGAGGTCTGATCCAACAGGATTAGTGTCCTTATAAGAATAGACCATAAAGCGTTCTCTCTCTCTCTCTCTCTCTCTCTCTCTCTCTACACACACACACACACACACACACACACACACACACACACACACACACACACGCACAAAAGAAAGGTCATGTGAGTACAAAGTGATGAGGCAGCTGTCTGTAAGACAGAAAGAGGGCTTTCAAGAAAAACCAAATTTGCCAGTTCCTTCATCATGAATATCTAGCCTCCAGGCTGTGAGAAAATAAATTTCTGTTGTTTAAGCCATCAACTCTAGGTATTTTGTTATGTAGCCTGAGCCAACGGAGGCATATCCTTTAAACTTAAAATTGTAAGTTTAAATATTTAAAGGTTGGAATACTTCACAGAATACTGCACAGAATACTAGTAGGTAGCAATCATAAAACTCAATAGTCCAAAAAGAGAGAATTCAGACTAAAAAGAAGTAGCTTTGATAGTACCGTATTTGCCAGCGTATAAGACGACTAGGCGTATAAGACGACCCCCTAACATTTCCACTCAAAATACAGAGTTTGTTATATGGGCAGTCTATCTGAAGTGTACCTGGCGTATAAGACGACCCCCCACTTGGAGGCATATTTTTCAGGGCCAAAATTCGTCTTATACGCCGGCAAATACGGTAGATCATGGAAAACAAATTTATAATTTGTTGGTATACAGGACATCAGTATATATTAAGGTTTACTGTTATATTTGTAGTGCTGGGTCAAGAATGGAAATTCTCTCCATACACAAAAGGCTTGGTTCTAAGGTACTTTTCTTCTCTGTCTTGCAGAACAGTCTTTCCATGTATCTCCCTTAGCTTATTATCTTTTATTTCTTAACTACCCTTTAAATATTCTGTATATGTAAATATCACTTGTCAATGGGTCCATGGCTTCCTTACTTCCATTATAACACATAACAAGTTGGGTAAGGAGACATAAGCGCAAATTAAAACATCTTATTATATCACTTATTATTTTCATAGCACCTAGCACAGAACTTGAATCCTAGGGGTTCTCTACCTTGTACCTGAATGTAATCACCAGGTGTTTTCCTCGAATGCTAGTGTCCTTAGCACATTTGCCATTCCTTCCTGTCACGTCGCTCTGAAGCTTAATGATGGGGAAGGAGAAAGAGCTCCCAGAAAAGTCAGTAAATCTGGGTTCTGGTTATGGTCTGTGGATGACCTTTTGACCTTGGTAAACTTGTTCAACCTCCCTGGCTTTAGCTTTTTTACCTGTAGAATGGGAATAAAACCCAATTTCATTACTTCAGAGGATATTATAAGAATGAAATGAGATAACACAGAAGGTGTCCCCCAAAATGTATACACATTTTAAGAAAGGAAAAAAATCTATATTATAATTACACTGATGGTAACCCCTTTGAGCACCTCTTGTAATTGAAGAAGTTAAACGTGACTTGTATTCATTTTTTGTTATCGGTGTATATTGAGTATTACAATTTTAATACAGCTTTTCCTTTCTTAAAATGTGTATACATTTTTTGGGCACCCTCTGTATTTGTGAAAGTGATTTCTAAACTTATAATTGCAATATAAATATCAATTATCATTGTTATTTATCTTGCTATTATCAGACCCTATAGATTGTACCTGCCTTTGGGCCTAATATACACATTTACAATGTCTCCTATCGTGGCTCAGTTTTACTCATAATACCAATACTGACTTTTGAAGGGAGATGGGTAATTGAGATCTTCTTATATCCATTCTTTTAAATAGTCAGTGTATCAGTGAATTAGTGGATTTCTGTTTTCAAGACTCAAGAAAAATTAGTGTTATGATTGTCTTGATTGCTCTTAGAAAACTAGGCAATACTTTCTTATTGTTAATATACCCAGCCATATATAAATTCTTCATCATCTACCTGAAATTGGAAAAATGTATATATAAAAATTAAATGCACAGATACGATGAATATATTTTATGTACTAACTTTTAGACCAAAAATTCAGGCTTTGTAGTGGACATCTTTGTTCTGAAAGATGCAACAAGCATACTGTAGCAGTGAAGAAATGTATTAAATGTTTACTAGGAAATACTCATTTATTTGAAGATAAGAGTATGGTGAAACCACATATGGTTAGGATTTGTTGGGACAGCATCTGTAATAATATTGAGAATTATAGCTTCAACATATGAATTCTGGGGGCAGAGGCATAGTTCAGTCCATAACACTGTTTTTAAACTGGGTTATATGTCTTTTAATTGTTGAGTTGTAGGAGTTATTTGTTCTGAATACAAATCTCTTATCAGATATATGGATTTGTATTTTCTCTCATTTCATGTTTTTTCTTTTTTTTTTACTGTCTTGATGGTGTCCTTTGAAACAAAAGGTTTTTAATTTCAATGAAGTCCAATTTATCTATTTTTTTCATCTTTTGAGCTTTAGATGGCATATCTAAAAAATCATTGCCTAGCTCAAGGTCACAAAGATATGCTCCTATGTTTTTTTCTAAGAGTTTTATATTTACAACTTTATATTTAGGTCTTTGATCTATGTTGAGTTAATTTTTGTGTATGGAATGAAGTAGGGTTCCAACATCATTCTTTTACATGTAGGTGTCCAGTTCTCCCAGTACTATTTATTGTAGTTCTTTCTTTCTCTGTTGAATTGCCTTGTCACCCTGCTGAAGATCAAATGACAATAATGTAAGAGTTTGCTTCTGGAATATGAACTATATTTCATTGATTTATATATCTCACCTTATATTAGTACCACACTGTCTTGATTACTTTAGTTTTGTAGTAAGTTTTGAAATTGGAATGTTTGAGTCCCCCAAATTTTTTCATTGCATTTCCATATGAATATTAGAAACATCTTGTCAATTTCTGTATAAAAGACAGCTGAATATAAGTATTGTGTTGAATCCATTTGGGAAGTATTGTCATTGTAACATTGTCTTCCAACCATGGAACATGGGATATGTATACATTTATTTTGGTCTTTAGTTTCTTTCAACAATGTTTTGTAGCTTTTAGTGTATAGGTCTTACACTTGTGTTAAATTTATTCCTAGGCATATTATTCTTTTTGATACCATCATAAAAATGTTTTTCTTAATTTCATTTTCAGATTGTTCATCACTAGTGTTTAAAAATATAATTGATTTTATATATTGATCTTGTATTCTGAAATACTGCTGAAATCATTTATTAGTCCTAGTAGTTTTTTTTGGGGGGGTGGATAATCTAGGATTTTGTATATATTAGTTCATGTCACCTATAAATAAAGACAGTCTTCCTTCTTCCTTTCCAATCTGGGTTCATCTTATTTCCTTTTCTTGCCTAGTTTTCCTGGCTAGAACCTCCAGTACAATGTTGACTAGAAGTAGTGAGAGTGCATAGCCTTGTCTCATTCCTTATATTAGGCCGAAAACATTTAGTTTCTCACTATTAAGTATGATAATTAGTTTTTTTTAATACATGTTCTTTATCAGGATGAGGAAGTTCCCTTGTATTCCTAGTTTAAGTGTTTTTATCAAGATAGGTTGTTGGATTTTGTCCAATGATTTTTCTGTGTTTCCTGTGATGATCGTTGGGTTTTTGCCCTGTTTTCTATTAATGTGGTATACTGATTTATATGAATATGTTGTAACAACCACACATTTCTGGGAAAAATACACCTTATTTGTGGTGTATAACCCTATTTATATGTTCAGTTTATTATTCAGTTTGCTAGTGTCTTGTTAAGGATTTTTGCATCTATGTTTATATGGGACATTGGTCTATACTTTTCTTGTGATATCTTTGATTTTGGTGTCAAGGTAATACTGGCCTCATAGAAGATGTTGAAGGATTTTAAGCAAGAGAATGATGCTGAAGCTTAATTTGGTCAGGGATAAAAGAATTTTTCAGGGAGATCACTCCAGGGCATGGTGAATGTATTAGAAGATGTGAAGATGAGAAGGGTGAGATGTGGAGTCTTGGAGACCATTGAAGAGATCATTAAATGGTGCAAATTGGAAGCAATGAGGTTCTGAATCAATGTTGTTGGCATGAGGATTGAAAGAAAGTACTAAATACAAAATGTTGAGGAGGTATATGAGAAATCTCATTTCTGTATTCTCTAACCTGTCTTTTTTTGGTGTTCAAAAGGATAAGAATAGGGTTCTTTTATTTTATTTCTGCTGACACTGCTGCGCTACCTTTCTTTGTGAAACAAGTATTGGAAAAATTACTCTCTTCCTTTATACAGCTGAAATCAGATGAATTTTAGAAAAGGAACTTTGCTAAAGGACACAGGGAAAAAGAGAAACATTTAGAAAAGGAAGCATGTAAACATATACAAATTGGCCTCAAAACACCATCAGACAAACATAGTATAGATTTCTGACCCACCAATAGCTAATTCTTAGCAGGTAAGCAAGCCCAGTTTTAACTGTAAGAGGATGAATCCTTCTTTTCCTTCCCTCCCATGCCCCCTCTACCAGAGTCCATGTTCAAACAGAATAAGTTCTCTGTAAAAATCAGTGGGCATTACAGGCACTTGAGTCATCCTTAGTAAGACAATTAAATTTTCTTTAAGCATCCATCATCAAAGAAATTGTCTAGAGAGAGAGATTCACTCTTTCGCCTCCCTCAAAAGATAAGGTCGCTGAGGGAGTTTTTTCTTTCCTCTGTGGTAAAGTTCATCCTCAGACATTCAGTCTCTTGGTAGAGATAGCAGTTCTCCCTTGTGTCCCCCAAAGGGCATAGAGAGCATCTACTCATCCATTCATTAAACTAACTTTTTCTGACAGCTCCCTCTGCATCTGTCAGTAACTTGCTGGGCCCTGGGTTCACAGCAATATAAAGGCCTATCCATTGTTCCCAGAGGGAGGAGTTGAAGGGAGCAGGGCAAACACCTAAAGAGCAGTTGTAGTACAGTGAGGTGAGAATGCTAATAAAAGGTAGCAGAGACAGCACAAAGGAACATCTCTCTTGAACATGATGTAAGGAAAGGGTGTCTGGGAAGGCTTCTTGGAAGTACCAGTGATTTGTGTTTGAACAATGAGTAGTGAATAGCCAGGAGAGGAAAAGGGGTGATGTTGGTATTAGGGAAAAATATTAAATAAAAAAACTGCCTGATTTTACATGTATTTGCTTTCAAGATACACAAATATTCTCCTAGAAGTTTCCAAAATAGTAAACCAAACGGTCTTCTGATAGAACCCTGGAATGAGGCTCTCACATTGCTTATGAAAATAAACTCTTGCTTAATCTCTCTAAGCCTTTATTATTTTATCTTTAAAAGAATGAAGCTGGACTCTGAAGTTTATTGTCCTTACATTGTATACTCTTCCTGACAGGAGTATTTTTTGTCTCTGGAGAGGTAGTAGAGATATCCAGAAGGGAGTTTTTAGAATCCTGAGATGATGGAGGTGTGTGTGTGTGTGTGTGGGGGGGGTAATGGATGGAATGGCATATTATTAGGGAGATTGAAAGGCAGTGCTGATGCTTCAGTGCAGCCTCATTTTGGAGTGGATCAGAGAAAGGAAAGCAGATGGAGATTGCTTTCGTCTTGAGTTGTAGGAGATTCAGAAACTAATTTGAAAGGCTTAATTATAGAAGATGCTTATTACCCACTGGATCCACTTCTGTTTGCTGTACACATAGTTTTTTTGTGTGTGCCATTCTGAAAGTCAGAAACTGTGGTTGTGTGTAGCATGCATCTACTTGAAGGACCAATGGCCCAGGAGTTCCTTGCTTCCTACCTACCTTCCTTCCTTCCTTCCTTCCTTCCTTCCTTCCTTCCTTCCTTCCTCCCTCCCTCTCTCCCTCTCTCCCTCCTTCCCTTCCCTCCCCTCCCCCTTCCCCTTTTTCTCCCCCTTCTCCCTTCCCTCCTTTCTTTTCCCCCTTCTCTTCCCTTTCCCTCCCTCCTTCCCTCCCTCCCTCCCTCTCGCTCTCCCTCCTTTCTTCCCTTTCCTTCCCTTTTCTACCATTCCCTTCTCTTCCCTTCCTCCTTCTCCCCTTCCCTCTTTCCCCCTTTCACTTCCTCTCTCTCCCTCCCTTCCTTTTTTGTTCATAAAGAATCCTTAGTCTTGTCATTCCTAATAGTTTTCCAGGAGGAAAATGCAGAATGTGCTAACTGAAAGCATATCATTCTTGAGAAAGTTCTATTTGTTGAAGTGTACTAAATACCAGAAACACAACCTAGCATCCCCTGGACTGATGCCAGACATGCATCATCCATAAAATAAGTTTAAGATCATGAGCCATAATTTAAAACCAAGATTTTACATATAAATTTGAATACCTGGTGTCTCTTATAAAGTCACAAAATTTGACAACATTGAAACACTATATTAATAGCAACCATTAATTGGACTTGGATAGTAGATACCCCCATTATATTGGGGTATGTGCTTGTAATTTAAATTTCTTTTGTTTCAGTTTTCCTACCTTTAAACTGGGGGATAATAAGGGAACCTAACTCATAGGGTGGTTTTGAGGGTTAAAAAAATTAATATGTATAAAGCTCTTCAACCTGTGCCTGGTTCAGAATAAATGCTCTGTCAGTATTTGCTATGATTCTGATCATTATTACTTCCCAGTTAAACACAGCCTTTACCACTCACTATTCTCTTACATCCATCTTGAGTTACTCATTTATGTTTCCTGCCTGATGCCTATAAACGTTTGTGCTTTGATCCCTGGTGTAGGCTTTTGACATTTGTGGATTTGACATTTGTGATTTTAACCACTCTAAAGCCACCCAAATATCCATGACTCATTACAAGTTGTGATTTTGTTGAAGCAAAAATTAGAATCACTTACCTTGAAAGCCTGGTCAGAAGAAGCAGACCACTTAGCCTGTGGGTGGGCCTAGCTCAGTACCCACTGTTCGTGTGGTACAGTTGTTCTCCTGTTCTGTGCAGTAACTATCCCAAGGAACAGCCTGGAAGGGAACATCTACTGTAGTTTTCATTTGGCTGTCAACGCTCCATGCACCTCCAGATCTGTGGTCTGTCTGTTTTCCTGGGATACAATGTTATCCCTGCTTCCATAATCAATACTCTAGTAAAATATTCTTCTATGGCTCAAAGGGCTGGAACACTTTACAAAACTAAAATTCTGAATACAACTGTCAATAATTTCTATGAGAAGGAAAAGAGGGGATCTAGTTAGAAACTAAAGTGGCTGCACAGAGAGCTTTTGCCAGCTCAGCTTTTCTAATGGGCCCTCACTCATGATGGCAAGAAGTGCATCAAAAAAGTGAATAAAAAAAAAAAAGAAAGAAAAAGAAAAAGAAAAGAGTATCAGGGACCTGGAAAAAACAGTTGAGGAAAGCAAAAACCCAGCAGGATCTCACTTTTGAAAAAAACAACAACTAAGAATAATAAAAGCACTTGGGTTGAAAAAAGAAGGATAAGAAGTACAGGCAAGACCTGCTGCTGCAGAAAGAGATATGTGATATTAAAAGATAACAGAGAAAGGGACGGCCCGTTGGCTCAGTTGGTTAGAGCGCAGTGCTCACAACACCAAGGTTGCCGGTTCGATCCTCTCATGGGCCACTGAGCTGTGCCCTCCACAACTAGACTGAAACAAGTACTCGACTGGGAGCTGATGGGTCCTGGAAAAACACAATGTTCTCCAATTTAAAAAAAAAAGAGAGAGAGAAAGGAGAAAAAGAAGGCAGAATTTTCTGACTCGGGTCTTGTGGTCACCCTTTCTGGTAACCAGATGTGCCTAACAATGGAATGGCTTGGCTGGCAAAGCAGTAACTTTTTAGACATGGACAGGGTTCACGCAATAGCTAGAAAATCACTGGTCAGGGATGCAGTGGCCCCTGGCCCTTGCTCCTAGAAGCCCCTCTGCTCCAATGGATCAGAGGCATGAGTTCCATCCTGAGGCCCAGAACCCCTCTCCTGCGCCAAGGAAGAGCCCTAGGATAGACTCCACTCCCTTGCTTTGTTCTCTTGCTTCCTATCTTGTTTCGGCTTCACTTCCCAGCTCCTTCGGATTGAGGTCTTATTTGATTGGCTGTTAGTTTTGATAGCACTATAGGATGTGATATTTCAAAAGTCTCTTAGGCATACTATATCCACCTGGGGTCTAGCCCAACCTCCCGACCTTTTCCTGCAGCGGAACTGCTAGTCTAGGAGAAGATTTAGAGATTTCGTTATCAAAATTCTAGTGACTAAATGAAGAAATTCAATTTTTCTTCATTTTTATGGTCTATTTTTCTTTTCTATTTGATGAGACTCCACTCTGTGTACAATATTGGACTAAATTGCCTTTGTAGATAGGTTCATGTAATTGGGAAATTGTATGATTTGACAGTATTTGGAGAAAACAGACACATATATTTTCTGATAAGGTTTAGGGAAAGAAGAAGGTAACTACAAAACCTACAAAGAGAGGGGGACGAAAGTTATTTTTCTGTTGTTTCTTTCTCCTTCTACCAGAGGTAAGTTTCTTCCTGTTAGTAAAAAGGCATGCTGCTCTGCCTCGATTCCCGTGGCGTGTCTTCCAAGGCCAGAAAACATTCTTAAGTTTGACCACAGCATTGTGTTGCAGCTGCATTCAGGAGTCCTGATGGGGCTGCTGTTACATTCCTCTTTGGCATTACAGGCTGAACTGGAATACAAAGTAGAAATCTCCCCTTAGTTAAATATAGCTGCAGATACTGAGTGCCCAGTTCTTGGCTATCCTAAAAGGGACTGTTGCTTGATCACAAGAGTATAATTAATGGGTCTCTCTTCCCAGGTGACAGAAGCTACCATTAAAGAATTGTTGAAACATTTCCCTTTTGCAAATCCCAATTCCCCCATCAGAAAGTCGTGAAATTCATTAAAAATATTGGAATGATCATAATAGGTTACTTGTGATATGTGTGCTTTCAAGACACAGAAAAATATTGCTGAAATCTTACAGCAGGGAGGAGGGGGTGGCAGGATAAATGGAGGAGAAGAAAAGCAGAGAAAGGTTCTTTCTTGTCCTAAAAAAAAAGGAAAATATTTCTAGGGCATGGTGTTCCACAGAACATGCTGAACGGACAGTCTTGCGAAACCCAGAAGCAAACAGTGGAGTTTTGCTCCACTGAGCTGGCATTGTGGATGATCTCTCTCTGCCTTTTTCTCTGTTTTTGAATTTCTGCTACCATCTTCTTCGAGTCAGCTTGTTTCTCTTTCTCTTCTCTTTTTCTGTATCCTGTAACTTAGCATCTATGCTTCAGTTTATCCCTCTCCTGTTCATTTCCGCACTGGGCCCTCTGCCTCTGTCTTCCCGGGGTGTACAGCCACCCCCACCTGTCTGGTTGACTCACAGTGTTGACATTCTTGCCCACACACCTATGCCCACACACTTCCTGCCCTCCATGGCTTCCATTGTGCCTTTGTTGGCGTCCTTCTTTGCCAGCACTGACTCAGTGAAGCATCCTCTGCAATTCTGTGTTGGTGTCTGCTTGGATCAGTGTCATTCTAGTCTGACATGCGAATAAAACACCACTCCAAGTTGTCCCTGCAGAGCAGAAAGCGTAGAAAATGGTTTGGGGTAAGAGGCAGTGCCATCTGACTCCAAACTCAATGACATGACTCTCGATTTCCCCGTGCTTAATCAACCCTTGGCATGTGCCATTTTTTTTTAAAGATTTTTATTGGGGAATTGGGGGGATGGGAACAGTGCTGGGGAATTGGGGGAAGAGGAACAGACAAGTTGCTGTCGTTTTGTTCTTCAGTCTAGTTGTGGAGGACGTCGCTTCACTGGCCCAAGTTGGCACCATCATTGCGCTCTTCCCAGGCGAGGCAGATCAGTCACCGGCTTCTGGACAGCCGCTCACGCTGGCTGCTGGCTACACAGGGTAGCCCATGGCAACCCACTGCCACAGGGGCTGCAGCCTACGCCGCCACTGGCGACTCACAGCAGCCCAGCTCCAGGTTGAGCTGTTGTTCAGCATCTTAGCTGTGGAGGACAGTGTCACTGGCCCTCATATGTGGGATCTGAACTGGGGCCCTCTGGCGTCCCAAGCCAGTTCTTAACCATTGCGCCACTTGGCCGGCCCATGTGCCATCTTTTTAATGAGCTCTGGGTTTTTCTCTCACACTGAATGCTTCAGTTCAGGAAGTTTTAGTTTTTCTTTTCTGTTTGGAATTGTTATAAAAATATCTAACGTCTTACAGTTTCATGGTTTATTGGTTTACTTTTTATAAAAGACTTTATATTTTAAAGGCAGTTTTAGGTTCACAGCAAAATTGAGAGGAAGGTCCAGAGATTTTTTTCTGTGTACCCCCATCCCCCACACATGCATAGCATCCCCCATTATCAACTCCTCCCACCAAATAGCTAACTTTTTACCTTCTGTTTGTATGATTTTTCCAAATTGTTCTGGCATTTATCTTCCAACCCAAAACCTTCCCCAGGGGGAGTTAATTCTCTTTGTCTCTGTTTACCATAGCAATTTATTCATATTTTCATTATGTCACTTTTTGTGTTGTATTATTTGTAATTATATGTTTATATGTGTCACTGGCTCTTAAAGACAAATTTTTATTTTCTTTTGGTCAGTTATAAATTATATAGTAACTAAAGAACTTACATCTCTAAATGTGTGGCTGAATATGGTCATGCCTGTTCTCAGAAAGGCCCTAAATTGTCAGAAATAGAAAATTCTTAGGTCATGCAATGCAAGGTCAGATAAAGCGTTGCATGATGTGAGGTGGAGGTTCAGAAACAGAGGGATCACATACATAAGCAAGTAAATTTCAATACCCAGAACACTTACAATGAGTCTGTATAATGCTACTTACTAAGGAGCATAATTTTGCCCTACATGGAAGCATAGGTTGTTTCTGGGCACCTTCATGGCCATGCCCACAGGGAGTAGATAAAATCTTAAGAGACTCTCTTTCAGATACTCTGATTGATTTTGTTCCTTTTCCCACACTGATTGACTCCCAACACTCACACCCTAGACGTCCCAACCCCAAGAAACAAAAGGGGTTTCCAGGGATCTTGGTTCACTCTAATGTAACCCTTTGTCTCTGTGGTTCTCATATCATTTTGATGTTTGAAAAAGTTTGGGCATAGAACTGGCTGGTGTCCATAAGTTTTATTTCCTTAATTCCTCAAACCCAGGCCTTATATTTTTAGACCTGGGTCTAAAATAGAATATGATGAATAGATTTGCCACAAAAATTATAATTATCTGTTTTAATTTCCATTCTATTCACAGGTTCTGCCCACACTCAAGGAGAAGGGGTTATAAAATGAATTCACACCAGTGAATGGATATCCTTCCTCATCAAATGTTCAGTTTTTTCTCCAAGACTGAATTTGATGATGGTATTATGTATTGCCATACCAACCAATAAGGACTTATTGATCTATGAGTATATTCAAGTTTACATTAATGGACAAAATATGATTCCTTCCCTTAAAGAATTAGTTATAACCATGTTAGGAAAAGACAATATTAGATAAAAGAAGGAGACGAAGGTAATCTATATGAGCTGTATGACGTATACAAATACTGTAAAAGAAAATGTGTGAGAAGGGTCAGTGCAGGCTAGAATAGTATAGAAAATTTCCAGGAAAAGGTGGGGAAAAAGAAGCAGACATTGACTTGTATAGTGGTCTTATTCCTTCATGTAGGTACTCAGGAAAGATACCATCAAACAGAAAGACTGGCAGACAGTACAACACAATTCATGTGCTTAAGGAAACTATGACTAGATAGATAATCAAGGTGGAAGAACACAGGTATAGAGGAAGGGCTTGCCAGGCAGTACAGAGGCTGCTGTCCAAGGTGCCAAACCACAGTTGGTTAGTTCTCCTAACGCTGGCTGGTTGGTCCAACCTCTCAGGAATGCTAAACCCAGGTATGGGCCGAAGTGTTGACAGGAGAGGTGGAAGAAGAGAGGGAGCAGAAATTAAGAGATTGTTGCAGTGATATAGACACTGAGAGCTATGACAATTTTCAAATACTTACAGGTACTCATATAGGAAAGAAACCACAAGTAATCTCAAACAAAATAATTGATTACTGTACTGGTTTTTTATTGCTGCATAACAAAATTTGCACAAACTTAGCAGCTTACAAACAACATAAATTTATTATGTCAGTTTTGGGGAGTGCCAAGGGTCTGAGCATGGTTTAGCTAAGTCTTTTCTCAGGGTTTCCTAAGACAAGAATCAAGGTGTTGGCTGGGCTGCATTCTTTTCCGGAGCTTGGAGTCTTCTTTCAAGCTCATGTGGTTGTTGGCAGAATTCAACCTTACGGTTTCTTGTGGTTGTAGGATTGAGGCACCCACATTCTTGCTGGCTCTTAGCCAGGGGTCACTCTCAGATCCTAGAGGCTACACATAGTTCTTTGTCATATGACCGCCTCCATAGGCTCTTGAAATCTCTGTAACTTCAGAAAGGATCCACACTTCTTTAAGAGCTCACCTGATTGGGTCAGGCCCACCCAGATAATAGCTCTTTTGATTTATTTAAAGTTAACTGATTAGTAACCTAATTATAAGGGTGATATCCCAACATATTTATAGGCTCTACCTCTAATCAAGGGGAGGGAATTATACAGGGACTGCATACCAGGGTGTGGGAATCTGTGGGCCATTTCAGAATTCTGCCTGCTACAATGAGCAAAGGAAGAATAAACTTGAGTAACAATGTCTGTATTAAGATTCTTTTGATTGCAAGTATCTTTATGAATTCTAAATAACTTTAGCTAAAAAGGAATTCATTGGGCATATACTAGACTATCTTACAGATTCCAAGGAAGAATTGAACAACCAGACATTGGGAAGAGTAGGTTCTGGGGAAGTTCTAGAGATCTCAGTTAATGGACCACTTCTCCAAAGCACCAATACTTGGCTCAAAGTAATTGTGCCTCTTAGTTCAAAAGTATAAATTCCTGTGAGAGGATTTTGAGATAGGTGTCCACCCTAGATCAATCAAATACAACTGGGGGTAAAGTCTCCTAATATCGACATAGTTTATACAAACCACTCCTGGGTATTGGGTCTGGTTATCAGAGAAATAGTAATTATTGTGAGCTGTGTGACTACCCTAAAGAGAGGCTATGTCACAAGTGAGGCAAAATGATACAGTGTTCACATATAGCAACAATTATATGTAGACAGTATGAAAAATGTCAGCCAGGTGTAAATGGTGTCATTAAAATGTTATTATTGTTTGTTATATTAAAATATTGAAAACTTTCCAGTGTTACACATTTTTCTATTTTGATTAAATTGTTGCAGTTGTAAATGATGCAATTGAAATAGAATTTATCCATAGTCTATATAGTTTTATTTTTAATAGCTGTAACTTGTTTTTAATAATTATAATACAATACCCACCCTTCCTACCTTGAAAATTTGGAGGTGGGTGGGAAATACTTCCTGCTCCCCAGGTGCTCACCATGCTATACTTGTGAGATGGACAAGAAGGGTTAGACTGGTAGAAGTAATTTGAGAAAAGTGACATCGTTTGCTAACTACACCTGTCATTAGAAACACCCTTTTGCCACCATACTTCAGCCTTTGACATGGGCGAGTTTGACATTGCAGTTTCTGATACTAATAAGCAATATGGAAAATTACATATATTCTACTTTTGCTGCGGCATGAATTGGAGCCATGTGTCCTGGGAGATTGAGGTGGAAGAGTGAGACACTTTGCTAGTGAGTGAGCATAGCTGACCACACAGATCCTAAAAGTCTTATTTAAACATTTATTTTTTAAGATGGGAGGAATTAATTGTAATCATGGTATTCATCTTGGTGTCATTAAAGTTCCAGGGTGTGTTTGTTTTTTAATATAATGTTTTTTTATATAGCTTAATATTTATATACTACTTAACAGATTATAAAGCACTTCCTACTTGTGATCGCTCTTGATTCTCATCATAACCTTCTGAGGCAGTCAGGTAAGCCCTATTCAGAGGGAAAATCTCAGAGGGGTTCAAAAAGAATGTGTCAGATACTAGAGCAGAATCCCTGGTCTTTTGACTCCTATCCCTATGCATTTTTCCTCAATAAAAAGGTGCCTTTGCTTCGGTCTAAAGTTGTGAATGCTGGTGAAGATAACAAAAGCCCAGCATTAGCATACCTGTGAGCTCTTGATAAATATTCATTGTCATGTTTAGGCCATTTTCTCAATTGGGAGTCCACAGATCTCTTACTTAGATGTGGAATCGTCCTAGTAATATTGTTTCTCTACTGGCTGTCTTCCTAGAAGCTCTTTGAAGCACAAACAAAATAGACTCATCCATTATAATTATTTTTTAATTTCTTTCCGTTATGAGCACCAGGGAGAAAAGACACTGAGCGGTAGAAAAGAAATGATACAGAGCTAGTGACAGGCTGGGCCTTGGGGAATCCCTGAGAGTCCAACAATGCAAGACACCCATCTTAATTAACAGAGAAGTGAGTTGTACATACACAGTCATACACAGTCGTACACATAGTTTAGTCATATCTTCTATTCTTTTGTTAAGCGAAACAAAAAAACACTGGATATGAGTGTATGAGTGGCGGGGGTGGGGGTGATATTGGTGACAAAGTCAGCAGGAGGGGGCAATGATAAATGATAGTTCCTATATTGCTTTTTCTGACCTCCGCAGTCTTTCGGGCCAGTGGTTAGTCTTCTGATTCACAGCTGTGTTCTTTTGCTAGTTGGTTGATGTGCCAGGTATCTTTTGAAAGTGAAAAACAAAATAAAATGTGAGTGCAGCATCTTCATTTTGTACTGCTTAAATATGCAGTGATGATGATTTAAATACAATTGTTGCCCTAGGGCTCTGCATGGTCCTAGAAGCCTGTTGTATTCCAGAAATGTATAAAGCCTGAAGGCAATACTGCAAGATCAGAGACCAGAGTTTTGCCCAGGCAGTAAACTTAATGCTCATGTCCTTAGCATTGTCAGATCTTTTGTATTAGCATTCTTTCCCTCACCTCCTCTCTTTACCACCTGTGATGTTGGTTTTGAAGAAAAGAATTGTCCTCTTGAGGTGATTTTGTGATTTTGTGATTTCGGTACTTTTCTTCTCTCTCTTTTTAGTGTTTATTCTTTCAATTTTGGAGTCTCCCTTTTTCTACAATGATGATGATTTTCTGAAGGTCTACAGAAGAGAAAGATTATCTTGTAAATTAATTAAAAATGAAGTGGTAGTAATTTCAGGTTAATTTGCATTTGAAAGGGGAAGTTTAAACAACAAACTTTTCTTGATAACTAGTTTATCGTTTCACAGATGAGGAACTGGGCTCAAAGATCAGGAAATTTCCCTGTTAATAAAGGATGCAGGTGAGATTAATCTTCCTCCCAAATCTAATCCAATTCCATTGCCTAGCAACACTTACCACAAAGTAAAGAGTTTCTTATAGAGGGAATTTTTAATAAAGGAATTACAGAATTCTAATAGATGGGGTTGTGAGGTGTTACAAAGAACTCTCAGACCTCATTGTATTTACTTAATTCTGCTCAAGGAAAACCCTACTGCCCAGAACAAACTTCCATAAACAGCAAATCCTGCTGCCCTTTTTTTTTGTTAGGGTGGGCTCATTGAGATAAAAAAGAAATAAAAGTGGCTGTGAGTGGGAGGTAGGGCATCAGTTCTGTTCTGTCCTAAGGTCCTCCATTTTCTCCCTGCACGCCTCTGCTCTGGGTCTTAGCTCACTGCAGCCTGAGGAGAGTGTACTGGTCATGCTCAGCATGGGGGAGTAGAAAATAATCTACCATTTGTCTGTCTGAGGGAAGCAGAATTGGTTTTTACATGCCCATGAGCATGGTTAGGACTCAGGAGGGAGAAGTGGCAGGGATAAAGCTCTGTGCACAGTGCTTAAGAGTGTGGAATCTGGCATTAGCCAGACCGAGGTTTGAGCCCTGACTTTGCCACTTATTAACTATGAGACTTCAGGAAAATTAATTACTGTCTTGACTTACAGGATGAGATGATATCAGAGCCTACCTCATGGGCTTGTTGGGTGGATCAAATGAGATAATGAATATAGTGTGCCTGACGCAGAGGAAGTGTTCAATAAGTGTTAGCAAATTTAAAACTGCTAATTTAAATAACTCCTGTGTGTGCACCTTATAATTGTTCCTTTTAGTCCTAGTAGTAATGGTGGGGCCTATTTCTAATGACGTGCCTGGATGGGAGAGAGAGAGAAACAGAAGGGGTGTGTTTAGAAGGAAGAGGGGTGTGGCTGGCTGGATCACACACAGACGCTAACATAACCAGTGGCCTCAGAGAGCCCTGCCTCTCCTCTTGAACCACAACCTATAGAAGTTCTGCTCAGCTCTGCTCTGGGAAGGTGTATGTGCAATTTTCTGCAGTCCTGGCTGCGTGCTTTGTGTTGCAGGGTTAGCTCAGCCCCCACTGTCTCTGCAGGGTTGTCATTGTGTGATTCATAGCTCAATATTAACCACAGGTGAGGGAAGAGTGGCTAGGGGAATTTTCTTTCATGTGACATAAAGTAACTGGGATCAGGGCTCTTCTATAGAAGCATTAATTACCCTTGTCAGTCTAACCAAGAACAAATTTTACTTCAACCAAGGATTATGGTATTTCATTGGTACCGGTAAATGTGCAATGAAGGCCTTGCCATATATCCATGAGTATAATAAATTTAGAGTCTCTTATGATTTATGTCTTTCACCCTTTTTGTTTAAACTAGTATGGTATCTATTAATAATAAGCACAGTTCTGGATTGTGAGACAGGAGGAAGGTTATTTGTGACAAGACTAGATTATCAGTGTGTCAGTTAAGTTTTTTCAGGCTTCTCAATTCGTTGCCTCTCTTACCCTATTTCATCTCCCTACTTTTCCCTTTATTGATTGTGAAAACAAATTGAATCTTAGATTTGGAAAGAGCCTAAGAGATTATCTAACCTATTATAAGAAAAACATGTGAAAGATTAAAATTTGGTGGGTGCCCTGACTTAGTTCTTTTCTTCAATAAGAATATTTTACAGTTCTGTTATAAAACTTAATTTATAAAAAACTGATAGTAATACAAATAATTCCTGTCTACAGAAATGCACCTGATAGAGTGCAATTTATTATCATCCTATGGATATAGACCAGTTGTACTAGTTTTATATATGTAAATTCAGCCTTCTTTATCTGACTACAATTTGAGATCTCTTTTGAACTGGTTGTGGAATCTTACTGGTTCTTTCGTTAAAATCTGGGACATGTGCTGTATTATACAAATTAAACATTTATTTTTTATTTTTTTTATTTTATACAAATTAAACATTTTTAAGTTCAAGTTTTAGAGGTTAGTTACATAGGCTTAGAATGTACAAAAAGCCCAGTTTTATGTAGAGGTGACTTTTTCTGTGCTTGTAGGCAAACGTGGGGAGCATTGTTTGAAATGCCTACCATTTAGAAAATTTAGATAGAAAGGCCGTCTTTGGGTTGGATCATGACAAATGTAATTTTTCAAAATGGTTAATGACCCCTGGTTTTGGTATATTTTTATAAAATACTAATGACTATGATGATAGTAATAACTATATACACTTTGAGCATTTTGAAAAAGAACCTCTGAGATTGATATTTAGACAAGATCTTCTCCAGGCCAGGATTCAAACTGGCCAAATATCAGATATATTGAATTCTTCCTTTTATTTTCCTTTTTTATTCTGGAGAAATTCACCAGTACTGCAAATTAGTCTATGGGAAAACTTCCCTGAATTTCATATTTATGTAAAATTCCCCTTTGTTAAACTATTTCATGCGATAAGATGTATGAATGGGTCTTACAGGATGTAGAGAAATTGGAGACTCTCATATATTGCTGGTGGGAATGTAAAATAGTGCATTTAGAAAACAATTTGGCAGTTCCTCGAAATGTTAAACATAGGTTTACCATATGACTTGACCGTTCTACTCCTAGGTCTATACCCAAGAGAAATGAAGACATATGTTCACACAAAAACTGTACACAAATGTTCACAACAGCATTATTCATAGTAGCCAAAAAGTGGTAACAATCCAAATGTCCTTCAGCTGATGAATGGACAAATAATATGCTCATATAATGAAATATTGTTCAACAATAAAAAGAAATGAATTCTTGATACATGCTGCAGCATGAATGAACCTTGAAAATATTATACTAAGTGAAAGAAGCCAGTTACAAAACACTGCATATTGTATGATTCCATGTATATGAAATGTCCAGAATAGGCAAATCCATAGAAAGAGAAAATAATTGATTAGTGGTTGCCTAGGGCTGGGAAGAGAGGGAATGGAGTGACTGCTAAAGGGTAAGTAGTTTCTTTTTGGGGTAAAAAAATGTTCTGGAATTAGATTTTGATAATGGTTGTACAATTCGGTGACTATAACTATCAGCACAGAATTGTGTACTTTAACTGGTGAATTTTATGGTATGTGACATGTCTCAATGAAGCTATTTCTTAAGAAAAGCTTTGAGGAAAATATGCTTAAATGTAAAAACAAACAAACAAACCTGTAATATATGAATCCGTTTCTGTACTAGGACCAAGAATAGCCTGCTATATATAAGGAAACTGAATAAATATTATTGGTCTGGCTGGCTGAAAGTTTGAATTTGAGGTCCAGAGGAATTCTAGGTGGTTATTTTAAACAGAATTTGGAAGATCTAGTAAAGGCTGTAGAGTTAACGTCAGGAATTTACTTCTCCCATCATCAGTTACTGGCTATGACTCCTGGCTTATATTTTCTATTCTTCAAGAAATTACAGTAATGATTTCCCACAGTGGTGTGTGTGTATGTGTGTGTGTGTGTGTGTGTGTGTGTGTGTG
>NW_017731526.1:185808-191342 GCF_001890085.2 Hipposideros armiger | reverse complement strand
AGAGAGAGAGAGGGAAACAGACACAGAGACAAAGAGTAAGCCTGACACATAGCAGGGATATTATTATTTTATTACTACTGTTATCACTACCTTTATTATCTAGGAGAGAGCACAGGTTTATTGCCAGATGGAACACTGATAATTTGTGTTTAGAGTAGGAAATAAGTTAAAACAGCCATAGAGATACATGGCCTTCAGCTGGTGTATTTAAAATGTTACCTTCTTTGTCTATCCAAATTATTACTTCAGTTAAGTAAATTTTTTTCTTTCTGAATTTGCAAAGTATACATTCTTACACTACAATACTTTGCAATGAAAGGACTCTTTTTTAAGGATTATTTTTGTTTAAAAAATTGAGGGATACTGAAGTGAAGTACAAAATTAATTGAGAACTATGTGAATTAAAAGGCAACTAAATTCAGGCCGGCAGAGTGGCACATTGGTTAGGAGTTGGCTTGGGATGCCAGCTCTGAGCAGCAGGGCTCTGGTTCGGATCCCACATGAGGGCCAGTGACGCTGTGCCCTCTACAGCTAAGATGGTGAACAACAGCTCGACCTAGAGCTAGGCTGCTGTGAGTCGCTGGTGACGGCGTAGGCTGCAGTGGGACTGGCACGCAGTGGGCGTGAGCTTTCGTGAGCTTTTGTGAGCTGCCGTGAGCCACCATGAGTGGCTGTCCAATGGCCAGCAAGCAAATGCCTCACCCGGGAAAAGCACAATGATAATACCAACATGGGCCAGTGAAGCGATGTCTTCCACAACAATACTGAAGAACAAAAGGACAACAACTTGTCTGTTTCCCTCCCCTGATTCCCCAATAAAATCTTTAAAAAAAGTCAACTAAATTCAGTTATTTTTTAAGAGAGAAAGAATTATCAGTTTAAAACCAAAGAACAAAGTTCTGATTAAATAATGTAATCAATAGTGAAAGTATCTCTCTGAGATGGAAAGAATTTAGGGACTCAGTGAAGGAGACAGGTGTAAAAGAAGAAAGAATGAGAAGCTAAAAAGGATAGAGAGAATGGCAAAGAATAATACCAATTCTTCCAGAAAGTCTGAGTGTTAAAAATCTAGCACATTTAATAAAACTACTAATGAGTTTAAAGCTTAAAAAGCAGAAGTATTTGAAGCATACATAGTTTTGAAAACTGCATTGTTTTTCAAAGAGGAATAAAAACCTCTATTTGAGAATACAGTAGCTGTTGCAATTCATATTTTCAGACCAACTATCGACACAAGTGGTATTGTCATGTTTTCTACTTCAGAAGCCTAAATTATCTTCTCTTTAAAAATTCTAAGACATAAATATTTTATAATATGATATTTCTGAAATTAAAAAAAATCATATTGAGAAATGGTAGGGATTTTCTCTTTTTTCCTTTTTTTTTTGAGTAGCTGCTATCAAATCAAGGGTGCTATTCAGTGGCATCAGAGAATTAAGAAAATTGGTAAGTGTAGTGATGTAGTGTTAAATTCAGATTACAGAATGAAAGTTTCCCATAATAAAGCTGAACTCTAGCCATTCCCAGTTTATTTCTGTGTCATTAGACAAAGAAATGTGCTAAGAACATGGACCATCACAAGTCAGGAAGCTATATTGTGTTATCATCCGTGGCAACGCATTGGGATGTGTTTAACAGCAAAACACTTGGATGCATTTAATATCCATTCACATTATGAACCATATAGAACTGTGCTGTCTAATATTGTATGTGGTTATTTAAATTTAAATTAATTGCAATTAAATAAAATTAAACATTTAGTTCCTCAGTCACACCAGCCACATGTAGTTAGTGGCTATCATATTGGACAGTGCAGACATAGAACATTTATATCATCACAAAAGGCTCTGTTGGAATATATATATATATATATATATATATATATATATATATATATATATATATATAAAATACCTACCAAAAAGATATTTCTTGTTGCTGATGGACTGGATGAGGTTACTAATAAGGCAGAGTCTTGACACCAACCTAGGGTATTAATTTCACATAGAATTTTTTTTCCTGTGGCCATAGAAATGTCCTCAAGCTTATGTAGAAGCATCATAGACATGTATTAATAGACTCAGGGACTGCACAAGACAGTAGAAAAGAATCATTTAATCATTAATTTATTCATTCAGCAAATACTAATTGAGCACCTACTATGTTCAGAGTACAATGTTCAGTCATGCTAGGTCCACATGGTACAAGAAGATACCGTCCTTGACCTGAAGAAACTGTATCAGAGCAGACAGAATTAAGTAAGGCTATTATGGAACCAGTAGTAGAAGTAGGTTCCTTGGGAACACTATGAAAGGACTTGTTTATTATGGAATTGGGTAGAAAAGGGGAATAATTAGAAATCCTAATTTATTTTTTTTAAATTGTCTGTGTTGGCTCAGACTGGTGCAAGAACTGAATCTACATTAACTTTGTAAAAACCACTAGGAAAACCTCATGACTCCCTGGGACCCCATGCAACTCAGGCGTAATTGCAAGGGGCATTGTCAACACGCAACACAGGGTCAACCAGCCCAGCCTACACACCTAAGGAGGCTTTTTCAGTGGCTGACCCCTAGGACAGCTGGAAGGTGGCAACAGGTCAACAGGGTCCTGAGCCTTTGGCTGAGCTGCCCCAGGCCTGATACTGGTGGCAGTCAGCCTCAGTTCACAGTGAGGCCACCCCTACATGCCTGTAGGTCCACCAAAGGCAGAAACCAACTGCATATAGCTTTGTAGTTCCTACCAGTTAACTCTGGGACAGTCACAGGCAAGCTTGAAATTGGGCTGCACAGGATCCTCTACCATGAGGCACTAGAAACAACATACCAAGAGGCCAGTCTTAGACCACATCAGAGCAGTACCTGGTTAGCCCCAGAAATGGCACACCCAAAAGGTGGTCTCAACAGACAAAGGAGCCCTCTGAGGCAAATCCCCCTCTGAGGGATCAGCCCCTACACAGCAGCTCATACACTGTGGGCATAGCCAATCCTCACAGCCAGTCAGCCCGAGAGTCAATCCCAACAACTGATGTACCAAAAAAAGTCAAGGCTCAACTACAACAAGAGAATACACACAACACAGGACACTCCTAGAACACATGCACAGGAGATCAGGGAGATTGCATCACTGGAACACACAGGACACATACTACATGAGGCCACTTGGTAAAGACTGAGAGACACAGGAGATCTACCTAATACATAGAAGCAAACGCACAGTGGCAGCCAGATGAAGAAACAAATATGTCCCAAATAAAAGAACAGGGGAAAACTCCAGAAAAAGAACTAAAGGGAATGGAGGCAATCTACCTACCAGAGAGAGAGTTTAAAACACTGGTTATAAGAATGACTAAGGAACTTAGTGAGAATTTCAACAAAGAGCTAGTAAGCATATAGATGAGCATAGAAACCATAAAAAATGAACAAGTCAGAAATACAGAATATAATAACTGAAATGAAGAACACACTAGAAGGAATCAAGAGCAGATTAGATGAGGCAGAAGGTTGAATCAGTGATTTAGAAGACAAGGTAGCATAAAACACCCAATAGGAACAACAGAAAGAAAAAAAAATAGTTTAAGGGACCTGTGGGATAACGTCAAGCGTAGACATTTGCATCATAAGAGTACCAGAAGGAGAAGAGAGGGAGCAAGGGATTAAGAACCTATTTGAAGAAATAATGACTGAAAACTTCCCACCTGGTGAAGGCAATAGACATACAAGCCCAGGAAGTGCAGAGAGTCCCAAACAAGATGAACCCAAACAGGCCCACACCAAGACACATCATTATTAAAACGGCAAAAGTTAAAGAAAAAGAATTGTAAAAGCAGAAAGAGAAAGACAGCTGTTACTTATAAGGATGCTCCCATAAGACTCAGTTGATTTCTCAACAGAAATTTTGCAGGTCAGAAGGGAGTGGCAGGAAATATTCAAAGTGATGAAAAACAAGGTCCTACAGCCAAGGCTACTCTACCCAGCAAGGCTATCATTTAAAATTGAAGGAGAGATAAAGAGCTTTCATAATAAGAAAAAAACTAAAGGAATTAATTACCACAAAGCCAGTATTACAAGAAATGTTAAAGGGACTTATATAAGATAAGAAAGGAGAAAAAAAAAGATAAAAAATATGAATAATAAAATGGCAATAACTATGTGCCTATCAATAACCACTTTAAATGTAAATAGATTAAATGCTCCAATCAAAAGGTATAGGGTAGCTGAATGGATAAGAAAATAAGACCCATACATATGCTGTCTACAAGAGACTCATCTCAGATCAAAAGACACACATAGACTAAAAGTAAAGGAACAGAAAAATATATTTCATGCAAATGGGAACAACAATGAAACCTGAGGTAGCAATACTTATATCAGATAAAGTAGACTTTAAAATGAAGATAATAAGAAACAAAGACGTTTATTACATAATGATAAAGGGATAATCCAACAAGAGTACATGACCCTAGTAAACATCTATGCACCCAACATAGGAGCACCTAAATATATAAAACAAATATTGACCAACATCAAGGGAGAGAGAGACAGTAATACAATCATAGTAGGGGACTTTAACAACCCATTGACACCAATAGACAGATCCTCCAGACAGAAAATCAACAAGGAAACAGCAGCCTTAAATGAATACTAGAGCAGATGGACTTAATGTTTTTTTAGCATTTCACCCCACATTTTATCAAATGCACATGGAACATTTTTCAAGACACACCACATGTTAGGCCACAAAACAAGTCCCAATAATATGAACCTAGAAATCAATTACAAAAAAAAACAAAAACAAAAAACAACTGAAAAACACACAAACACATGGAAGCTAAATAACATGCTACTAAACCATGAATGAGTCAACAATGGGATCAAAGCAGAAATCAAAAGATACCTTGAGACAAATGAAAATGAAAACTCAATGACACAAAATCTGTGAGACACAGCGAAAGCAGTTCTAAGAGGGAAATTTATAAGCGTGCAGGCCTATCTAAAGAAACAAGAAAAATCTCAAATAAACAATCTAACTTAACACCTAAGGAAACTGGAAAAAGAAGAGCAAACAAAGCCCAAAGTGTGTAGAAGGGAGGAAATAAAGATCAGAGTGGAAATTAACAAAATAGAGGCTAAAAAAAAAATACGAAAGGTCAATGAAATCAAGACCTTGTTCTTTGAAAAGATAAACAAAATTGATAAACTTTTAACCAGACTTATAAAGAAAATGAGATAATTCAAATATGAAAAATAAATCAGAAATGAAAGAGGAGAACTGAGAACAGAAGCTACAAAAATAACAAAATTTTAAGAAAATACTATGAGCAATTATACATCAAGAAATTGGACATTTTGGAAGAAATGGATAAATAAACTCATACAACTCAACAACAAAAAACCCCAAACAATCCATTTAACAAATGGGCAGAAGACCTTAATAGACATTTCTCCAAAGAGGACATACAGATGACGAAGAGGCATATGAAAAGATGCTCAATATCACTAGTCATCAGAGAAATAAATAAAAACCACAATGAG
>NW_017731526.1:172705-178003 GCF_001890085.2 Hipposideros armiger | reverse complement strand
AAGATAATTCTCATTGATTAGAATTGAATGAGTCAGAACACAGAAGTATGACCAAGAATAAAAGAGCAGGATGAGTCAAAGAGGAGCGAAATGTGCTGGGGTTTGGATGCAGAAGTTAGAGGAAGAGAAAGGAGAGAGACGACCTGCTCTGTGGGGGGAAGCTGTTTGGAGATGCAGGCCTCCCAGAATCCAACAATCGTTGTCTAAAACATCAGCCAAAGAAGATCTTATTTTACACCGTCCTATGAAAGTAGAGAGGAACCTAACTGTATTGGGCTATTTGTATTAGCCTCCTCACCTCCTTCTGTCTTTGCTCAAGTGTCAACTTATCCATGAGGACTTTTCTCTGACAACCCTACTTAAAATCTGTCACCACCACCTGTCCCCCAACCCATCCTTGCATTCCCTATACCTTTCACTATTTTTATTTTTTTTCTTATCATAGTACTTATCATCATCCAACATACTATATGTTACTTATACTTCCTTTATAATGTTGGCTCTATAATTGCAGGATTTTTTTTTGTTTTCATTGCTCTGTGTCTACTACACAAGACAGTGCCTGGGAGCTAGTAGGTGCTCAATGTGCTGAGTAAGTGCACGGATGAACCAATGGGTGGATGGATGAATTGAGTGCCCACTGCAACCCTGATACTGTGCTAAATGGGTACTGGGGATATAAAGACAAAAGGCAGGCTTCCTTCCCTGAAGTGCTTATAATGGCAGACAAGTAAAATAGTAGTCTCCAAAAATTATAAGTGTGAGCGTTATGCAGAGTTAACTGCAGGTTTCTGAGGGAACACACAGGAGGGACCTCTAAACTTGACTGCATTAGGATGTGGGAGGCTCCAGAAAGTGTTCCCCAAAGGAGTGAAGTCTGACATGGGACCCGGAGAATGGATGGAAGGTTGCCAGATACTAAGGAAAGAAAATGCCCTAATCCAGAAATAGATGTTTGAATGTGAACAGCTGCACTTTGAGAGAGTCAATACAGTAATTAACCAAAAGTATAAACCTAACTGGTTTATGCATACCTCTGACCATGCAGGCCTAATTGGCAGGATGAGTCTGGCCATCAGAGCTGTGATAGAATGATAACTTCTGGAGCTCATTGTTAAAGATGAAACCCAAGATTAGGCAATCAAAAACTAAGGCAGATGCCCAATGGCAATGAGAAGAAATTGAAGAAGATAATAGGAACTCCATTTCCCTTCTTAAAGAATACATTAGGAATTTTTATACTTAAATCAAGAGATTATCTAATTTAGTTTAGAATAAGCAAGCCAGTAGTATTTGATGTCCAAGACTGTAAAAATACCAGCTATGTCAGAAAAAAAATCACCTACTTTGAGTCCATTGTGTGCTGGCTCAATGAGAGCCAATTCTTAAACTTTCAGACATCCTGCGAGCTGGTTGTTAAACACCCATTATTAAAAATTAATATAAACTTTCAATTAAACAAATTATATTAAAACAAAGATGATAAGTACTTCAAACTTATAAGGTTCTAATTATTTTACTCTATTTTACTATTAGCTCCGCTGATCAGGGTATTTCTCTATTATATCTGTATGGTAGAAATACTTTGAAATGGAGTGCTACTGTGCACCTCTTCCCCAAAGCCTGAAGTCAGTGATGTCATGAAGTCAGTCATGTTGGGAATATTTAGAGCATGGAAATGGGCAAATGCTAGGAATCAGGTGCCATTAAATAATTTCTTGCACATCACTGCTTTGAACCCAGAAGAACCCTAATAGCTCAAAGGTCTGACTGCTGAGTTTGTCAGACTCAACTCGCAGAGTAGACCTGTGTCATAACTGTGGTTTCTCAACACCTCTTAAATGTTGTTCTTACATTTTGGGAATTTCCTATATTAGAGTCCTCAATGCCTCTCCCAGCCTCCCTTGTCACTAGGTACAGGCATGTGACCCAAGAAGAGGCTCTGCTTGGAATGCCTGTTGCTGGCAGGGCTGGTGGAGTCTACTGGAGGGGCACTGAGAGTCAGGGGCAGTGGTTGAGCTCGGCCTACGGTGGCCCTCTGAGTCCCCTATGCTATGAGAACTGTGCTGTCTGCTTGCGCCCTGTGATGGGTGGATCACATCTTCAGGGAACTGACACAATGATGTNGGGACAAATTATGCTCACAAACCAACACGTTCCTGTACATTTGAGTCAGGTTTTCAAATTTTGTGAGGTTTATCTATGGAGGGCCAGTCATGATTATGGTCTCTGGGGTTGTTTCCAGCCTATTGTATTCATTCTATGAAGCAGGGTATGGGTCCTGTCCATCCCTTCCTTGTTATTATGAGCTGACTCACTTCCCCCCACCATTCATATATTGAAGTTTTAACCCCCAGTATCTCAAAATGTGACCTTATTTGGCAATAGGTTTGTTACAGATTAATTAGTTAAGATGGAGTCATATTGGAGAAGGGTAGACCCGTAACAAAGTATGACTGGTGTCCTTATAAAAGGGGAAATTTGGACACAGACATGCACATGGGGAGAATGCCACGTGAAGATGAAGGCAGAGATCAGGTGATGCTTCCATAAGTTAGAGTGCCAAAGATTGCCAGCAAACCACTAGACATTAGGAGAGAGGCAGGGAACAGATTCTTTTTCACAGCCCTCAGGTGGAAGCAACCCTGCCAACACCTTACATAGTCTAGTCTCCAAAATGGTGAGATAATAAAATTTTGTTGTATAAGCCACCTGGTTTGTGGTACTTTCTTGTGGCAGCCCTAGCAAACTAGTACACCTGTAGTAGTAACATGAGCAGATGCCCGTACATTTTGGGGGGTACTCAGTTCTCCCAAAATCCTGCACAAATGTAAAGCCTCAGGCTCCTGGCCATACAAAACTTCCAAAATGTAGAGGAGATAGAATCAATAGGCTTAGATGCTGTTCCAAATTTATTTGTGTCATCCATCAATAATAGAAGCCCTTTTAGCTGATCTATATCAAATTCATTCCAGCAAGTGATTTTCAATGATATCAAAAGAAGACACCCCCTCTATTCATTTTCAGAAGCATGTGTCAGCACTCCCTAAAACCCACACTGATCTCGTTCCAGTAGCCTCCTTTGCTTTGAGGAATCAGAAAAGGACCTGATAAAAGCCCGATTAAAGAGATTTGCCATTGACTGGGGCGCTGTTTCAGATATAAAAGCACCTGATACATCTTCAGTCCATTAGGGTAAGCCACATCTGTCAGAGGCTCATCAACAATTAAACGTTACAAGACACCAAATGTCCCCACTGGGTCCTGAACAGGTGAGAGATAAATACACATTGAACTGGAATTGATACTCTTCACTTTTGATTCAAGGCCCTGGTCGAGCTCCATGGCTATTCTTTGCCAGTATTAATTCTATCTGGGAGTGGTCATAATTCACGTGTAGTAAGTGCTTAGTAACATTTGTTGGTAGAATCAATGGATGGATAAATAAATAGAACTAGTCCCTGGAAGTGGGTTCTTGATTGACCCCTAAACTATGCCTCTGTCCCTTTCCAAGAGCTCTTGATGGGGCATTAGCACTGTTTCACTGATCCCATTGTCTTATACACCCATGAAATAAAATTCCTAGAGATTCCAGTGGACGAACCATCTCTCCTTGCCACAGGCTTGACTTGACATCAAGTTCTACCTTATCCCTCAAAATGTGTCAAAATCCACCTTGCTCCAATGGTCCATTTGACAGATATTACTGACCAGTGTGTTTACTCAGTTGTAAAAATAAGTTTTACACATTGATCAAAATTTGGTGGACACATAGGCTGCAGCACAGATTGAAGACCACGGATCTATTGTTTGTTGGTATTCAGATTCATTTAATCTCCCCTGAAGGAGCCCTAGAACCCCTTCAGTTTATGGTACCAATTAAGCGCTCTAATCATGGCCATATGTGTGCCCAGATATCAGCATAAACAACACACCTGCTAATTCTCTGAACTAAAGCAGCAGTGATGGAAACTGGAGTTCAGGATTCACAACTGTGGTCCCAGTCAAAGGGTGGTAGTGAATTAGCAAACACATACGGCCAGCAATTTGGGGTTGGTTATTCTTCTAAAGAAGACTATGATTAGTCAAAATGCATCTGGCTATTTCCTCTCCTGATTTAGACAGCTGGAATCCTTATAATTTCCTCCTCTGACATGGTGAATAATAGCGCCCTGCCATTTGAAGGCCAGGGACTGACATAGATTTATGGGAAGTTAGCGGTCAGGTTGTGTTAGCCTCTGAACACAACAAAGATGGCACTGATGACCCATCATCACTGTGTGTGTTCAGCCTTATTTATCCAATGGTCAGGGTGGGTTTCTACGCATCTAGTTTACACGGTCTTATTTGGTATCTTTAAAAACCACACTTTCTATCTGTAAGGCTATCTAGCTTGAAGCAGGAGGATGTAAGGGAACAGGCTATGGCCTAAACTGAAGCCGAGACAAAGTAATGATCATCCGCATGGATTTAGCCTCATCAGTACGATGCTCTCATCTGAGAGAAGCATGGAAAATGAAAAACCCGTGGTTCTCGGAGTGAGACGTAACTAGATTAGAATCCCATTTCTGCTACTCGCAAGCTATGTCTCATTGAAATACTTATTCAAACTCTCGGTAACTCAATTTTCTTTGATTTGAAATGAGGCTAGTGATAGTACCTTCCTCCCATGTGAGCATGTGTGTGTGTGTGTGTGTGTGTGTGTGCATGCATGTGTTTGTGCAGATTATGAGACAGCATATGTTAAATAAGCTAATATATTGGAAAGTATCTGTCATAGTGCCTGGCTCTAAGCAGGTGTTCAATGCCTAATCCTTTTCTTTCTGTATAACCAAACCAGGATGCTGGAAATGTCCTCTCTGACTCACACAGCCCTGCTTGCAAAACACTGCCCCCTTTAAGTCAGAAACACATGAACAAATGAAAATCCAATTTGGACAAATCGGCACATTTTTGTTAAATCAATAAAAGGAAACTTCACCTTTTGGCACCTGTAAGTGCTCAACAACAGAGACCCAGTTGTTCTTCCAGCCACTGCGTAATTGCTACAGTGTGGTCTGGAGGAGAGGTGGGTAGTTTGCCAAAACACAAATGTAGATACTTCAAGCACATGAATAATGCATATCCAGTTACTACCTGTGTGCTAAAAACATGTAATTTTTAAGACCAGGGTTTGGGAAATGATCAGAAGATACAGGCATTGAAATAAATAAACCTCTTCCCAATTCAATGTATACCATGTTATGTTCCCTTCTACTTTCTTTGTTTATTTTCTTTGTTAGCAGAATAGAGATCACT
>NW_017731526.1:161660-169935 GCF_001890085.2 Hipposideros armiger | reverse complement strand
TTTTGAGAGACAGTCTGATGTCCTAGAACAAGCATGGCCTTTGGAATTTATTTATTCATTAATTTATTTATTTAATAAATGATTAGAGTATCGTCCATGTGTAAGTCACTGTTGTTAAGTGCTGGAGATACAGCAGTGAGTACACAGACAAAATTCCTTGTCTCAAGAGGACTATACTTTGATGGGGGAGATGGACAGTACAAGTGATGAGTAAGTAAGTTATCGAGTATGGTAAAGGTGATAAGGTACTATGGAGAAAAATAAAGGTGGGCAGGGAAGATGGGTAGTGCCAGGGGTGGGGAAGATGCTTACAAATCTAAATGGGGTAGTTAGAGCAGGACTTATTGAGAATGGGACAATTGAGCCAGGACTCATGATTGACACATGCTGGGGAAGAGCCTTCCAGGCAGACAAAGGCGCAAGTGGAAAGGCCTGAGGTAGGATCTTGTCTGGAGTATTTGAGGAGCGCTGAGGAGGCCAGTGGGACTGAATTGGAATGAGAACGGGCGAGAGTGGCCATAGATGTCAGTGAAAGAGGTAAGGGGGGAGTTTGGATCATTTGGGATTGTTGGCCACTTCAAGGAGTACATCTTTTACACTGAGTGAAATGGAAGCCATTGGATTATTTTGAGCAGGGAAGAAACATGATTTTGTTTTTGCTTTAAAGGTATCACTCTGACTTCTGCTTTTCAAAGTGTCTGTGAACCAGGGATAGTGGCATCTCCTGGAACAGGTCAGAAACAGACTCTCAGGCCCCAACCCAGATCTACTAAATCAGGGCCTGTCTCTGACAAGATCCCCAGGTGATTTGTATGCACAATACAGTTTGAGAAACAGTGATACAGGCTGAGGAGGAGAGAAAGAGAAAAAGCCAGGAAACAGTTAAGTGGCTATTGGCTATATCCTGGTAGGAGATGATGATAGTGTGGGCCAGGGCAGTGTCAGTGGAGGTGGAGAGAAGACAAAAATGGACATGGGTGTGAGAGAAAGGACAAACCAAGAATGATTCCTTGGTTTTGGGCCCGAGCAATTGGAAGGATGGAGTTCTCATACCTGGGTTAGGAAAAGAAAAGAGGGGGAGCAGACTTGGTTAAATTATGTTTGAGATGTGTGGTGGTTAATTTTATGTGTCAACCTGGAGGGTGTTTATGGATGAGATTGACATTGAAATTGGTAAATTTTGGATAGTGCAGATTGTCCTTCCTAATGTGAGGGGGCTTTATCCAATCAGTTGAAGGCCTGAATGGGACAAAAAGACTGGCCTTTCTGAGGAAGAAGGGATTCTCCAGCAGAATCCCTTCTGGCTTGCACCATCCGCTCTTTTATGTGTGTCTCCATGTACCGGCTCACACTGCAGATTTTTATTTGCCATCCTCCCAACCATGTGAGCCAATTCCATAAATATACATGCATGCATCTATGCTAATATCTTATTGGTTCTGTTTTTCTTAATTCAAAGTCATTGGATTAAATAAAATCACTAAGGATGTAGACAGAGAAGGAAGGAAACTTAGGGGACTAAGCTCTGGGGTCCTCTAATATTAAGAGGTCAAAAAGAAGAGAAGAAATCAGGAAAGGCTGGAAAGGAGAGGGAGTCAGGGAAGAGGTGAAAAGCCAGGTGAATGTGATACCTGAAAGCCAAGTGAGGAAGTGTTCCAAAACAGAGGTTGTGATTCATGTGTCTAATGCTGTTGATATTGGGTTGTCAGAAAAGTCATGATGCAGTTTTGCACCGAAAAACAGAAAAAATACATCATGCCTTTTCCGACAACCGAATAAGTCAGGTAAGATGAAGATTGAGAATTAGATGTAACAATATGGAGGTCTCAGATGACCTTGGTAAGATCAATGCCTGTGAAGAGGTAGAAACATGAAAAACCTGAGTGGAGTGAGTTTAGGGGAAATTGGGAGAAGAATGATTAGACAGTTAAATGTGTATGTGTGTCTTTATTTTTTAATAGTAGGTTTAAATTTACAGAAAAACTTAGCAAAAATAATAGAGTTCCAATATATTTCTTACCTCTCACAGGGTCCTCTTATTAACATTTTGAATTATGTGGTATGTTTATTATAATTGATGAACCAATATTGATGTATTATTATTATTAACTAAAGTCCATCATTTACATTAAGGTTCAGTCTTTGTATTTTACATTCCATAAATTTTGAAAAATCTATTATGTTAGGTATCCAGCATTACTGTTAAATTTTGAATCACAGATCAACTACCTACTAGCTGTGTGACCCTGAGCATATTACTTCAAGTTTAACCTCTGTAAATTGTACAGTTAGATAAGATAATATAGATTTTAAAATGCCTAACATAATTACTGGTATTAAATGTTAATTCCTTTCTACTCTCTTTTAAATGGAAGTCAAAGAAGGTATAGCCAAATAGTGATAGTTTTATTAAAATGCAACTTTGCAATAACAAATATTTCCAGCTTAATGTGACCTTTTTTTCATTTTAATTTCAGGATATATATTGTCCCCAACTAACTATTTACCACCATAATTTTTAGTATTTGGCCAGAGGACTCTGTTGTTTCAGGGTGATAAGGAGGTCAAGTCATCAGTTGATCTCTATATGGGTCAGTTAGTTCTACAATAAGAAAAATGGTTCCATCGCCACAGATAACACATCTCACCATTGCTGGCCATCCGTCTCTCAGACAGACTGAAAGAGGCCTCAGCCCGAGTGTGCTGACATCCCAGTGCAATCTCATCACTTTTAGACAAACAGCAGATGCTTTAAGGCTTTCAAGTGGTATAACATTTTTAGGGGAAAGCCATTTCCATGTAGAGTTTTTGGGAAAAGGAGTTTAAACATTTCATGGGAGGTTAATTACACAACCTTTAAGGATCCTTTCAACCTGACACTTTCACAAAATTTATTTAAGAGCTAGTAAGATAAGTGTGAGATTCTAGAGTCAGAGAACTGTGCTCTTAAAGGAGAAAAAAAATCAACTCTTGAAAGGAAATCTATTTAAAAACTTGAAGAAGCTTTGATGGACCTCACAGAGGAAGACAGGTGAATATTTCTCTAGGCTTTAGAAGAAAATTTTTCTCTGCTTTGGTTCTGGAAGCTATCATGATCTTTTATTTCATGGAATCAAAATCTTTTTGATAAGAAACAGTATTTGGGAACACATTTAGTTTGTGAAATGATGCAGCTAATGACTAGGCTGAGCTAAAGTGGATTGGTTCAATAAGAATATAGACTATGCAAATAAATGTTTTTCTCAGCTTTCTGAAAAATGCGTTAAATATAACCTGTCCATTTGAATCTTGAGTGGAAGGCTGATAATACTTGTTAGGTCTCAGATTAACAATCAATATTGATGTGGAGGTGGATTTAACAAAGAGAGGTGAGCATTGTTAATAAAGGTGGCAGTATGGGCTCAGAATTGGACACAATCCACCTGCCAGGTAGAGTAAGTAAGCAGCATTTTTGGTAGCAGCCCAGGATTGGACAAATGTGGATTAGAGTGGGCACAGGTTTCACAGCAACATGGAGTAGAGTTTCTTGGGCTCAGGTTAACCAGATCAGGACAGTGGAAGTCAGGAAGAACAAGGCCAAAGAGATGCCAAAGAGAACTCAAAAGCAAGATAAGATCTTCTGGCTATACCAAGTTCTTTCATTTTGATTGGTTGCCCAGGTTTATAGGGTGGGGCCATCTATCAGATATCTTTATGGCTCTCAGAGAGCTAAGTTTCCATTTACTCAGTAATTCATGTAACATCTTCATGTGTTTCTGTATATTCAAGTACTACTATATGATTAGCCACTTCACATATTTTCTTATGTAGACTGGCTTTTTTAAACTTTATATAAAGCTGTTTTAAAAGGAAACTTGTATCACTAGTTTAAATGGAAAAACCTTTTTACCATACAAAAATAACTATAAAAATAAATATAATGGAAACAGAGCAATGTTAATTAAATTGTAAATAATTTTTTACCTGCACTTTTGCCAGACCAGATCTGATATTGACATCCACTTCCTCTTTATGAAATGGGACATTACCTTAGTGTTGGATCACTGATGGGGTAGTTTCAAATTGAGTCTCTCTCTCCAATCAGAAGAATTGAAGGAAAACAGAAAAAGGCATAACTTTTCTCAGTATGTGATTCGTTGTTATTTATGGCCCAGTCTAGGGCTTGTGAAACCTTCTCATATATCACCCAAATCATCTCATTTACCATTCAGAATCATCTTAGCTGTCACATTTGGAGAAATACTACTCTAGAATAAAATTTCTAAAACCTGAAACAACAATTTCCAAAGCTTTGCATGTAGACTTCTGCTGACATATGAAAGTATTCTTGCTGGTCCATAGTGAAATAAAATATAAGAACAATATGTAATATTTTCTTAATGTTAAGTTCATTCAATCTATGGTTAGTATGAGAGTATATATTTTTTCATGTTAAATATTTACTCATATGAAATGGTGATAATGGAAGGTGAATATTTTTCTAATTTTATATTTTAAACATATAAAGGCTTGTCATCCTCTATTCTGAGAAAAATATTTTATGACTGGTCAACACCGCAGTTTTGGAAACCTCAGTCTAGACTTTTAACCTTGAAAGACTAGAGATTCTCTACTTATTCTTGCATCCCTTTCACCATCCTTGAATGTGATTTCTCACCTCAAGGTTAGATTCTGGTTCAAAATGCCTGCTATAGGTCAGCCATCATGTTAAAATTCCAGGTCAGAGAAATAAGAAAAGGTAAAAGTTTAAAAAAACTGATGCCTCTGCCTGCTGATTCAAGTCATTTTAAGCAGCTTTTCATGTTGTCTACACACTTTGCTTATACCCCATTGGCCAGAACCTAATCACATGGCTACAATCAGATCTATGGTCCGCTGGGAAATGTAATCTATTCACTTGGTTTCCATACAAATAGAATCTGGGTTTTTGTTTGTTTGTTTGTTTGTTTACTAAGGAAAATAGATAAGGAGTGGTAACTGGTGTCTCTGCCACACAATCTTTCAATTCTAGCTTGAGTGTCAAGGTTCTTTCCCTGAAACACACAATCTCTTGTAGATTCTCTCCTCTGAAATAAATAACACCTTTATTTTGTGGCATTCATTTGGTCTTGATCACATGCTAGTTTGTTTGCCTTCCTGTCTTTTCTATCCTACTACTATATAATAAGCTGAGTGTAGAGGTTAGTTTTACACCTCTGTAGATCTACATGTGGTATCTAACACAGCATCCTGCATATAGTTTATACTTAATAAACTTTCATCAGTTATTCCATTAGAGTATCAAGAATGAGTAAAGTGGGATAATGGCAGAGCTGGGAGGATATCATGGTACACTTCAACTCTCCATAACTCCCCGTACCTGCCCTCTTCCCAAAATTTTTCTAGGGTTGACCCAGCTTGTACTTTTCAAAATCATCTGGTAGTCCATCTTTTCTGTCCATACCATTGGTAACTTTTGCCAGGGCTACTTTCCCTCATGTGAAACTTCCTTTAGTGTAGTTCATGACCAAGAGAAAACTTTCCAGGAGTGTCGATGGTTCTCTGTGAAGCAGGAGTTGGTAGCCATCCAGCTTCCCTGGGCAGACATCCACACTACAGACAATAACTGTCCAAGTTGGCAAGAATTCTCTGGATTCAGCAGAAAGGACACTACCTGGACAGACAGCAGAATTTGAAGTCCAAATTGCCTTTTTTGGCTTGAGTAATTCCCTAAACTCATTGCCAATCAAGATGAGTTCTATGTGTCTCACTAACTCTAGACACTTAGTCTCCTGGGCTTTCCAGTATAGGCAGAATTAGCATGGCTCCATCTCCGAGGGTTATATTTTGAAAAAAGAAGAAAATTAAGAAGGCCTTTGTTTCTCATTTACCTGCCAGTGTATCACGACAGCCCAAGGGAGAAGAGCATGGCTGAGATTATTTTTAACAGCCACATAATTGATTTTTTACTCCAATGTATTTTCTTTGGAAATTTCAGCTATCTCTTAGAAGTTCTGAAAAGGGTATTTACTCGCTGGCCGTGGGTATTTTTATTTCATGACTTTATTTCATGGTGAACTTCACAGATCCATATGTTTGTCTGACAAGCTCCTTTTTTCAGCTATTCCAAATCACAGTATAACTAGGTTAAAACATTTGGAGGTGAAGACTCCCTCAAAGACTAGAAGAATTTACCAGATATATTGAGCATACTGACTTGTACACACACATAGCCTCACTCTTTAGTCTGATATTAATCTTTAATATAGTAAATCTATTGTGATAGTTATATGAAAATGGCAGCTTGGAAATGTCGCTATTGTGGTGAAAGCAGAGAAAATGGTGATTCCTGAGCTGAGAGGCTTTGCAAACTGTGCTGTTCTAGCTGCCTAAGCAAAGGTTAGAGCATCTAAAAGGTAAGGAGATCCTTTTTGCTAATATGGACCTTACAAGGAGAGCATGCAAAGTAATGTTCAAGTAAACACTTTCCTAACACCTTTTGGCTTTGGTTTCCTCACCTGTAAAATGAGAGAACTGGACCAGGAAATCTCAGAGGTTCATTTCTGCTCCATGATTTTGTTGTTATACAGAATCAGCTGACTAGAATCAACACAGTGGGTTGACTTCATGACAGGTTGATGACATTTCTGACCCCCTTAGGTTTTCCTACCTGAACCAACACAATCACATTGAACACTGATTATATTATGCTTTCTACCCCTTCCCATTTCCACATAAATGGGAGTTGTGACAAACAATTGTCCTAAGATATGGATTGTGGTTTGGTTGAATTCTTACTCATTTGGAACCTGTATCATTATCTAATTTTGTTCATTGCTCACTTACTCAGGTGCTTCTGTGGAATGGCAGTCCCAGAATGTGAAAAGCAAATTGTTAGTCAGGGCAAGAAATGGGAAACAGGTGCGCTGCTAACCAAATATAGCAGAAAACTGTGATCAGGTTTCTGGGGGACACCCAGCCCTACCTATCACAACCTGGGTATAGTTGTTGCCTCTCCCTCAAACTCAATCACTTGCTTTCATTTTCAATATATATGAAACAACAACAACATCAATACCATCTCCTCTTCAGGCTATTACATCCATGGCGAGCATTTTCTGATTGCTTCAGATGTTAGTGAAAATAGGACACAAATTACTTTCTTAGTGCCCCTTCCTTCTCTCTTCCACTTCTTTTACAAGAAAGGTGTGACTTCCTTTTTAATTAAAAAAAGCAAACAATCTTAAATGGCTTCACTTCCTTCATCTACGTTTGCTTATTTCTCCCACTGCTCTCAAATGGTCTCTGAAAGCAGTGCATTTTCTTTTAAACAGTGAAGGTAGGTTCACAGTCTTTTTTCATAGACATCTTTCCAAGAATTCAAAAATGCAACTAACAGATGTTTATTAAGCGTGTACGATGTGCTAAGCATGAGGGATGTGAAAACAAATCAGTCATGTTCCCATAAAGAGCTCACTGTCTAGAGGGACAGGCACACACATAAGCTGATGAATATAAAGAGCATGGGCTGTGTCAGAGGTGAGGACAGGATGTACAGGAGTAGGTCGGAAAGAAGCAGCTCAGTCAGATAGGATAGGAGGACAGTGTCAAAGAAAGCTTCTCAGAGGAGAGAATAGAAGCAGTGGGTTTTGAAGATAATTGTGAGTGAAGCATTGAAGTAGAGGAAGTGGGAGTTCCAGGCAGAGAGAGAAACCAGAACCTATGCCAGGGGGTGAGAAAGAGCATGGAGCAGTAGAAGAATGGCAACTGACTGAATATTGCTAGAAAATAAAGTGGGAGTGGAGGGAAAAGGGAATGCCAAGCGATGACAGTGACAAGGCAGGCAGAGGCCATGGCATGGGGAGCACAACAAGCTGCACTCTGGAGCTTCGAGTTTATCTAAGGCCTCTAGACACTGGGGTTATTTTCTTTTCTGACACTGGAAAGTGAAAGGATTTCAAGTAAGAGAATCACATGATCACGTTTGCATTTTAGTAGGATCACACTAAATGCAAGGTCAAGTCCAGAACCAAGAGCAGAGCTAGGCACATTGTACGTCCCTAGAAGTTTTCATCAAATGAGTGAATGAATGGTGTCAGAACAAGAATAGATTGGTTATAGGCGAGTCTGGATCAGGGAGTTCTGGTGAGAGACTGTTGTAATAATGATTTAAAGTAATAAAATAATATTAATAGTAAATGAATATTAATATTAATAATAATGTTGAGGATGGGGAGAAAAGAATGTATTTGAAAGCAATTAAGGAAGTATAATTGATAGAAGTTGGTTTTTTTTT
>NW_017731526.1:155651-159265 GCF_001890085.2 Hipposideros armiger | reverse complement strand
ACATTTATATAATTTATGCAGTAATCCCCCCAATTAGTCTTGTATCCAACCTGGCACTATACATAATTGTTGCAACATTACTGACTATATTTCCTATGCTGTGCTCAACATCCCCATGACTATTTTGTAATACCCAATTTGTATTTCTTACTCTCTTCACCTTTTTCACCCAGCTCCCCAACCCCCCTCCCTCTGGCAACCATCAGTTTGTTTTCTGTATCTATGAGTCTGTTTCTGCTTTGTTTATTTGTTCATTTTGTTCTTTAGATTCCACATATAAGTGAGATCATATGGCATTTGTCTTTCTCAGTCTGACTTGATTCACTTAGCATAATACCCTTTAGGTCCATCCATGTTGTTGCAAATTGTAAGATTTCATCCTTTTTATGGCCAAGTAATATTCCATTGTCTATAGTATGTACCACCTCTTCTGTATCCTATTGTCTACTGATGGGCACTTCTCATATACTGTTGGTGGAGTTGCAAATTGGTGCAGCCACTATGGAAAATAGTTTGGAGGTTCTTCAAAAAATTAAAAATAGAACTACCTTATGATCCAGCAATTCCACTTCTGGGTACTTATCCAAAGAAATCCAAAACACTAATTTGAAAAGATATATGCACCCCTATGTTTATTGCAGCACTATTTACCATAGCCAAGACATGGAAGCAACCCAAGTGCCCATCAATAAAGAAAGCATTCTAATCTAATCAATCAGGCTTAGGAAATAAAGCCTTGTTTTTCATGGCACCTAATCCCACCTATTTGATATCACTTTTGTGTTAAAAATAGAAAACACATTAAAAGAAATTCGGAAGTGGCAATATTACAATTTAAAGTATGTAATTGTGTTTGATGTTTTTTTTTTAGATAAACCCCTCACAATGGAGAAATTCTTTTAAATGAATATGAAGGCAGGGAAATTTGAAGATGCTGAGAGGTTGTAGAAGTGGAATGAAGATGATGGTTCTATCTGCTGGTTGAAGAATGTTGAGAGAGTGATTTTAACCACCCATAGTCCATCTTTTCCTAACCCAATTCTTCCTCAGGGACCCTTTTCAAAGCTTCAATTCTCCTTCCCTTTCCTCTCCTTCCCCATTCTCCTTTCCCTTTGTTCCTCCCCTCCATCTTTCATTCTTTTACCTTCATCCTTCCTCATTCTTTTCTTCTTCCTCCTTTCCCTTATGACTGAGTTCTGCAATAGGGAATTCAGGAAACGTACCAGTCCATGCACAGGTGTAAGGGATAAATAAAGGCAAGGGGTAAATCAGAGATAGAATAACTGGGAAACATGCCAAATAAATTCCACTATTTAATACAGTTTAATTCATTTCAACAATAATTTATAAAGCACCTCCTACATGCAAGGCATCATTGTAAGCACCAGGGATGCAAAGATGGAATTTAACGTGTCATCATATTAAAGGACATCCCAGTATATTTAATTCAGAAATTCACTGACTACTTTCTTTTCACTGAAGAGAATTGTCATCTTTTTCATTCTTCCTCTACTTTTTACCAAAGAGTCTATGTAACAGCATTTGAAGACTAAATAATTAAAATCTGGGAAGGATGTTAGCTGTTTTGTTGCCTGGGTCAATACATGTTTGTCAGAGGAGCTCTTTACATGCCCAGTACAACCTTGACATTTAAGACTCTAGCATTATACAATTATTTAATTTTATCCACTTGGACTCAAGAACAGAAAGATAAAACTAAGTCCAAGGCTTCCCTTCTTGTCTTTATTGTAACTATGTCAAAAATATCTTATAGTGAAGTTCCTAAGCTGAAAGTTCCAGGGTGGTTTTGCTGTGTCTGGGTANTCTGTCTAGTTGTGGAGGACGTTGATGAACTGGCCCATGTTGGTATTATCATTGCGCTCTTCCCGGGTGAGGCAGTCGCTCGCTGGCCTCTGGACGGCCACTCACGGCAGCTCACACGGGCTGCCGGCCACTCACGCTGTCTGCCAGCCACACATGGTAGCTTATGGCAGTCCACTGCAGCAGGGGCTGCAGCCTATGCTGTCGCTGGAGACTCATGGCTGTCCAGCTCCAGGTCGAGCTGTTGTTCAGCATCTGAGCTGTAGAGGGCGCAGTGTCACTGGTCCTCATGTGGGATCCAAACCGGGGCTCTGCTGCTCAGAGCTGGTGTCCCAAGCCAGCTCTTAACCAACGCGCCACTCGGCCAGCCCAAGTTGCTGTTTTTTGTTTTTTTTAAATAGGTAGGCAAAAGGGGAAAAAAAAAAGGAATGCAAGATGACTGCCAAGTTTATGAATTAAAGAACTTGGAAGAGAAGGCTATGCCATTCAGTTAGACAGAAAACACACAGAAAGTGAAACAAATGACAGAGGAGAGGATGGAGATGAATTATTCAAATTTGGACAAGTTGGATTTGAAATGTATTAAGACATACAAGTTGAAATATTCAGTTGGAGGTTTAAATCAGGAACTCAGGAGATAAGTACAGGTTGAAAATAAAGATTTGAGAGTCATCAGTGAGTAAGTAAAAATTCCAGCCGTTGGAGCAGATGAGATTAGTCACGGAGCCTAAGGGGAAGAACATGAGGGTCTGAGATTAAGCTGGAACAAAGACAGAGACTCGAATACCAGCCACTCCAATGGATTTTCCTACTTCCCCACTAGTTCTGCATTGCTCTCCTGTCCTCTGAGTTATCCAAAACATGCTGCTGAAAATTTGAGTTTCTAAGTGTGAATTTTATAATGAGCCTAACCAGTAACAGAACACAAAGAAGAAGAGCCAATGCATATGGTAATTTTTACCTGTGAGTGGGAAGATCATGACTGTGGTGGACGATGTAAGTAAGACAACTGACTCGAGGAAGACTTGTTAAAAGATTTGGAGTATGAAACTCAGGAGAACATGTAACTCAAGGCTCAATTGTCAGTGGAGACTGGAATTATACCTGGAGCATAACTATATGCAGTTTCCCTGAGGATCCAGAATAAATGAGGTCGAATTTATAAAATTCACACTGTTTGGCATTATGCTTTGTTAAACTAGTTGCAATGATTTAGCTGGTACCATGATTAATTTACCTATGTAACATTCCTCATATATAAGACGGCAGACTTTTTATATAACATGGCTAAATAAGAAAGCCACATGTTAAACACTACCTCAGAGGCTATAGAATATGAAACGGGACTGTGACCCCAAAGTAAATTTGCTTCCTTAGATGTTTGTGGCAGAATTCACCTGAAGGTCTCCTGGGTAGTTTTAATACAATAATATTGTCTAGAGTTTTACTAACCTTCAAGGTAAGAGATTCTTTCAAATTTGTATCATTTCCCACTTTTCTTTCCTTAATGGGAATAGAAAATTACTATCTACCATCAGTCCTACATTATCCAGTAACATTTTAAAGACTAATTAAATCTTCCTACATTTATTTTTCCCTTTAAGACATATAATCTCAGCTCCTTTGGGAATTCATACTGATACCCATTCCACTAATCTGGAGTCATTTTTGTTTCTGTCATCTTGAATATCTCCAAGGATCCACATCACACTTGTACCACCAAAATTTGAACAGTTCTTCTACTAAAGGCAAATATTAAGAATAGAAAGGAGATTCAAATCCAGTACAATATA
>NW_017731526.1:140708-152642 GCF_001890085.2 Hipposideros armiger | reverse complement strand
ATGGTCCCTCAGAGGACTCCAGTGGCAGTGAGCCACAATTGCCAATGGAGGGAGCCAGCTCAATATTGCGCCTGTGCATTGACTTCCCCTCCCTTGTTTTGCTCATCTCAGTCCCTCTCCCATAAATAACCATCTCCATGCAGGCTTTTGCTCTAGGATCTATTTTGGGAGGAGACACAGAGGCTTTGGAGAAAGATGATTCTTCCCAATTAAAAAGGGAGTGATGCATAAAGAGAAAGGTCTGCCTTTTCTTCTCAGTTTTGGACATTGAGTTGAGAATATGATGCTTGGAGCTATGAAAAAGAGGCCATGGAATCACAAAAGATGAACATTGATATTATTAAGCTGCCTAATGAACCAATTCTGGAACTGCTTCTTTGGGTTTCTTGTTATGTGAAATAATAGTGCTTTAAGAGTGTTGCTATCTAGGAATTTCTTAATTCTAGCTGAAACTGTACCAACACCCATCATGACCTGTCTTGGCTTTATGCCCATCCTGGTGGGGACTGAAAACACCTCTCATATCCTAACCTTTGCACATGTTTTCCTTCTACCTGGAATGGCCTTCTGTTTCCTTTCTTTTCTACCTATTCTTGTTCTTCTCAGCTACCTAATTCTCATTGTCCCTTCAAGATTTAACTTAAGCTCCACATGTCATTTGGAGTAAATGCCCCTCCTCCATGCTTGCCTAATGGTCTGTGCATACCTCCACCGGAACACCTACAACACTGTCTGATCATCTGCTATTTGTCTTTTCGTCTCCTCTGTAGATTGTAATGTTACTGAAGACAGGAACTCCATTTCCAGGGCTGAGCACAATGCCTACCATTTACTTATATATTTACTGAATGGTTGGGTGTGATTGGTCAGGGGAATGTTGGAGAGTGACGAGATGCACAAACCACACATTGGACAGAGTCAAGGCTATTGGGTCCAGCACTCCTGTTTCATAGAAAACAAAATATAGATAGTAAATAGATCCTACTGTACAAAAATTACTAAGATACCCTGCAAAACAAATGGGCAAGCTTAGATGATCTTCATGATTCCTTCCAAAACAACAAAACATTTATATTATTTTTTCTTGAAGTCTTTTGTTGTTGTCATTGTTGTTTTTAATACCAGATACTGGCAGAGCAGTCCTAGAGTCAAGGTTTCTTAACATTTATTTAGCTTTTAAAAACAAACAAACCAACAAACAAAACCCTCTCCTTTGTCACCTAGTTTAATGGATGCATGAATAGATATTTATTGAAGCCAGCCCGAGACAACTCTGAGCAGAATTTATGGGTGAATAACAGACTATTAAAAACAAAACAGTGTGCTGGTTATTAAGCTCTTACTTTCCAGATTGAAACTTATTCTTCTATAACTCTGCTATTCCATGCTATGGCCAGGACCCTGCAGACCACACTGCCGCTTTGCCAGCTGGCTCCTGTGAGGCTCTGTCAATACAGAACATTAGAGGGAGCCTGGAAGGCAAGTGGAGAGAAAGAGGCGGCACGCTTCTTCCCGTTCCTGTCACTGTCACATCAGCGGTGGTTCTTTGTCCCAGAAGCAGTGGCTAGTCAGTAGCAGTTTGTTTCAGTCCTCAATTTTTTCTCCACACTCCCATACTCAGCCTTTTTCCTCACAAATGTTTGTACTCACTAAGTCCCAGCTCCACAGGGAACCCTCTGAGCACCTGCACCATCAGCACCAGCCAGGCCGTGTCTCTTCCTCAGAGTTCTAGGTCTCAGCTCTGTGGGGACACCCTCCAAGCTTCTCTGTTCTCATATGCTGCAGTCACTATCTCTGTGTTATCTCAGTGCTCTCTTTCACTTTTTTTTTTTAAAGATTTTATTGGGGATTTGGGGGACGGGAACAGCGCTGGGGAATCAAGGGAAGGGGAACAGACAAGTTGCTGTTGTTTTGTTCTTCAGTCTAGTTGTGGAGGTTGTTTGCTTCACTGGCCCAAGCTGGCACCATCATTGCGCTCTTCCCGGGCAAGGCAGATCAGTTGCCGGCCTCTGGACGGCGGCTCACCACGGCTGCTGGCCGCTCACGCTGGCTGCCGGCTACATATGGTAGCTTATGGCAGCCCACTGCAACAGGGGTACACCGTCACCGACGACCCACGGCAGCCCAGCTCCAGGTTGAGCTATTGTTCAGCATCTTAGCTGTAGAGGGCAGTGTCACTGGCCCTCATACGTGGGATCCGAACCGGGGCCCTCTGGCATCCCAAGCCAGTTCTGAACCAACGCGCCACTCGGCTGGTCCGTCTTTCACTTTTTCTAGTCCTCCAAAACCTGTTTAAATAAATCCCTCTACTAAATTCTCCCTATTAAAATAATTGGTGTGGTTTCTATTTTTTAACCAGACACCTGGCATGAGATATAAATGAATCTACTATAAAAGACATGTATAGTATCTAAATTTAATTCAATACATTAATAGAGAGTAAATGTCTTCACATCTGTAAGCATATTTTTTTTTCTTTATGATACATCATTTGAGCTCTCAAGAGCTCCTTGAAAACAGTGATGATCTTATGAATTTGTTGATTCCTTGACCTAGTGCAGTGCCTGAGCCATAGTAGTTAGGTTGCTGAACAAATAAGTGAATCTCTGGTTAAAATGCTGCCTATACCAAAGAAGGACTAACACCTGAAGCCAGGCTAACTCAGTAGGAATTTAGCCTTAGCTGTTGCAAAGTATCATCTCTAAGGGAAAAGAACTGTGCCATCATCATAACCCTTTGAATTTTATATCACTTTGGAAGGTGGGTTTATTTATGACTCAAAGAAGGCAAACTTGGAAACAAATTTCTGGCCACAGAAGGCTAGAATATGCTAAGATCACAAGACTCACAATCATTCGTTATGTCTCCACTCTGTGCCTGTGCATGTATTATCTCTAATTCCCCTACAACATCTTATTTGTTAATAATATATTACTCATTTTATAAATGAAGAAATAGACTCTTATAGTCTAAATAAATTGCCCAGGATCACCTAGCTAATTGCTAAGCTATGATTTAAACCAGGTTTATTACTCTATAGACCATTTTCTTTTGTCATATCTTTGCACGGCCTAAGATTTGGACTTGTTAAATTGAAATAGAGACAGACATGCTTAAATAGAGGTTGCCACAAAAATGCATAGACATTTTAAGAAAGGAAAAAAAAACTGTATTAAAATAACGCTGATGGTAACCACTTTGAGCACCTCTTGTAATTGCAGAAGTCAAATGTGACTTGTATTCATATTTTGTTATCAGTATATATTGAGTATTACAATTTTAATACAGTTTTTCCCTTTCTTAAAATATGTATACACTTTTTGGCACCTCTATATTTTGTGTTTTCATATCAAGAGCAATGTGCTCTAATAAGCACTTGAACTTGTTAGCCAGCATGAGAGATAACAGTTGTAAAATACTTCAAGTTTGAAGGGTTTTGTCTTGTGGAAACGAATGCCAGTAAAAGATAATGGTACTTTTCTTTCACTCTCCTAATGATTGTTAGGCTTAGCTTAATCTACTCCTGGCTTAGTGATTGCCTTTGGTCAGAGTGTTCCCTGAATCTGAATCTTATCCCCTGTTGAAATTTGGTTGAAATTTAGCTTTGATTATCTTGGTGTCAAAGGTCCTTGGGCCTTTTCCTTTTAGGGGTCAGCGGTGTTAACTTCTTTGTCTCTAAGTTGATGAACTCTTTGTCAGTATTAGCATTACCTCGATTAGCCATTGGTCTTCTTGTTCAATCACTGATCTTAATTTTTTTTTCTAGTTTTCTCTCTCCTCCTGGCCAAAGGCCAATTCGCTTTGTTGAGATGAATCAGGCACTACTCCTGATCTTGTCTGGCCTCAAATCCCCAGATGGCCAATACCAGGGGGAATTTCCCAATATGCTTTTCTGCTGAATTTATTTCTTATCCTTTTTTACCCTTTAGCAGAGCAGAACAACCTTCTTCTCCTTTACTAGAACATGAAAAAATTGATTCACATATAATAATAGAAAGGCCATTAACCTACCAGATCGTTTCTACCAGCAGCTGGTTTTACAGTTATGCTGCTACAGTGCAAGGGCCCTTATGTCTTACACAGAATATTGTGAACAGGAAAATTAAACAGAATTTCTGAAATAAGGTTTCCACAGACAGAAGAGAAGTACATTTGACAATACTGCAGGTGGGAGGAATATATGGTCAATATGGACATGGTTTGAGTGAGTTGACATCACAGGGGATCTGGGAAGCAAAAGAAAACTGCAACCCTTCCCCCAGGAATTCCTTTGGGGATGGTATTGGAAAGGGAAATGAGGTTTGGGTTCAAGGCACGTTTTATTTGCCTCACCATTTTTCTTAGGATTAGCCTTGTCAGTAATCTGTCTTTCCTAGAACAGAGCTAAGCATAAAGGATTGCTGGTTTCAAAAGTATGGATGCAAAGCCAAAAGGAATCCACGCATGTCATCTATTTCTTGTAGTTTGGGAAGGAAAAGGGATCCTAGGGGTTTGTGGAGAAATTTTAAAGTGAGAAAAAAAAGGTTAAAGACAGATATTGCCACGAAGATTAAAATAACCCCAATGGAGAAGATCCCATGATCCAGTAGTTGGTTATTAGGATTTAGTGTACATTCTCTTACTTCTTAATTGCTATAGCTATTTTTCAAACCAGTCTCCTGGAGATGTGTCCCAATTTTATAGTTTAGCTCAAAGCTAATAGGATTTGCTTTAGAGTCATGTTTATGAAGGTCTACCCAGAAACTGAAGGATACTTTTAAGAAACTATGTTGAAGGGATACTGAAATAAGGCAGGAAAGTAACCTTTATTGAGCAACAGTATTTACTATGTGTCAGACATGTACTAGTTTTAAAAAAAGAACTTTAGTTTTAATGGAATTGTAGATTCACATGTTGTTGTAAAAAGAAAATACAGAGAGAGTCCATGTATCTTTTGACCAGTTTTTTCCCCCCAATGGTAACATCTTATAAAACTATAGTATAATATGGAAAGCTTGTTTACCCTAGAAATCCAATCCTATCCTATTTGAATAGTAAAATTGGGGGTAAGGGGACTTATGCTGAACTTAACCAGGAAAAATAAATCAAGGGGAAAATGGAATTAGTTTTAGATTCACATTTTAGCTACTCACTCAAGAGCAAAAGATACCTATGGAAAATAATGCCAAAAAGTAACATTGTAATAAACGTGAGTGACTAGTCAGAGAGATCCTAAAGGAAGAAGGTAATTTTAAAAGTTCCTATTAGCTGTTAAAAGATGACAAATTTAAATAATATAAAAGTGTTTGGGGGCCAGCCGAGTGGCGCGATGGTTAAGAACTGGCTTGGGACGCCAGAGGGCTCGGTTCGGATCCCACATATGAGGGCCAGTGACACTGCCCTCTACAGCTAAGATGCTGAACAACAGCTCAACCTGGAGCTGGGCTGCCGTGAGTCGCCGGCGACGGCGTAGGCTGCAGCCCCTGTGGCAGTGGGTTGCCATGGGCTACCGTGTGTAGCCAGCAGCCAGCGTGAGCGGCCAGCAGCTGCAGTGAGCGGCCATCCAGAAGCCGGTGACTGATCTGTCTCGACCAGGAAGAGCGCAATGATGGTACCAGCTTGGGCCAGTGAAGCAACATCCTCCACAACTAGACTGAAGAACAAAACGACAGCAACTTGTCTTTTCCCCTTCCCCCAATTCCCCAGCACTGTTCCCATTCCCCCAATTCCTCAATTAAAAAAAAAAGTGTTTGGTATCAGTGAAAAATACCAAAATAGGTCAGTAGATTAGAGAATAACGTCCAGGAATAGAGCCAAATAGATATATATGATTTTGGTTTATATAAAAACCTAGAATTAATGAGGAAGAGATGGAATATCTAAAAATGATAAGGACAAAATGGTGAGGGGGAAAAAGCTAAAATCCTATTTCACTAATATCAAAATGAATTAGATGAAACTCAAACTCTATAGGTAAAAAAAAAACAAACCCAAAAACAAAAACTAAAGTATTAGAATTAGATAAAGACCTATTTTGAAAATATTAGAGCCAAGAAAAACTTTATAATAGTGACACAAAACTCACACTCTATATTGAAAAAAAAAGATAAATTTGATTACATGCAAATCAGAACTATTGAATTAAAAAATGCCATTAAAAATTTAAATCAAACCACAAACAGGGACACATATTTTCAACATTTATGGAAAATAGTTTATCTATTTTTATAAAACATTCCTACAAATGAATACAGAAAAGACCAACAACCTGATAGAAAAAGGGCAAAGAACACAAAGAATAAGTTCATAAATGGTGAGTAATGTTGTAAAATATTTCTGAACCTACGCATCATTAGGAAGTTGCAAACAGTTTCCAAGCTTTACTGAGACCCTTCTGAAAATGTTACTGAACTGCCATTTTTCCTTTATCAGATTGGCACAAATTAAAAGTTAGATATTGAACAGTGTTAGGTAGAGGGTGGAGAAAAACAGGCACTCACTTCTGAATGAAGAGATATGTTTAAAGATGCTAATTGCTACATTTAAAAAAAAATTATTGGGGTGATGGAAGGAGAGCTACATTGTTTTTAACAGCAAAGCAAAAATCAGGTGTAACTTAAATGTTCCTCATTAGAGAAGTCTCAGTTGGGTAGAATTGGCTAGGCCTTTTTGCTGTCCTAGCCAATAGTCTGGCTCAGTCATTGATGGAACTGTTGGCTCAAAAGCTCAGGCAGACCTTAAAAGCTGGAGACTATCAACTCATCGCATCTCTTGTAAGTGGTCAAGAAGTTCTTTCTTGAAAGGGAACCTGAGTGGTTCCTAAGAGTAAGCCAATATGATATCATTTGTATATAAAAGCTATTCATATACATGTATATATATATATATATATATATATATATATATATATATAAAATATTTAGAAGAATACACAAAAAATCATTAATGGTATTGCCTTGAATAGTAGTGTTTGGGGGAAGATTGCTTTTTTAAATATCCTACTATGCTATAAAAATATTTTAGCAAGAACACAAATTGCTTTTATTAATACTATCAAAAGTTGTTGATTAATTTAGAAATAGTTTCCAAGCTTTACTTAGCCCCCCTTAGTGAGAGGCCATGTCTCTCTAACATACTCAGAATTCCTTAGCCCTTCCCAAGCTCACAGGCCTTCCCAGATTCTCTGCCCCAGGTACTTGCCCCAGCTCTGTCTCAATAATTTTCTATCCCATTAACCCGTTTTATTTTCCTTTAGGTTTCCTGGACCCAATCCCAACAGGAGGGTGGAGGACCACCACCACCTCCAAGCAAAGCTCTGGACACCCTCTGGGTGTCCTACAGTTCAGCTCAGTAGTGACATTATCTACCTGGAGATTGTATCAGATTTCACAGGTTAAGGGTTCAGTCCTGTAAGACTGATACCACCTCCACCCCAATTCAGATGTCAGCTGCAAGCCCAGGTTGTTAACTGTGCTTCTGACCATTTGGCTACAGATTGGAGGCTCCCATGATCCCCTCCTTGGGTTTGATTAATTTGCTAGAGCAGTTCACAGAACTCAGAAACATGTTACTGACTAGATCACTGGTTTATTATCAAAGGATATATACCTCAGGAAGAGCTAGATGGAAGAGATGCACAGGGCAAGTTATGGGATAAGGGTGTGGCACTTCCATACCATCTCCAAACACACGACTCTCCAAATCTCCACATAGTCACCAACATGGAAGTTCTTCGAACTCTGTCCTTTTGTGATTTTATGGAGGCTTCAATATACAGCCATGACTGGTTAAATCATTGGCCATTGGTGATTGAACTCAATCTCCAGCCCCTCTCCCCTCTGCAGAGGTCAGTGGGCAGGACTGAAAGTTCCAACCTTCTAATCACATGATTGGCTCTACTGGCAACCAGCCCCTGCCCTCAGGTGCTTTCCAAAAGTCACCCCACTAACATAACACAGGACACCTTTAAATACTCTCATCACTTAGGAAATTGCAAGGGGTTGGGGAGTTATAGGCCAGAAGCCTAGAAGGAATATCAAATATCATGAATGACCAAATATATATATATTTCTTATAAATCATAATATTGAGATTTTATTCATAACAATTCTCATTATCAGAAATTCTTATTTGTTTGTTTACATTTTCATTCCCTGCCTCCTCCAACATGTAATCAACTCCAAAAGGGCAGGACTTAGTACCTGTCTTGTTTACTGTTGTAGTCTCCCCTTGTAGTAGAACACCTGGTACATAGTAAGTGCTCAGTATGTATTTGTTGAATGATTGAATGAATGACAAGCAATATCAAAAATAGCTAAGTCTATATGCTGATTCATTTCACCTGGAATATAAATTGGGTTTCTCCAACTTAGAAATGGCTTAATTTTCTATTTTTTCTTTAACATAGCATATACTTAGCATCTGCTCTGTAGAGCTATGAGGAATAATAATAGTGTCTATCTTGTCTTCATGTAGCTTAAAATCAGTGGACAGAAGCACAGGTCATTTCTAATCAGCCAACCATCCTCTGAAGTATACCTGAACCAGGAGAGACCAGGTGGGGGTGAGGGTGAGAGAAGTGGTTCTTGTCTCATTAGCAGGTGGGGTACAGAGGAGTTTTGTCTCCCTGGAAGACAAGAGTCCTGGAAACCACCATCATATTGAATCTCCTGGGATTTACCCCCGTGTGGAGACGATTCTGATATGCTGTTCCTCCTCTGCCAGTGTTTCTCACACATATGGTTTCTATGGTTCCCCTGAATCACTGATGCCTGGAAGGGACCCCTGCCATGTGTGCCAGCTGGCTTGTGGGCCCTGATTTCTCACCTCATTTCTGCCAACCTTATTTCAGAGAACTGGGCGTGGTTCCCACTTTATCCAGCTTTATCTCAAAGAGCATTTCCTGAACACAACCCATCCTCTGAACGGGAAAAGAAATGTAATCAGGACACAGCACCTCTCCAATACTCATGGGATCCTCTGCCTGGGAATTTCCACTATTAGAAACTCATTTTTTTTTAGTTAATAGCCTCTTTTGGAATACAAATGCCTCTGCGAACAAACATATGCACATTGAAATATTAAAACAATAAAGAAGAATAAATCAAAACTATTAAAACCTGAGTGTGAAAATATGAATCAGCATTTGGCATTTGGATTATAGACTATCAGAAGTGAAAGGGAATATATATATATATTGGGTTGTCGGAAAAGTCATGATGTATTTTTTCTCTGTTTTTCATTGCAAAAATGCGTCATGGCTTTTCCGACAACCCAATATATATTTCCATTCCTCTTGTTTTTACAGAATGAGGACACTGACCCTAGGGAAGCACAGTGGCTTGGCTAAGTTCACACCAAGTTTCCCCGAGTCCCTAACTCTTTGAAATTTGATGGGTAGATCTTGTTATTGTTAAGTGGAGATCTTTAGGCAAACATTCAACAGGTTGAGGCACTGAGCACCTACATTAGTATCAGAAAGGATCATGTTTCTGAAGGCCCTTTTCAGTTGTGTAGTGGTTAAGGGCTTGGGTTCTGATTAGAGCAACATAGATTTAGCTCTTGCTTGGCTATGTGACTTGTGCAAGTAACAACATCTTTAAGTTGAAGTTTATTCAGCCATAAGAGACAGATGGTGACAGTATCTGCTTCGTGGAGTTTTTATGAAAATTAGCTAAAGTACATAAAGCACTAGCAAACTCCTTGGCTCCTAGTAGGTACTTGATAAACACTGGCTGTTAAAAGTGAGTTATTAAATACAAGGTTTACCTACTTCACAGTGTTGTGAAAGGCTCTCCCAGTGTTTGGGAGATTGCTCCAACCATTGCCCTCTCATCCCCACTGTTTCTCTGCATCTCAATTTTCACAGCTTCAAAGTCCATGACTCATTTCCCCTACCTGTTTTGCTAAAATATCTCATATTTTTAAGAACAGTTAATTTTAGAGTGTGTCCCTGGGCATCTTCACATCGCCATATTTTTGGAAAATGTGAAAGGGCCAGGGAAAGTGGGAAATGCAATGGGAATAGTAGGGTTTTGTGATAGTTACCACCTACTTGTTTACCCCTGAGACGGTATGGGTTTCTACTGACTGAAATGAAGCATACATTAGAACCTGAACATTTGGAAAGCCAATGTGTTCCCTGGAAACTCTACACTGGGGGTTAGGGGAAGAGACAAGGAGCTTCTAGTATGTTCCATCCAGCTTCTCTACTTTGTCTCAAAGACCCAGGAGGGATTCAGAGTTTGTCTATTTTGTTTGCCCGAGCAGACAGAGGTCATGGACTCAAAGCTTACTGCTTAAAAAACTAACTTCTCATTAAGAAGAAAAAGAAAGAATCCATAGGCTCAGAGGAAAAGCAGCCTAAGAACCTCAAGTGAAAAGACTCTATCATGATAAAAAGTCATCTTTGTGGTTTTCCCTGTAACTTATTCCACTCACAACAACCTAAATTCCTCTGAGGTCCATGTACCCATCCAGGAGTTCTAAAATGCAGATTCCTAAGCTCTATTTTGAGAGTTTGATTTAGTAGGTCTCTAGTGGGGCTTTGGAATATATTTTTAACGAGCACCCTTACCTGATTCGGACCAAGGGCAGGTCATTTGAACCAGTTAGAAATATATTCAGTGAAATACATGCATATAAATATCTAAGTCAGAAAGTTAACAAAGCCTACCTTTTTCATATTCTTAACTTCTTTTTTGCAGAACCACTCATTTTACTTAGAGCTGAGATATGATTTTATTGCCTGAAAAGTTGAATGGAACAGAACCAGAGGATTTAGAAAGCAGCTTCTATTTTCAAAATACCATATTGAGTGAAAAAAGGCAGGTGAAAATAGTATGGTACCATAATTGTAAGAAATAAAAGAAAGTAAGAATACACACATACACACAAATATCTTCAAAAGGAAACACAAGATGGTTAACACTGAAACTAAAGAAATTGGTTGACTATTGGGGATGGATAGAAATAAAGGGAAAGCAATAATAAACAAAATAATACTTTTCTAAGTTTACCTTTCAATATAGTTTTGACTTTTAAACCACATTAATGATTTACATATTCAAAAATGGATATTAGCTTACTAAGTATATAGTAAAATTCTAAAACTGAATACAAATAAGCACATGAATTAAACTGTGTATCAAGTAGATTATATGAACACAAAGAAACAAAGCCAGAAATGATTCAAGTAAGTTTTGAACACTGCACTCTGACTACATCCCACCTTCAATGGGATATTTTCTAAAGTCAAAAGGAAACTGTTGTTGGTAGTGGAATAGTTTGAAACTATCTTGTGTGCATTGTAGAACTGAACAAATGAGCTATAAATATATTGGTATTTTTTTGGAAATAAAATTCTCATGGTAAGACAGTGGAGAAAAAAATGTTGAAAAGGGGGAAGGAGAATTCTTGTATTGGATTTGAATTGGATATCAGTATGAGCTTCATGACTTTATCAAAGGATATATTTTGTTGCTGGGTACAATGAAAGGACTTAGAAGCAGTTACACCTCAGTAGCAGTAAATGTACCTATCATCCTGATTTTGGTTTCTAACTACCATTTCCCATTCAGAGGAACCAGGGCTCCCTGGAAAACTGCCTAATTCTGAGTCTGGGGCAGTAAAGTACTAGGTAAGCCTGGAGCATTAAGTTGAGCCATAATATAAAGAAGTACTCAAACTTCTTTAGGAAAATGCCAGAAAATGTGGAAGTCAGGTTGAAAGGGCTTCCACTGGCCAAATTTGAGACACCTAGAATATCAAAACAAATAATGGTAGGAATGGATTATAACATTTACTTTTTTTTTTCTAATTGGGGAATTGGGGGGATGGGAACAGTGCTGGGGAATTGGGGGAAGGAGAACAGACAAGTTGCTGTCATTTTGTTCCTCAGTCTAGTTGTGGAGGACGTTGCTTCACTGGCCCAAGTTGGCACCATCATTGCGCTCT
>NW_017731526.1:134090-140218 GCF_001890085.2 Hipposideros armiger | reverse complement strand
GCTCAGCTCAGGCTGGGACTTGAACCGCTGTTGCTCAGAGCTCAAACTCTTGAGCGAGCTCTTAACCAACTGAGCCACTCAGCCGGCCCAATATGTTGATGTTTCTAAGGCTGTCAGTCACCATTGTAATTATTGATTCAAGCAAATATGTGAATCATCAAAGCATGCTAAGACTGTTGTGTGAAATAGTGGTCTTTATTTTTTTTTTGCATTTTATTTTTATTATCATTTTTTATTAGGTTCAGGTGTACAACACAATGCAATAGTTACACTTTTTACCCCTCAAAGTGACAGAAATGGTGGTCTTTATAATCACCCAGTATGAGAACTATTTATTAATTACAGAGGGAATATGGTACATTCACAATGGAAAACTCCGGCAGCATTGCCTTAACTAAATGATCAAACTTACAACCACCAAGTTTGAAAAACTGACAATTTGTCTCCTGATGTGATGCGCTAAGAAGGACGCATCCTGCCAAAAATGTTTAACAGTATTCCAACCATGAGGAAGCAATCAGAACAATCTAAATCAAGAAACAGTCTACAAAACAATTGTTCCAGACCCTTCAAAATATCAATGTCTTAAAAGTTAAAAAAAAAAGGTCAGGCATGGTTCTAGAATGCAAGTTAGTAAAGAGACATGTTGACAATAAACAATGCATAATTCTTGATTGGATCACAGATTTTGAAAGTGATAAAAAACATTATTAGGGCAATTTGGAAAATTGGAACACAGAGTGTACATTATATAATATTATGTATCAAGGCTAAATTTTTCTGAAAATGATCAATTCCATTGTGGATATGTAGGAGAATGACTTTGTTTTCAGGAAATACATGGTACAGCATTTAGGGGTGAAGTATTTTGATATCTGTCACTTAACAGTTCACCAAAAAAGAAGAAAAATGAGAAAGTAAATGTGGCAAAATTTCAACAATTGATGAATCTTGAAAGTAGTGTCAGGTGTTCATTTTATTACTAGTGCAACTTTTCTGTAGGGTTGAAATTTTTCAAAATAAAAAGTTTGAAGGGAGGGAAGGGACAAAGCATGAAGGCAGTATTGGTTGCAACCAGTATCGGTTGCCAGAATGGTGTAATAAGCTCCTTCATTTATCACTTACTGGGCTGGGCATGAGGCTGCTAAGAACCATATTCATTAATTTATTTCCCTCTGCAATTTGGCTTTCTCCCTTTCTCCTCCCGTCACAGGATGTGCTTGGGCACCATAGTGAGGAGAGGAGGAGGAGTATGGAGAATGTTTTCTGTATTACCATCTCGGAGGGATATTCCCACTTCAGGCACCTCTCCAGAGGGTTAGTGAACCTGGGCCTTATTACCATCCTGGGATGAGTATATAATATATATTATATATATTTTATATACATATATATTTTATATATATTTTATATACATATATATTATATATATGTGTGTATATATATAATATAAATATATATATAATAGTTTTTTTTATGGTAGCAATTTGTTACACCAGTTTGCCCCTTGCCTGCTGCTTCCTTGTTAATCCAATAATCTATATGAGAAAAGCAATTTGACATACCTCCTTCCCATCTGCTGTCCATCATCCAATCTATATCTTAACTATCAGTGACTTATTAATGGCACCTGCATTAAGCACATCTCTGCCCCATTGGCGACCCCCTTTTTGGCCTCCAGCTTGGATTCAGTCTCTGGGTGAGTTAGAAGACAAACTCAGCATGAGGTTTAAAAGCACCAGTGGAGTAATCAACTGAGCCTCAGTTCCAGGAGTTGCTTCTTTCAAACAGTTTTTATGCACATCCACACACGAAGCAGATCCATTTCAGAGTCAGTCTTTAGAGATGAGGGAAACTAGGATACTTCTAATCCTGCTTCTTACCATTCCTCAAACAGGATTTTCATAGCTGGTTAAAGTTAGTCATTGGATCTGCAAGTAGAGACGTCATTGTTCCCGTGCCCCAGCTGAATGTTACAGTCCTCGTCCCAAACCTGGTGGATGTCCAGTCACTTGAACTGAGCGCCATCATGAGCCCCAGACCCTGATCGCTTTCCTGCAGAGACCAGAGGGGCAGGTCATTATTGGCAGGAGGTAGAGAAGCAGCTCTGAAGAAGGGACTTTGTTCTTGACATGAGCCTGGTTCTCTGCACATCAGGGCATCACTTGTGATTCTCAAGCTTCAGTTTTCTCAAGTCACTCTGGCCTATCAAGAAGAAAAAGGCTCTAGGATGACATGCCCAGAAGAGGGACATGGTGCAGTGGCGAGGGTAGAGAAGGACAGTGCACAGCAGTGTGTGCTGTGGGCTGAACATGCGACTCACTTAGCTTTTGTGCTGTTATTTGACCATAGAAGCTTGACACCCATGGCCCAACCTAAAACCTGTGCAGGAGAAGAAACATGAGCATAGGGTGGAAATCTCAGGAACCCATTGCAACCAGTATCTTTTTGTTGTTTCCACATAGTGAGAGCCCATATTGCACAGTGGTTAGCTCGTTGGCCGATATGTGAATTCTGGCTCTGCAACTTCTTATCTCTCTGCTCCATAACAAGTTTAGGCACCTGTTGAAGTCTCAGTTACTTCTATAAAATGGGACTGCTATTGCCGCCTCATAAGATGGTGGTGGAGAGTAATAATGCTTAATCAGAAAATTTGTTTATTCTCCATTTCTCATCAAAGGTGGTCGGATTTTTTGACTCTGTAATGACCCTCGCTTTTTTCCACTTGGTGCCCCAGGAGTCCTAGTTGCATTTGCCTCCCTTTCCTTGGTTATATTTGCTTCGGATTGTTTTTGGCCTGGATTGTTTGGCTGCTCTCAGGCTTGCATTGTCTAATGTTCCTGATATCTGCATTAGTCCAGACAGTGACTTTGAACCTCTGTGCTGGATGAGCGACATATAGCTCTTGGTGTGAGCGAGGTGGCGATAGAGGGGCACTTTCCTGAGCTGATGGGTTTTAAGGAAAGGAAAGTGAAAAAAGACAGCCAACCTGATTCTACATTTAACGTTCCTTTCCTTCCAAAATCAAGGGTGGCATCTTAAGTTGTCATCCTTTAAACTCACCTACCAACGTGCCTGTAAGGCAACAGTTCTGAGTAGCTGGTATATTCCATTTTACAAGTGACTGAAACTCAGGATTTCGCATAGCAGTTGTATAAATATTTTACCCTTGCCATAAATGCCAATTACCTTAGGGTAGGAATTGTCTGATTTTGTTTGTCTTCCCCCTGCATAGAACCCAGCACAGTGCACTGTACTCGGTAAGTGCTGGATAAATGCTTGAGGAACAAGTGACTGTTGTTTTCACTTCATGAGCAGAATAATACATTTCACTATGATTTCTTTTCCTATGAGTTGTTTTCTCTCAAAACTCTATTACAGAACTTTTTCTCCTGTCCAAGAATTGCATTTCTTTCTAAAGAAAATATCCCCCTCTATCTTTTCTTAATTAGCAGCCTTTTTTTTCCAGGACTTTATCTTCCTCTGCGACAGTTTCCCACTATTGTCTGTTTGCAGCTGTTGCATGGTTGCAACCCAACCCGGAGTAGACATGCTAATGAGAGCCTGGTGTGTGGGAGGAGGACCTCTCAATTCTCCTGGACCAGGCCAGGCAGCCTGTCCCACTCACTCTTCCTAAAATAAGCCTCTAGTTGGCAGCCAGGCGATGGGTTATTTGCTGTTTCTTTCTGTGGAGGAAGTTCTTGCTTGGACTAGCTGTGTTTCTATTTAAACACAAATAAACATGTTGCTGCTCCCTAACTCCTTGGGTTTACCCCACACTTCAGATTGCCTGAGCCAGCCATGCTCACAAACATATCCAAATGATGAAACCAGCTGTAGTTTATGTGTTTATTTCAATTAACCAATTAATTTAGCAAATTATCTTGTGTTGTTTTTTTTTCTTTTGTCCACATCCAGTCTCCTCCCACATTGAGCATGGATGTATTCTCTAGAAAATTAAGAGACATTGTGTCACTGAGTGGCTTTTGGACCTTGTAATTGTCTTTAGAACTCTTGTGGCTGAAAATGAACATCCTCACCAGGGAACTTTGAGCACTTCATTGTTTATTTATTTTTCTCAGGAGCTTCAAGGAAATGATATCGATAGCTCGTTTTCCAAGAGAAATTACACAGGTGCCTGAATTTCCTAGCAGTTGGGGATGATGACCTATAGTACTAATCTGAGATGCTCATTCTGACTCATGTACTTCAGCCAATAGAGTGGAATCAAGCCAGTTAATTCCCCTTTGGTATGTTTTGCAGCTGTTTGGATTCCATGACCTTTACGCAAAGACAGAAAATCTCACTGATCAGAGGGCAAGCTGGAGCAGACAGGCTGGAGGCCTGGAGAGATGGCAGGCTTTGAACAAGGCATAGGGTGGTTGCCAACCATCTTGTTAATGCAGCGTGGCCTCAATGACAAAGATACTTTTACCTTTCCAATGTATCCTACGAGTATTCTTCTCTTCCCATGGAGCTTCTAAGGTGGCTTTTATTTTTTTGGAAAATAAAAGCCTAAAGTAGCCATGCCTATAGAAATGGCCCTCATGAAAGAATTAAGACCACAAGCTAAGTCCTTTCTATTTGGGGGTTGGTGGCTGGGGGGTTCTTTGGAGCATAACCGCTTTGTCCATTAAAACCCAGGAGGCTATATGGAAGAAGCTGGAGCTATGAGGTTTCTTTGACAAATCCCATATCCTGCTGCCCACTGAGCATAGAAGGAAACTGGAAAAACAAAAACGGCTCAACCTGTATCACTCACTTTCTCTGAGGAGGTAGGGATAAGGGAGAGAAAATATTTGATTATATATTCTTGTGAAGGAGACTTGCCTTATTCTTCTTGGTGTCCTACTTCTTTACTGACTGTTCTCGTTCCTACTCCTCCAGGACATATACAAATAAATCTGACAACATTTGGTATTTTCCAAAGTAATCCCATATCCCTATACCTATACCTGTAATCTCCCGCAATCGTAATGGGATTTAATTTGAAATTAGTGCCAATGTCATTTGCATGTGCCAGAAGCTATGGACTTCCTCAGAGCCTCAAAATACAGCATGGCAATTCATTCCCTGAATTCTATCCCCGGGTTCAGTTGTACCACGTATGCTATTCTAAGTAATTGCTGGTGGGTGTTTATCGCTTTACTCATCATTTGTCTCAGCTTGGGAAGTGCTTTATTGAAAGTATCAACATAAAAAGTAACTCTCACAGCTGGAGAAGTTGAAATATGTGATAAAATAATCAGACTAATTGGCCAGGTCTGGTAATCAGTAGGTAATCTAATAATTTTGACATAGAAAAAAACAAGAGATTGAATGGAGTAGGTTGATTTTTTCCAACTAAGAAAAAAAATCCCTTTAAGATGGGGAGACTCTTCTGGCTAGGGATACTAGGATATTTTAATTTCTTTGTATTGCATATTGATTTTACTCATAGGCTGTGAAACTAGGTACAGATGGTTGGCTGAATAAGAATTGCAGTATGTCTATGATTCAGGCTAATGTGGGGAAAATATGGAGGAAGAAAACTTGGGAATATGTATCAAACCAGCCCCTAGTGGACATTTGTGTTTAATTTAATGAGAGTGTGAATACATTTACACTGTGTGAATACACTGCTATCACCAACAATAAAATGAGAGCAAAAATATCAACAAACTCCCTCCCCTTTCTTGATACCAGGTCTCTTTAGTTGTGGTCCAGTGTCTCTCTGATCTATTATCAAAACAAGAAATCATAGCAGTGGTTCTCCATATGTGGTCCCACATATGAGCAGCATCAGTATTCCCTAGGACCTTCATAGAAATGCAAATTCCCAGGCCTTACTCTAAATCTACTGAATGAGACACTGTAGGAATGGGGGCCGGAAATCTGTCTCCCAGGTGCTGTCCCCCAGGCAATCCTGATGGACACTAATGTTTGAGAACCACTGGTCCACATCCTTGCTACTCAGAGTATGGTTTGCAGTCAGGGGATCATTAACGACTTGTAAGAAATGAAGCGTCTTGGGCCCCTCCTCACAGTTTGCATTTCTTTTTTTAAGATTTTTATTGGGGAATTGGGGGGATGGGAACAGTGCTGGGGAATTGGGGGAAGGGGAACAGACAAGTTGCTGTCGTTTTGTT
>NW_017731526.1:113962-133890 GCF_001890085.2 Hipposideros armiger | reverse complement strand
CCCAGCTCCAGGTTGAGCTGTTGTTCAGCATCTTAGCTGTAGAGGGCAGTGTCACTGGCCCTCATATGTGGGATCCAAACCGAGGCCCTCTGGCATTCCAAGCCAGTTCTTAACCATCGCGCCACTCAGCCGGCCCCAGTTTGCATTTTTAACCAAATCCCCAGGTGATTAGGATGCTCATGATAATCTGGGAAGTACTGGCCATTGTTCCTACTCCCTCGAGTGTGATCTACACGCCATCTAGCTTCTGCCCCTCCCACTCCCATTAGTGCTGCCGATGACTTCTAATTATGACATTCAATGGCTATTTTTTCTATCAGTCTTCATATTTTATTATCTCTCTGTGCTGCATTTCACAGAATTGCTTATTCCACCCTTTGGATTATGGCACGGTATGTTCTCCTAAAAACTGCCTATTGCCTTTATGGCTGCTTCATAGGTTCTGTTTTTCTTTTCTTTCTTTTTCTTTTCCTTTAAAGATTTTATTTGGGAATTTGGGGTGGGGAACAGTGTTGGGGAATTGGGAAAGGGGACCAGCCAAGTTGTTGTTCTTCGATCTTCGTTGTGGAGAACACCAGTCTCCATTTGGCTTCCCATCAGCAGCTCGTAGCCTCTAAGCTCAAGGTGCCAAGTTGTGGGTGGGCGTAGCCACCATCCCATGTGGGAGTCGAACCAGCAACCTTGTTAAGAGCTCACGCCCTATCCACTGAGCCATCTGGGTGGCAGCTCAGCTCAAGGTGCCGAGTTTAGTCTTAGCTGCGGGTGAGTATAGCTCACCATTGAACAGGCAAACTTGTTGTTACACCAGCTGAGCCATCCGGCCACCAGTTGGCAGCTCAGCAACAGCTCAGCTCGGGCGCAGCATCACTGGCCCATGTGGGAATCAAAGTGGTGGCCCTGTTGCTCAGAGCTCGTTCTCTTAAGCCAACTCTTAACCAACTGAGCCACTCGCCAGCCCGGTTCTTTATTTTTTTTTGAGCCTTTTAAATGTTGGCAACCTCCTTTCATTCTGTCCATCAACCAGGGTTCCATCCTTAGCTCACAGTTCCCATTCTATTATACATATTCCTCTGGGTCATCTTGTCTTATTTATTGATGGCATATAAATCTAATTCTAGTCCATTCTTCGGCGTCTAGTTGCTTGTGGGATATTTCTATTTGTATGTCTTTTAGGCACAGCAAACTCAACATTCAAAAAATGAACTCATAGAGTTCATCTTCCCCTGACTTTTACAGTCTCTCATTCTGTTGGTATCACCACTGTCTACCCACTCAACCTAAAAATTTGGAAAGATTCTTACTTTTCTGAATTTCCTGTAAGAGTGCAAGTTGCCATTCAATATCTACCTTTCTCCTCTTTAATGAAGAACCAAAATGTTTATTCTGGTACTTGGAATGAAGATTACATTTCCCAGCCTACCTTGCAACTAGGTCTTTGTGTCTGAGTTTTGATCACTAAAATGTAGTCTTATAGGAAGTCTTCTCTAAAGACAGGAAGCATACACCATTTTTGCCCTTCCTCCATTCTTCTGCCTTAGCATGGAGGTGATGATTCAGGCTGCAGCAGCCGTCTTTCATCATGAGGAATAATGTGCACGTCAAGGATGATACAGTGGAGTGATGGAAGGAGCTGATTTCCTGATGAGCATGGAGCCAGTCCTAGACTGACTTCTATTATATATGAGTGAAATAAACTTTCCTCTTTATAAGTATTTATTTTTTATGTCTCTTTTCACAGCTGAGCTTTATCTTCAGTGATATATAATCCATGTCTAGCTATCACCAACACTTGCTAATTTTACCTCAAAATATGTTCTAAATATATCTTTTCTCCATACATTGTAACCTACCACTTGTTTAGACCCCAATCATTTCTTACCCAAATTAATAAAATATTTCCTGTGTTCAAACCTCTAGTTCTTTATCTTTCAGATTCATTCTCCATTGATGTCAATAATTTAATTATGATGAAAATCTCATTTTGCCATTCCTTTGCTTATAACTCCATCAGTAATCCCTTTTTCCAATAGAATGGCTTTCCAACTTATTTTCTATTGATTCCCTATGCTCATCATAATGCCCAGGCATACGAAATGTCTTACAATTTCCAGAATACCTTTTGATTTTTCATAAACCCATGCTATTACTTTTATTTGGGAATGCCCTGTGTCACTTCTGACTGAAGGCACATTTTAAATTATGCTTCAAGATGACATTCAAGGTTCTAATCCCCTTGTCCACAGGTAACATTTTCATTGTATACTCCATGAGACAAAAGTAAAGCATGCAACCCAAATCCAGGTATGCTACTTTACATATTCAAAATTATATACTTGTATTATATACTTGCATTATATATATATTCAGACAATTAAGTTCGTGAACTTGTTAGAATGATGTTGCTAGCCTTTTATGATATCAGAGGGATTATTATGAATTTGTACCAACTGGACAAACAGTTAACCAAGTTTACTTTTTGGAAGTGCTGAAAAGGTGAAAAAGTTAGACAAAAATGACCTGAACTTTTCACCAACAATTCATGGCTCTTGCATCATGACAATATGCCAGCTCACACAACACTGTCTGTGAGGGAGTTTTTAGCCAGTAAACAAATGATTGTATTGGAACACCCTCCCTACTCACCTGATCTGACCCCAATGACTTCTTTCTTTACCCAAGAGAAAGAAAATATTGAAAGAATGGCATTTTGATAACATTCAGGACATCAAGAGTAATATGACGACAGCTCTGATGGCCATTCCAGAAAGAGTTCCAAAATTGCTTTGAAGCATGGACTAGACACTGGCATTTGTGCATAGCTTCCCAAGGGGAGTACTTCAAAGGTGACCATAGTGATTGATAGTCAGCAATGAGGTATGTAGCACTTTTTCTATGATGAGTTTGCGAACTTAATTGTCCTACCCTCATATGTTACATATATATATATATATATATATATATATATATATATATATATATATGTTACAAAACTTACACAAAAATATAAATTAAAATAATTAGAAGTTTTCAAGTTTTATTTTTATTCTCATGGACTGGCTTGTGTCTCCTGGGATAAGAGCACTGAGTTTGGGAAACCAATTTCTGTAATCCATAATGGTTTCTAAGATGATCCCCACCAAAGTAGAATCGGTCATGCTCTCTTTTGTGCCTCCGTAGTATTATATCATTTGTTCACCTGTTTCTCCTTCTATTTCATGAGATCCTTCAAGCAGGGACTGTATTTGATTCATTTGTGTATTACAACCACCTATTATTTGGCCAGTATCCATTTATTTTTAAATTTATTCAATCAAATGCCAATCAACACTTATTGAATGTCTGCCATACACTAAGCAGGTTACTTTTGTGACCTACTTTTTATTCTTGTGACCTCTAGGCCCTCAACTCCTCCTATAAGCTCTGCTCTAGCCTCATAAGCCTCCTTCTCACCTAGATTGCATTTTAGGCGGTTTCAATTATGCAACCGCTGCCATTATAGAATCTCTTGCTTCCTGCATTTTGCAGCATTTCTAATGCCTTTTTCTGCTGTTTTTCCAAAGAATCACTCACAGCCTATGACTTCCTCTTTAGTATGTATTTTACCGCCCCCTTCTTCTTTTATTCCCATTTCTGAGGAGGAGGTACTGGTTTCCTTCCCCCCTGAAATCATTGAACTTAATCCTTGGCCTCTTGCCTCAGGCTGGGGTCATGGTGTCGTGGAGAAAGCACAGCCTTCAGCCCTAGGCACAGGAGGGCTAGAATTTTAGGGCTGTTGTGAACATAGATATATGTTTTGGGGCAACTTGTTTAACCTCCTTGCACTTAGATTTTCATCTCAAACAGAAAACAATAATAACACATTTCTCAAAGTGTTGACATGAGAACTGAATAATAAAGCATAAATGTATCTTACATAGTGTTGGGACAAAGTAGACACAGGGTAAATGTGAGTTTAATTTTTTTCCCCTGGAGCTGGGTTAAGAATTCTTACCCTGGTTTCACTTTTCATGTAACAGTCTCTAGTTCTGTTTCCTTCATGTTCTTTTACCTGCACTACTCTAAACAAGCTTTCTTCCATTACAAATCCTACCCTCTTTTCTTAGTTCTAGACCTCCTTGATCTCAGGGTGATATCTGATGCTGTTTTTTTTCTTCTTTTCTCTTTTTGTTTAGTTTTTTTTCCCCTTGTTTTAAAATTTCTTTTGGTTTTTGTTGTTGTTGTCGTTCTTTCCTCCCCCCCACTTTACATCTAATAGTATTGACTATACTTTTTTTTTTTAAACTCTCTTCTCCCTTGGTTTCCATAAGTGAATTGCTATCCTACCTCTACTGGCTTTTATTTCTTTCCTTCTCTGGTTCCTTTTCCTGCTATTCCTAACAAAAAGTATCCCCATAAGTTAAGACTCCTGCTTTGTACTCTTTCCTTTCTATAGTAACCTCCCCCCCCCCAGTATTCTGATTCCCTCCAATGGCCACAATTCTCGCCTCTGAAATGATTTCTTCTATCAAATTCGCCCCCAAGGTCCAATCACAGATTTCCACCTGCTCATTTCCACCTGCATGTCCTAGAGATACCTTAATATTTAATAAAGCTGAGCTCTTCATTTCCTCTTCTTAATAACTTCTCTCAAAAGGTGCTATTATTTTCTCAAAGTAATCTTTTACATTTTTTTTCTGTCTTGTCTCACATCTAATCAGTTGACAAGATCCATTAATTGTGCATCACAAGTTTATGTTTCTTTTCAAAAATTATTGTTCTCAAAGCCATCACGGTACTTCAGACTTCTATTACCGCTCCTCTGTTCCTTGGAAGTACATTCCTAGCCAGTCTATCATTTTATGTCTGCTTCTTCCCAATCCATACTAGACACTTAAAGACATTTCCAAGTTCAAAACCCTTCTGTGGGGCCCATTGCCTTCCAGCATTCTAGGTTCTTCATAATGTTGGCCTTCCCTGTTTATCACTATCTAACTTATATATTGCCGCTTTACCCATAATGACCTGTATTTCAAACAAACTGCAGTATTTGCCATTCTTCAAACATGCCTTACTTCATTCTGCCTTCAATAATATATTTATAATGCTCCTTTGGTCTGAAATGCCTCCTGGTCTTCTTTTTACAGTTTGATATTCTACCCTGCTTTCATGCCTCCTCTCAAATCTGTCCTCCTCCCTGAAATCATTAATGTTCCTCATCAACACATCTCCTAACTTTAATAAATTTCTCTTTTCTTTGAGGGAGAAATCTAATTCTTTTTCATATTATAGCCATCTGCCTACTTATTTACTATACTACATTGTATGTTGTCTAACAGCAAAGATAGAATTTTATTCATCTTTTTCTCCTATTTTGTGTTTAATACATTCTTTATCTTGCTAATAATATTTACACCACAAATATTTGTTGACTTGACTTAAATCGGTGGTACAAACTGGTTTATTATGTGCAAATTGAAACTCTGATTTAAAAAAAAATGATAGTATAAATGATCATTTTGGGGCTTTTTCTATACAAAACAACATAGAAACCCGCAAAAAGTTTATAAACGTAAGGTTTTTTTTTTGTATTTTTTTTTTTTTTACCAAGAGTGAACAATCAGATAACATGTAGCACAAGAGGAAGTAGAAGACTACTTAGGATTTGGTTTGTAAAGAATTGTGGAAGCTCATGTGCATACACATGCACGCACGTGCACACACACACACACACACACACACACACACAGAATCACTTGATTTGGTGAACTGGCTCCATTTTGTAGAGGATTCAGTTAGCATTAGAGAGACAATGATTTTTTTTTGTTTGGTCTCTTGTAGTCATTTCTAGGATAAGTGACAGTTATAAAAATAGTAACCTTAAAGTCTGTGCTAGTAAAACATACACAAAGGTAAATGATTAAGTGTCATTGATGTTTGGCCCTCAGTGAGTTTGGTAGTGTGTGTTACATGTTTGTTCCACAATTCATTCCTTTTTTTCAAATGTCACCTCCTCAGAGAGGCCCTCCTTGACCCCTCTACCTAAATAGCATGTCTCAATCATATGATTGTCCGTCCCTTGACTTTTCTTTGTTTGTCATCATAGCACTTACGTTACCCAACTGCCTGCTTCACTGGAATGTAACCACTAGGGAGGCAGGGCCTTTGTTAGTCTATTCTCTGCAGAAACTCTACTCTAGAATCTCTACTCAGTCTAGAACAGCCTGCTACATGGTTAGAGATCAAATACATCTATATATATATTATATTATAATATAATATTATATTATATTATATTATATTATATTATATTATAATATATATATTATATATTATATTATATTATATTATAATTTAATGAATATTATAATTCATTAAAAATATATATATGTATATTTTAATGAATTATAATGCCAAAAATAATTTACTCGTGTATGACATGTTTGTTACAACACCCAGTTGTTTGAAGGGTGCTGTTTCATTTGGTAGCCCTCAGGTTTTGTTTACCTGGACAATATAATTATAAAGCGCTCTAATCCTTTCTAGCAATCCTCTTTCATAAACTGGCCAACCTACTCTTTCCTTTCTCTTTCCATGATTTATCCTCATTATTCTATGAGAGAAGTTGGCTTAAATTTTCCCAATAAATGACAATGTGTTTCTAATTCAGGCTTTCACTCCTTATCCTTCCCTTTTAATTCACGGCCATTCTTGTTCCTCTCTGGCCTCTTTTGACCTACTCAGAATCATTACTGGGAACCAGAAGATGGTATGTAATTGAATTGGTATTGCTGCTGTCACCATCAATTTGTGTAGGAAAAAAGGCTGAGGAAACACAAAGGCAGAAACTGTAATTGAATTTGGTTACTCTAAAGGTAAAACACAGTTGCAATTTTCAGCGAGCATGGCAGGTCAGATGGTGAATGGGTAAGGGCTGAGTGAGACGGATTATCCCTGGGGGAAATGAAAACCAAAGAGATGGACATGGATGGTCAGAAGTCACTAAACCCACAGCTTCCTCAGGGTCAGTTCTTTTTCTAGGCATTCAAGCACAATGAACACTGGATGGTGAGGTGAGTGGGAGATCAGAAGTGGGTTCTAGTTCCAATTTCTCCTGTAAAGGTAAAACAATAAGTAAATTATTTAATTCCCCTGGGCCACAGTCATCTCACTTATAAAATTGGCTCAACAACATAATTCCTCCCTCTCAGGGCTGTTAAGAGAACCAAGTGACATTGTGTCTTTGATTGCTTTTGAATAGTGCTTCATGCTGTTTGGAAGTTAAGTCTTATTATTATTACATGATCAATGCCTTATTTCTACAATGACTAGTCATTTCAGTTAGCTTTTTATCCATTACAGAAAGCATACCACAGAGAATTGGCTTGTTCAAATTATATTTATTTAACTTCCAACCTCCCATTAATATGTATTATCATGGCTGGAAATTAACAGCCTGCAAGCCAGGAAATATGAAAGTGATATCTGCATAACATCTGTACATTTCAGCACTTCTCGTGTCACAGTGAAAAATGATGTTTACTTTGGTAATATTTTATCAATGTCATCCACTTACTCTGTTGCATGGATTATTATTTTTGTGATTTTGTTATAAATACTATTTTTGATAGAATCAAGTGACTAGACAGTACACCCATTATAGATCGGTTCTCTCTCCTCCTCTTTTCTACCCAGAAATTTTCCCTACCATTGTTTTCATTTCTTCAAACCTCATTACATTCTTGAGTTCATGTAATGTCTTACTCTAATTCTGTACTCAATTAGCCATCTGACAGAAAGAATGTGAACTGCTTAAATTTTGTTTCCCTGTTTTATATATTTTCAAAAATGTGGAAAAGTTACTAACAGGCTGAAGTTCATTTGTATTTGTGTTACCTATTATTCTCAGGAATATTGGCAGCTAGATATAAGTTAAAAGTTTGAAATCCCAATGAGGATCTGGAAATTAACCATCTATTAAGGACAGGGTAACCCTATAACCCAGTGTGCCCAGAGGGTTCTGGTTTCTACCTGATGTCTAGGATAATTACTAATAGTACCTCCTTTCACCCACAAAATATCTTATTTTAGGCAATAAATAACATTACCACCCTACTGAGGTCAAAATTTCTCTCTCCTTCTCTCTCTCTCTCTTTTTTTTTTTCTCTCTCTCTCTCTCTCTCGATATTTTCTGATTATAAAACTTATAATAATCTGTAGAAATTAAAACATTATGAACCATGTAATAATTAGAAAGAAAAAGTACACCCAGAACTCTATTCTCTAGAGATAACCAATGTTAAATATATTTGACATATATTTAGGGTCCACTTAAGTTTTTGTTTGTTTGTTTCTTGTGCTAATGATCTAATGAAAGTTGTCTCATTTAGAGATATTTCTAAAGGAAACAGGAATCATTCTGAGTGGTCCAGAGCTTGATAATTATTTCAATTGATTTTTCTAGAAATCTGTTCTATCTACTGGCCCATGAAATAGAAATGAGGTGAGGGCAACTTTGTTCCTCCTCTGTCATTGCGTCAGGACCTGTCATTTGATTGTGTAAAAGCCCACTGATGAAAGGTAGCATCCTCTATTTTGGCTGATTCAACATGCTATGAATTACCTGCTGGTTGTAGTGTGACTCCTGGACTAGAACACTAATGGTCCTCTTTGGCGCCTATGGCTGTATTTAGTTGCAGTGATTTGACTGAACTGATCAGTGGTGACAGGAGGCAGATGTCCTAAGAGCCCTTATTTCCCAGGATGAACTGTCATGGTGGACAGACTCTCCTCTGTGCGCAGAATGTGGTTTGGATACCAAAAGCACATGTCTAAAATGAAACTCCGGATTTTCTGTTATAATGAAACTGATGCCATGTAACTAATTAGCAAATCTGGGTCCTATGCTTGCCTGTGTAGCTTTTGCCACTAATTAATGTGACAGTAAGAGAAAAGAGATAAAAATGGCAAAATGGATATAATAACACTGTTATACTTGTCTCAGTTACTGTAAGAAGCCAAGAGGTTCCCAAAAGCATTTTGAAGAATGTAAAGGATTACACAAATGTTAGGCATAATTAAGCTTATTCTGCTTCTTTCTGGTATTTAGGAGGATATCCTGGATACTTCTGGTATCATATCCTGCCTAAGGAGGCTATTGTAGTTTGCGCCATGTTGGCCCCATTGGGTATAGTTAAGGTGTACCTTACAGCTCTAGGATGTCCCAGAAAGAGGGATTTTAATACCAGTCCCTCCAGTTTTATGTTCAGGTGTCTGATCTCTTGGGTTTATTCATTAGGTAAGGAAGTTAAACCACTTAATTCTTTATCATATGACAACCTGGATAAAAATCATCCCTTAATTGTTCCTCAAATTAAATTAACCCCAAAGTAGTCTTCTTGATGCTTCTCTACTACTTCCCTCTTATCTTCCAGTTTCTTAATTCCTCAGTTTCTAATGCTGGAATTAGAAGGCTCACACAGCCCCGGGTGCCTGACCCCTGTTCTGTTTCAAACCCACCTGTGTTCTGAGCGTTAAAGTCGGGGGCCCATTGCTAATTCTATGCTGCCACTGTCTCCTGAGCTCCTCAGAGGTGTGTTATTCATGCTATTCGATGCAAAGCACATTTATAAAAACAATAAATAATAAGAGGCTGATGATATTTCTATGATTATACAGTTCTGCCTGGCTTAGGTCTGAAAGCTTGTTTGATAATCAACAGCACAAACAACAATAGAGGTTGGAGGTGTTTGAGAAAATTGCAGTGCATAGGATTATGCCAGTTAGTCCCAGCCAGCTCCTTCTGCTAATCAAATCGGTGATGCAATCTCCATTTCCCAGGAGGCACCGCTCTCTCCAGAGTGACAGGGAATGCATTTGATGCTTCTTACCCTGCCCTATGTTCACAGCCCCCTACCCCTTTGAACAGTCACTGCTGCTAAGGAACCCAGTGACCCTCTGGCATTCAGCCTCAGCCAGCCCCATAGCCCAGTCCATCTTTTTTCCCCCTTGCTGAATTGAATTGCAAATCTAGGTATGACTCAGTGAAAGCACTTACTCACATTTTCAATTCCCCTCCTCCTCAAGGAGAGCAAAACCCTGAGGAAATGTAGTCAGCCTCAGTTAAGCCCAAGTCTCTGATCAGATTAACTCCCTGCTTAATAAGACTTGAGGTAGGCATCCCAGCTGTGCTCCATCCCATTTCACATAAGCAGTAGGATTGAGGGCTGAAGACCCTTATTCTGTAGGGTAGGGTCTATAAAGGTACCTTGGGCCCTGTTTCTCCAATGTTATAATGACATTCAGACCAGAAAGCATGTTTTCAGGATTCAATGGAGATATATAAAACATAAGAAAGAGATTAAAATCCTTACCTAGGAGAGGTAACAAAAAGATGGACTAATAAACTTCGGGTTCCATTTACTCCTTTTAAGCACTTAGCCCAAACAAAACATGATTCTTTTGATGACATTAGGTCACCATGCTTGCATCCCTTCAGCTCTCTGGCTTCTCTTCCCAATGTATAAAAGGTATTGCAATAACACATGGTGATTCTTAATGCCCTTCTCTGTTCCAGGCTCCCATAAGACCCTCAGCCCTATAAGGCTTTTATGGGCAGTTATTGTGAGGAAAGAATGAGGAGACCACGACAATGGTGGTCATGCATTCAACTACTCATGCATTTGGCAAACATTTCATTCAGGGCTGATCACATGCGGCTCTCAGGTGAGCAAGCACAGTGTCTGACTGCAAAGAACTCACAGTTTATTGGGGGGAGATAGAGCCATAAAGGGTAATCATAACCCAGTGTGGCCAGTAGAATATCAAGACCACAGAGGGTATTACAGACATACAGAGGAGAAAATGTCACATCTACTCTAGAAAGAAAAGTTGTCATGTCCTATTTATAAGCTAAAAAGAACCACAGGGAGCTCTCCTTTCCTTCTCTCCTGCTTGGAGTCCTCCTTTTCATCCTCTAGGCCTGGTCTTTGTCTTAACCCAGCATCTGAATTATGATCATTTTGCCTCATATAAGGATGATAATTCACAGAAATGATTTGAGGTACCTTAAAGTTGGTGTTGAGCTACAGCAGGCCCTAGTGATCCCAGAACAGAGATGGTTGAATCTGTCTTGGGTTATCTTTCAAACCAAATATATCATCAAAAATATAGGTTGGACCACACAAACTGATGTATCTAGTTACTTATGTTAGAATATGAAACCAGCAGTGTTTTAAAATGTTTTTGGAAACATACCAAAAACTATGGCAGGAGGTTTGTTATTAAATGCTTCATTGTTCTTCGACTTTGTAAATTGATGAGAGTGCTACATTTTTCCATAGGCATTTTCTCTTTCTAGGAAAATGTCATTGTGTGATAGAAAAAATGCTGGCTCATTAGTCAGGAGACCGGAGGTTTCATTTCAGCTCTGCCATGAACTAGCAAGGTGACTTTGGTCAAATTACTTAAACTCAGATTCTTTACTATTAAATAAAGTGGTTGAATGAAATGATCCCCAAATTTCCTTCTAGTTTTGATAGATAGTCTCTGTTTCCTTGTAAGTCTGGGATCGTTTGTGATCTCAAGTGTGTTCAGTAATGTGTGTGGTTGATAAGATAGGCTCAATGCATAAGAAATTAATATGAGGATGTTTCCCAGGTTGGGTTCCCTGGGAAGGAGGCTCTGAGATGGACATTATCAGGCAGGTGGTTTATTAGGAAGTGCTTTTGGGATGGATCTCTATGGAAGGCAGGGAAGGAGGCAGGACTGAGCAGAGAGACAGGTAGGGCGTTGAAACAGTCTTCATGGAAAATACAGATGGGGTGAACTTTTGGAGCGGTCCTGAGTTGGGAAGAGAGCTGGAACTTGATCTCCTTGGATTGAGCAGTCATTGGATGCAGGTGTCAAAGTAATCCCTAAAGGAGGCTGACAGTCGAGGGCTTTCTGCCAGCCGCACTCCCAGTAGTGGAAGGAATAAGTCCTTTGTTGCTCCTGAAAGGGCTGGTATATCACAGCACCCACCTTCTCACACTCTCGTGAGCATCAGTGGCATGTATGTGAAAACACTTAAGACTGTGTCCATGCTCAATATATGTTCATTTGTCCATCCATCCATCCATCCAACCATCCATTCATCCATCCTCTTATTTCTCTTTTTCTTTCTCAAAGGAGAGAATCAATTGGTGATTTCTATTACTAATGAAAAGGGAATCCTATTTAAGGAAGGATATTGGATCTGTTAATTCCCTTCCAATCTGAAGCTACATCTATTCGATGATTCTATAGTAATTAACAATAATAAATAACAATTGAATACTTTTCTGTGGTTTACACAGCATTTTGAAATACCTTGTTTGATCCACACAACTAATTTATATGGCAGACTAAGCTGGTATAAACAGTCTCACTGTAGAGATGAAGAGAATGAAGATAATTCTAGTAACTTGTCCAAAACCAGGATAAGATGAAGGGAGACTGAAACCAGGTCTGCTTTCTGGTCGAGGGTTGTTTCCGTGACGCAGGGGCTCACAAGCAATAGAGCTGCTAGCAAGTCCTGGACTTGGGGCAGCCTGTCGTCCTGGATGGTCTTTTCTCAGCTGAAGCTGAGCCTCCAGGCAGCACTGACTTCCAGGGGAAGAGCCTATGTGCCCCCTTCTCAGTGTTTCAGCCCCATACAGCTCACTGAGCCTTTGTACAATCCCGTATATATGCCGCCAGTGAAGCTGCTAAACTCACTCATTTTATTCACAGAGCTGCAGAGATTGTTCCCTGTGACTTCGTGTGAATTTATGATGAAGAGGAAATGTCCTGGCAGGCAAATGGGATGGGTCACCATCCCATAGACCAGTGCTTTTCAAACCTTAACTTCCATTTGAATCACCTGGAAGTCTTGTTAAGGTTCAGACTCTGGTTTAGTAGGTCTGGAGTGGGGCCTGAGATTCTTCATTTTAAGCAAGTGCCCAGGTGACGATGCTGCTGCTGGGCCATACATTTGCTCTCTCCCGGTGACAGAAACCCACAATCTTTCACAAAGAGAGCTCAAGATTTGTTCTTGCCTTAAAGGCTAATTGGAACCAACGATCTGAAAGAAATAGGTCATAGTTTTACTGTAGTTATTCACGGTTCCTCACCTCTTTTACCCCTTCCTAAACTCCGCCCTTTCTAAGGAAGGAAGAAAGATGGCAGAGAAGGAAAGAAGGGAAGAAAAGGAAAAGAGATGGAAAGAAAAATGAAAACCATATTGGCAATGTATTATGTGGTCAGAACCAATCAAGCTATACATACATATGTGATGCTGGTAGTAGCAGGTGCTGTGACATCTGACTGGAGCCTCTTCTTTTTAGCAGAGTCAACATTATCCATTTTGTGAAAGAGAAATGGAAACCATATGGATGAAATTTGCAGACACCAGAGGGAAAGATGCTGTGGACAGGCACTGAGAGTAACGTGAGACCTTGGGGTTAGAAGCACAGGAGGAAAGCCCTGTGATCTGGTTAAACCAGCTTCATTTAATGGGCTGTGCCCTGGTATTTATGCAACTGAGCACCCCTGCTGCAGTCCCTGGGGTGTTGATTTACTCCTTGGTGTCTGCTGCAGAATATGGTTTCATTTCCTGGCTTCTCAGGCTGGTGGAGGTGGTGGGTGAAAGCCAATGCTTTTGAAGTGATTTTCTTCCTAAAACATTCCAATTGCCTTTTCCTAAGGGGGATGAAATATTTTCTGAGATTTCGCTGTATAGCTTCTCCAAGCAATAGAAGAAGGGGCAGGGGATAGAAGCTGGAAACAACCTTAGTCAGGAATATTCTCGAGAGTAATACAAGGCAGGATGGGGGGAAGGGAAATTTTTTCTATAAGGCAAGCTCTCTAACAGCAAGGGAAAGAAATATGAAAATCAGGGCCTGCTCACCAGGGAAAAACTGTCAATACAGTGGTGGAATACAAATGTGAATGGAATATTTAAAATAGGCTTGGTCAAACCCCCAAGAGGTATTCTGTGCAAGGAGCACCTCTGCCAGTCACCTACTGTCTCCCTGACTGTTTCTATCCTGGCCTCAGGGTGGTGGTGGTGGGTGGGGCAGGGTTGGTGCTGACAGCCATTGTCTGTCTGTGCTCTCAGGAGTGTATGTGTGTGTGTGAGTTCAGGCCCTGGCGCCAGCCTTCCAGAGTGGAATCAGAAGCATGATAATTAGGCATCTCTCCCCTCAGGCAAATGGGGAAGGAGTTTGCTTTCCCTGAGCACCAGCCTGCCAAGATAAAAACCAGGAGGAAATAGCAGGATTTGCCTGCTGCCCCAGCTCAGGATTCCCGAGGCCCCTGTGATGAGAAGAAGGCGCTGCTTTGAGCATCTGTCATAGACGTCACTAGCTGTCAATTTTGGCATCTTGGTCTCTTTCATGGAACTTTTTTTACCCACTTGTTTCAATTTACCACAAATTTTGATTTACCACAAAGAAATCACATTCTATCCGTGAACACTGAAAACTGAGAAAGCTCGGTGAGAAACAGGGAGACAGACATAACATGGTATATAATTTTACTTAAAGGAAATCTCCATGGACTGGAAATACTTAAACTTTAAAATAGCCTATTTTGTGAGAACACTTGTGGTTTTCTTATTGATTTGCATGTGTTATGCTATCGAGTTCCACAACAGTCCTGAGGCAGGCCTTGTGATGATCATTTCATAGAAGAGGAAACTAAGACTCCAAGAGACTGTGGCTTGTCCAAATTCACACAATTAGTAAGTGGCAGATTTGGGACTCATTAAAAGGTCTTCTGCTGTCTTCCACTGCATTATGACAGTTCTCTAAAAATGAGCTGGTCCAAGCCATCTCCACATGGTAGTCCTACCTGCCTCAGGGGCTTATTTTCCTCTTGCCCATGGAAAATAGACTGACCCCCACCTACTTTATAATTCTGGGCCATATCCTTACTTGTTATCATCTCATTAGATTTATTAAAAAAAAAAATTCTGGAGCGATCCAAGATGGCAGAGTAGATAAACCCTATGCCTGCTTCCTTCTGTAAACACATTAAAATTACAACTAAATTATAGAACAATCAACCTGGAGAACCATCTGAACCCTAGCTGAACAGAAGTTTCATAACTAAGGATGTAAAGAAGAAGACATGTCGAGACTGGTAGGAGGGGCAGAGATGCGAAATGGGCTGGTATAAAACCTCAATGTGGCGGTTGAGAATCAGGAAGGATAGCTTGGCCATGGAGGTTCTCTCCAGAGGAGAAAGGTATCTCAGGTCCACACAGGCTCCCCAGCCTGGAGTACTGGTGCTGGAAAGAGGAGCCCCAAAACATCTGGCTATGAAAAACAGTGGGGATTCTGACCATCCAGGTGGGACAGAGGGCTGTGGGAAACCCAGATGTCCTCTTAAGGGGCCTGCACAGAGTCACTTACTCGTAGGCACTCATCCTGGGCTCTGAAGGAGGGATGGTGACTTGGGGGCAACAGAAGCATATAGGGGGACACACTGAGGTGTGTGACTTTGGGGCAAGGACTGGAGGACAGTTGCCATTTTCCCTGTGATGGAGCCTCCTCCTGTACAGCTGGCAGGCAGGCACCATCTTTCCTGTGTAGAGCCCTCCCACCATGCCCATGGCCAAATCTGGATTGAAATCAGTCTGGTGAGCTCTGCTGGGACCCTGCCCCACTCAGCTCCCCCAACTATGGAGGTACTTTCTGCACAAGCAGCCAGGTCTGCCCACATTGCACCCTTTCTTGGAAAACTATCAGAGTCCATCAGCCCCAAACAGATGGTGACTGGCCTGAGTGTGCTCTGAGACTTTTGCTGAGTAGCTCCAGGCTCAGCACTGATGCCAAACCAGAGTCTACATTAACCTGGTGACCACAACTCTTCGCACTTTAGTGACTCTCTGAGACCCCGCCTCAACCAACTTGCATACCGCATGAGGCTTTATCAGCCGCTGAACCTTAAGGAAGTCGGCAGGTGGCAGCAAGCCTTGGGGTGCCCTGACTTTTTGCAGAGCTACCCCAGGCCTGGTACAGGTGGTAGACATCTTTAGTTTGTAGTATGGCCTCTACCACACTCCTTCAGATTTAGCAGAGGCAGCGAACAACATTGCGTCGCTTTGTAGCTCCTACTAGGTAGTTCCTGGCCAGTCACAGGCAGTGGATGACCTGGGCCTGCAGCGGAGCCCCCGCAAAGAGACCCCAGAATTAACATACTTGGAGGTTGGCTTCAGACCACAGCAGAACACCAAGTACACTTTCTTACAGGCCTCATCCTGTTTGTCTTCATAGACTAAACTATGCTTTCTTGGCCATTGCTGTGGTCACAGATAGCTGCACCTTTAGCTCAACAGGCTTGATCCTCAGCTTCAGTGGAATTCTTTCTTCTGACTGACTCCTCAATCTTTTATGAATTGTCCTGTGAGATCTTCACTTCTAAACTGGAGAAAGCAGAAAGGCTCTGTGTTAAAGATCTACAGAGATTTGAGATCAAGAGACCTCTTTAGATCTGTTTACCTTAGGATTGATGACCAGTAAAATGTTGAGTTTAGATCAGGGTCTTCTTCATGAGTAGAGCTGCCTTTATGCTGAGATGGAGAAGGAAAGCTACAATGAGTTATGATATAAAGGTCATTGAGAGCCCTATTTACACCTAAACCACTTTACTATTATAGCATTGAAAGTGCTTTGTGATTATCGTTTATTATTTTGAGGACCTAAAGTCCTGCATTAGAAATACTGAATCAGATCAAACCTGATCAAGGCCCAGAATCCTTGCCTAGCTTTGTCCATTACTAGATCTATGATCTCAAATAAATTGCTTCTGTTTCTCCTTTGTACAAAATGGCAAATATATTCCCTGTGAGATTGTGGCACAGGATAGAAATAATGGATGGAAAGTTATTCTTGGTGCCTCATATGTGTTGAATGTACAATAAATGGTAGCCATTAATTATTTTAGTATTTAAAGGCTGTTCCTCTGTAAGCCATTCACGAACATATGAATATGCCTCCTGGGAAGAGTAATGTACCTGGTTTATCAGTTTAACTAGCTTCCACCTTGGGAAACAGATAGGTTTTAAGTTATGGGACAAAGAGAAGGGTGTTGGGAGGCAGTGGCCTAGAGAAATGGGCTTGGATGGCAGGAGGGTAGAATCCAGATAGAGTCTTCTTGTTGAGATGCTTGGGTATCCAGGGGATAGCAGAAGTGCCCTAGAAGCCTGAAAAGAAAAATCAAACAAACTGGAAGCACATGGTGCCCACAGACTACACTGGAAACAGACACCTAGCACTAAGTTGTACCCATGATGATTGTGTTGGGNCAAAGCATAAATTTGGATAAGGGAGAGTTTATTTATATGGAAACATTCTCCACTGATGAAAGATTTACCACCCTGTCAAGGACCCAGGAGACAGTGCTAACATGGTGCTAACATGGCTCTTAGAAATTTGGAAAAAGCTATGACCCACCTAACTAAAAACACCAGAACTTCCATGGCACATGGTGAAAAAAGAGACCAAATTGGTCAGAGAAACAGGCATGCTAGAGTGGATGTACTACATGAAGCATAAAACCCATCTGCTAACCATGTTTCACTTACGGGTCCACTGAGCACTCCATTTATCAGAGCGACAAAGAATGCAGTGCTGGGAGGGCCCCCAGCATAAATGCAATGCTCAGTAGTGGCCATCCTCTGGAGGCTGGGGCTGGCAGTGGAAGATGTTATAGAATGGGGAACTCTGAGAGCAATGAAGAGGATGCCAGAATAATAGAGGACAGGTGGTGGCACTGAACTATCAAAAGCAAGGTGGTTATAATGACCATAATAAATGGCCAGTCCAAGTAAAAGCCAGGGCGTCCTGACCCACACGGGGCTAAGGAGGTGCTTGATAGAACACAGTGTATCCACAGGCAGTCAACAAGAGTATGCTCAGTGTATGCAATCAAAGGAGTCAAAGACAGATAATCAGGAGGTTAAGGGAACTTATCCCAATAAAAAGTTAAAATCCCTTGTCTAGTTTCTGGAACCTGAGCCAGCTTTCAGCCTCAGATCCCACTGCTTAAAGGAGATCAGTTCTCCAGCAGGAAGAGATCTGCAACCCCATGTTAAGCATTGTGATGATTCCTTCAGCACTTCCTCAAAGTACCTATGACTGTTTGAATAATCATACCCTGGGAAAAACGGGAATATCAACTCACATTGAGTAGTGTTGTATTGGGGTCTAAGTTAACAGTGATATCCAGGGACCTGAAGCATCATTATGGTGACAATTAGAGCATGTGGGAACCAATTAGTAAATGGAAACCTGTAAGTTCACAGTGCATTCACTACATCAGTGGACTCACTGTGTAATCATTTCCCTGATTCTCAAATATAAAATTGGAATGGGCATACTGTTAGTTGGCAGAATTGTTATATTGGTTCTTTGGCCTTTGGACTGGCACATTCCTCTCCCAATTGGCCAAGATTGCTATCACATCTGTGAGCAATGTAATGGATTCATGGGTAGCATCATATCCTCCACTGGAATCACCAGACTGACTTCTACCAAAAGCAAAACAAACAAAAAAACAAACAGGTGTATCTTTGGAGATGATAGTGAACTTTGGCAAACTCAATTGCAACTGCTGTGCTGGATGTGGTATCTGCTACAGCTGATCAACACAGCCTCCAATCCATAGGATGCAGACATTTATCTGGCAACTGGGATCTTTCCATTCCTTTTAGGAAGAAAGATCAGAAGTGGTTTGTGTTCATTTGGAATGGGCAGCAGTATATTCTGGTNTAGGAAGGGAGGAAGAAGCCCTGATGTATATTATTTACCAATTTTCTCCACTCCAAACAGAGAAATTAGAGTAATAATAATAACAACTTTTAAAAACCCTGATGGGAATAAAGGGGAGTTTGGTGACTATTTTCATTTCTTATCGAGGACTATTTTCACAAGTCTATAGTTCAAGCTTGCAGCTGACATTTATATTTAGCAAGCTTTGCTTTCACCTTGCCTCCTCTTCTCAGAAAACAGGTACATCTTTCTGTTTGATAGTTGTTGCCAGTCACAATTCTCCTTCCTTCCTGTCTTCCCTTCTGCCTCCAGGTAATCGATCTCTTTACAGGGTATCTGTCCTTTCCCTGACGGCGCTAGGTGGGTGCTCATTCCTTTCCATCTGTGTTGTATTTGTAGCTTTGTGTTGAACATAACCAAGAAAGCTGGGATTTCCAAGGCTGCTTCTCCACCCTCCCTTCTTAAAATGATATTTACATAAAAAGAAGCTAAAAGAAGACAGGAAATTTAAAGAACTGCTCAGACCCAAGAGAACAGAGGCTGCTGCCTTTGACTGGAAGCTCATTAGCTCTCATCTGTTCACTCCGGAGAGAAGTCACTGAAAATTGTCCACCCCCACCACAGAGTCAGGCACATTGCTTCCTTCAACCTGAAGCTGACCTCAGAGCTGAAGTGCAATCCTATCACCCACTGTGTCACCCTGTCACCTGATAATGCATCCCTGTCATATTCTTCTCAATAAACCTCATAATGTCTGCTCTTCTCAACACCTGAGGCCTAACCCCTGAGCAATGATCTCAGAAAGATGACCCTGAAGTTCCTTTCATCTGTTACAGGATTAATATTATACATCAGTGTCCTTTTCTTTTCCCAGTGGGTTATGAGTCTGGTGGTTAGAGAGAGCCCAGTGACAGCAGGAGTTAAAGATCTGAATTGTTTATCCTGACTCATCCTGCTGTAGGGCTTTAACCAAAGAGTTTAACAGTTCAGCCTTCCATTTTTCCAGCTATGAAAGACAAATAGTAACATAAAAAAAGCTCCCTCCTGCCACATTCACAAGCTTACTTCATAGGTGTTTTTAAAGGATAACTAGGGCTAGAAGTTTTGTCAGTTGAGGGTTAACCCTTTGGCTGACTCGAAAGCAAAGCTGGGAATAGTTTAGTATGCCATGTAAAGGTT